>NC_142609.1:11226098-11569898 GCF_041222555.1 Hakea prostrata | reverse complement strand
GTCGACAATGACGTCTTCATCGTGGTGTTGGGGCCCTTGAGTTAGATGGTTGCTTCTACAATGACTATCCAGCAAGGGAGAGGGGGTTTCAGAGTTAGAGGTGCCCTCGGACATAAAAGGGAAGGGAAGAGAGGTTAGAGGGAACAAGGGTTGGGCTAAAGAAACAGAAGGGGGCTAGGCTGACAAAGACAAAGAGGATAGAGATGGGCTAGATGGGGACTAGGCCAAGAGACTGTTGATTGAGGGGAAATGAAGGGGAGGGAGGTGGTCCAAGATAAGTAGTGGTAAGAGATAAGGGAGAGAGTCCCACAATAGAGGCCATAAGGGGGGAGAGAGGGGGAAGGGGACACGAACAAGGGCGGAGCCAGGATTGAACATTGGGGGGGGGGCGAATATACCTGGGCTAGGACCCACCATGAGTCCCATTTCATAAAATTTTATTATATTTTGATGTGTGGGGCCTACATTAAAACTTTCGGTAAATTAAGCTGAAATTCTAAGCGAGATTTGAATTTCTATTAATAAGAATGAAATTTTAGGAAAAAGTTTAAGGATTAAAAAAAAATCAATGATTATGATTACATCTGATAAAATCAATGGCTGAATTCTAACGAGATTCAAATTGCTATTAGTAGAATAAAATTTTAGGAGAAAGAAAGAACAACTAAATAAAAAAAATAAAATTATACTTTATGAAATGAATACTAGAAAAATCGTGAGTGAGTGAGAGAGAGAGAGAGAGAGAGAGAGGAATAATTTGAGAAAGAGAGAGTGAATATTGATAACTGTGGAGAAGATTTAGGAAAATTCCAATGTCTGACAACTACTCCAATATTTTGTGAGACATGTGAGAAAAAAAAGAGAGAAGAAATAGAAATAAAAGAGGAGATTCATGAGAGAATAAATAGGAATGAAAATATGAGAGAGAATATAGGGAGAAATTCATGGATCGTGAGTTAGTTTTTAATATAATTTAACCCTTTATTCCTTAAAACTAGGGGTTTAATAATAACCATTTGATTATGATTAAGAATGACATTTGTACCCATCATCTATATCTTAAATTTTTATTTTTAATTTTTGGAGGGGGGGCCAAATAGTGGTATTTCACACGTAAAGTGAGAAAAATTAGGAAAATATGTAGGCATTTTTAAATTTTCAAAAATCCGGGGGGGCCATGGCCCCCCTCGGTCTCTACGTGGCTCCGCCAATGGACGCGAACAAGGGAGGCACAGGAATGGAAAGGAATAGAAGCAGGGGAAGGCAACAGAAACCAAGGGAGGAGGAAAGCTAGAAGTAGAAATGGGGGGAGGGTCAAGAAAGGAGATTATGCCTAAGTAGGAACTCCCATAGAGAGGAGAGGGGTAGGAGGAGATCAACCACCTCACTAGACCATGCAGCAATACCAAACTAAGACTCAAAAGCAGAGAACAAAATGAGATTGGGGAGAGGGAGGTGAATCGGTTATGGCAGCTAAGGTCAGGTTGGAGGACGGAAAAGAATAAATCAAAGGTGTCATGCGATGCAAAAGAGGTTGCCAAACAGGGGACAAGGTGGCTCAATTATAGGAGGAGGGCACCAAAGAGACACCAATGCAGGTGGGGGGCATTCTAAGATGACTCAACCATAGGAGAAGGTGCTGCACTGATAGGGTAGGGATGGGGTTCCCACAAATTGAGTTGCTAAAAGTGAGTGGGGGGACCCCTCCTTGACATATATCGAAGAGGGAAGGAGAGCTTCAGCTGAAACATCAATACAAAACCTCACAAAGGAGAAGAGATCTTTCTTCATAGTTCTTGCATCGGAGAAGAGGGCAATGTTGATTGTAGAACACACATGCTAACACCCTCTTCACACCAAAAGTGAAGTGGCAATCTTGGGAAAGAAACCCAAAGAGGAGGAGATGAGTAGTCTACTTTGTTATCCTAAAGCTAACAGTCCCATCACCAGAGGAACAAAGGTCTTTTCCTTACCACCCAAGGCCCTCCCTTGAAGAGCCCTATGGAAGTCCTCTTCATTAGAGAACATGAACAGAAAGAAGCCTTGGTTAAGAAGGAATGTTTTCTCATAGAGCCACTAGGATTCCATTGCTTGGGAAAAGGGTGAAGTTGGCAATGTCGAATGGAGAATGGGAGCCATGAAAATGTCGCACAAGTCTTCGACTCCAATGAGCTGCTTCTTTATCGAGGATACCTGCAGAGCAAAAGGCCGTAAGATGCCATCAATGATGGAGGGAGGAATCGATCAAAGGGGAACTCCATGGTTGGGGGATAGGGGAGTGGGCGAGAATAGGGATTCCCATTGACAACTCTTGTTTTTCAAGTTTTAATATAAATTTGTTCTACAATTTTCCAACATGAATTATATAATTTGAAAAAAAAAATGATAAGCAAGAAGAAAATTTACATGTAGTCCATTGTCATTTGGATTTTAATGTCTTGACCATGAAGTTTGAAGCTATCAATGAGGTATACCTTATGACTACCCAACTCGGTGCCAAAGGCTTTTGCACAAGCAGAGTTTGGGGTAGCAACCTTCCTGCTCACCCTTACCCTTAATATTATCATGAATTAAAATGATATACTAGAAACACTTTTTCTAGCCATCCTCAAACATGAAGTCCCAAATCTTACACTTTTTCTTGAAAGATTCATTTGTTACTTGTGTTGAAATTATATATATTCGCAATCGTGTTTAGATGTATGTTGACATCATGGGCTGACAACTTCTATGTAAATCAAGTATACAAATTTAATTTTCTTTTCCATTGACAACCCCATCATGATAATCTACCTTACATTTCATTTCATTCTATTTCTTTTTCTTTGGATACTTTTTTCTGTTATTCCCAGATTGACACTGAGAGGGGGGGTGAATCAGTGTCTTCAAAAATTCACCACAATGTGGCTGGGTCCCTACCACTGTACCACCACCTCGCAATCAAGGCACTCCAATATGTGCAACAAAGAAAAATAAACAAAAAACGCAATGCACCAGAGTTTACGTGGTTCGGCCAAATTGCCTACATCCACAGAGTAATACCCTACCTAGGGTTTCGTCTATTACTCAAAACACTCCTAGATATTTTGATCACACTACAAATCCAGGAACACCAATCCCTGCTATAGTCTAAAATGCAATTCAGACAAGGGCACCAACCCCAACCCCCTAGACAAGCTCCAACTTGCTAGGTCATAATGTAAACCAATTCAAATTCCCCAAATTACATTCATGATCTAGGTTCTTCATCATTAAACATAACCTAGAAAATAATAGACAATAACTTGTGAATACGGGTTACCTCAACTTGTGTAAGATGCATGGTAACAATACTTGTTTCTCTTTTTCTCCAACTCTTTTTTTTTCTCTTTTCAATCTTTTTCAGTTTTCTCTCTTTAAAAAATCCATACAACCATATTCCCTTCTTTTCTTCTGCTGCTTCTTCTTCCTTCTCTTTCACTTTCTTTCTTGTTCAGCAAAACAAAAGACTTCTTATTCCCAAGCTTCAGATCTCCAAAGCCAAACGTCTTCTGGTTCGACCTCCACACTCTTCCCAAGCTCCTCAAAACGTCCTTTGTCTTTTGCTGGAGTTTGCTCTCCTTTTATAGATTAATTTAACTCAGAGTTTGAATCAAGCTCAGAGTTCCTATCTGACTTAAACAATGAGTGTTTTAACGTACAAATCAGACTAACTTCGAGATCTCCAATGAATAATCCCACCGTTGGATTTGAAGATCAAGAAGTCTTGAAGCTCTCCTCCAAAAATCGGCTCAATCGGACACTAGATGACCATCCGATGAAGAGGTTGATCAAAACTGGACAGAGACCCTCAAAAACGGGATTCTTGAGTTTTCTTTATTTGAATTGGATTCTTTCTCTCGGAACCTTTTTGTGTGTTGTTGTACCATATCAAAGCCCACTTAAGTTGCCAACAATGACAACACCTTCATTTTAGGCCAATGGAACAACATTTTCATTTCATTTCAATTTCTACTCACCTCTTGTCAATCAAATATGGCAAGCTTGGCCCTAACTAAGCCCGAATAGGACCTGAGCTCAAGATTTTACCTTGAGGGCAGGTCAAAGTCAAAATATTTTGGCCCTAAATCAAGGCCAAAGACGGCCTGAGATCAATGTGTGTCTATCCTTGCTCAAGCCATCCCTATCTGTCCTTAACTATTTTGGCTGATTCCAGCAAACATGAAATCAATTTGTTAAGAGATTGACAAGGGAATCATTGCCAAAATATTATTTTTCTCTAGGATTAATGCTATCCAGAAGTATTTTCTTCTAGGTTCAAACAATTATTTTTTTACATTAGATTTATTAGTGTCACGATCATGATCAAGGTCAACCAAGGCTAGGATCAGTGATAGAATCAAGACCAACCCATCCCATCCCAACTTAGTCCAATTAAAGACAACCAGGTTCGGTATGGAATTGGCTTGGCCTGTAAGGAGGGTTCAAGGTCAGATATAAGAATTATAGGCCCTAAATTAGGGTCAGGATGGGAGTAGATTTAGCTATTAACTTTCAGGACTAGGATTGTGTTGTGTAAAACCTCATCCAGCCCATCCTTATTGCAGTCCTAATAGTGTAGAATGTCAACTGCATGCAGGAGAAAGAAGTCGTATTCTTTGGTAGTGAAAAATCATATTCAATTCTTACCCCAACCCAAACAAACAAACAAGACAAAAAAAAATCATAGTCAATCTATACTTATATTATTGAAGTAAAATTTTTACAAATATAATTATCTATAAATCATATGAATCCACCCCAAAAATGTGAGATATTATTTGAACACAATCGGATACGAATATGTTAATATCACGAATACGATTATTTGAACACATAATCAGATACAAATATGATATTACATATGCCATTAGCTGAGTCCGACCGATTTACACCTTAGGTGCCAGCATACAAAATTTGAAATAAGAATGAAATTTTATTGAACTCTTTACCTTATGTTTCAACATGGCCTTTCAATTGCTTGATTGTTACCAATTCGCCTCTTACATTGATTGACAAAAAAAAAAAAAAAGTAGTTTTAAGTTGAGAAAAATCAGTACATGGATGTGCTAATGCAGTTGGAAAGTTTCCCTACGTGGAAAAGAGAATTCCATGTATGTTTTGAATTCCATCCATTTCCTTACCAGTGGATGACGAAGTGTCCAACGCAGAATCCAAGAGTTAAAATTTACAGACTATAAAAAATGTTTTCTAGGTTCCTAGATTCTCCTTCCTCTTTCCCAAACAAGGAGTACTCTTAAGAGTCTTCACGTGTTAATCGCGCAGATTTCTAGATCAGACATTCACATTGTCACATTTTCATGTTAACGGGTTAGGCAATGGACAATTTAGGGGTGCAAGTTTGGCCCTGGCGGCCCTACCCGCCCTGAGCCCGAATAGGGCTTGGGCTAAAGATTTTGGCCCTAAGGGCGGGTTAGGGCCAAAATATTCTGGCCCTAGCGGGTTCTGGGATTACTCTCTGGCCCGCCCAGCCCATCCCGACCCGTCCCTGATTTTGGCCCCGACCTGCCGCCCGATCTTGCCCCGATTTTGGTCCCGATCTTGCCCCGATCTTGGCCCTGATCTTGGCACTAATTTTGTCCCCGATCCGGACCCTAATCTTGGCCCTGATATTAGCCCTAATCCTGGCCCTGATTTGAGTCTAAAGACTCTGGACCCTCCACTCACATGGAGAGGAATTAATTGTAATACATATGGGTGGATACTTGACACATGTCAAATTTTAGAAATATGATCATGTTTTGTAGAAAATTAATAAAAATAAATTATAACGTCATTACCAATGTAACAAGCATCTATTTGATTTTGGCCCTAATCCTAACCCTAATTTGATCTTAATACTAACATTGATATGAGTCTTGATTTTGACATTTAGTCACTTTGATCATATTAGACTATAAATTCACTTTTTATATTATTTTTAAAGTAATTTTTATTTTTCCAACAAAGTCATTTTTAGTTCAATAAAATATTGATTTTGTTTTTTGACTAAGGCGAGATAATATATTATAAATAATAAAAACTATTACATAAAGAATTAAATATCTAACAAATCTATACCCCAACTTCTCATCATGAATATTTAACAAATCTACTGTGATATTTCAAAAAAATTTATTAAAAACATATAGCTTTGTTTGTAACTAAAACATCATTTTCTTTAACTATGAAAAAAATACTTTTTTTTTTGTTGAATACTAAAATTATCGTCGATTTACTTGTTAACAAGGTTTTGAATATGAATTTTTTTGTATTGAATAAATATATCAATTTATTGAACAATTGTGAATGAAAATATATCTACCTATGGCTTAAGTTCTTGACTTTGAAGATAAAATTTTCATTTATCAGATTCCTTTTGAATTTTGAATCTCTGATGTTTCTAAGTTTACAAAAAGAGTTTGTGTGACATTCTCTATAATTGACTTGACTTTCAAATATGCCTAAATTTAATTACAATTCTTCTCTCTACTTATTCTATTTCATGAATAATTTTAACTCTTTGCTACTGGAGAAAAACCAAAAGAAAAAACAGAATAAAAGGAAGAGAGAGAGAGAGAGAGAGAGAGAGAGAGAAACTTGGGGAAAAGACAAATTGAAAATTTGGAATGAAGTTTGACCATTGTCTTAGAAGCATGGTTCATTGTGTCAGCGACATATTGCCGACACAAGGCGATATGTCGCCATGTCACTGGGGGCGACACGACTCCCCCCAGCGACACGATACCAAATATCGGCGACATATCGCCCTGTGTCGGTGATATGTCGCCGACAAGTCGATATATTGCTGATTTTTTTCGGCGATATATCGCTACATTCACCATATATAACAACATTTCGTTTGTTTTTCGCCAATTTTTCGTTTGCTTTTTGTCAAAGTGACATAGGACCCCCATATCCGTCGGCAACAATATGTGAAGCATGAGTCATACTCAACATAATTGTATAATGAATTGTAAACTTTAGTACATCTCTTTACTACTTGTGTATTTGTGTTCTCTTTGCATATTTACATTAGTTTATATGAATTTTCCAAACTTCCAGTTTTGCCCGCATATAGCTGGACATGTGTCAATTATAAACTTTAGGTTACAGGTGATGTTTTAGGTCAAAATAACACTCCCAATGTGTTTATTGGCCTCCAATTAGGTTACACATCAAATTTCATGTCAAAATGACCTAAAATACCCTTTGAAACAGGGTCCGATTTTTCATCGAACCCTTGCCAAAAGTCGAGCGACTTTTGGCGACATGTCGCCCGTGTCGCCAGGGTCCGACACGGCGACAAGAGTCGACATGTCAAACCTTGTTTAGAAGTTAATTGAGAATTGAGATAAATCTTTTTTTTTTTCCCTTCGAGCTTACATATAATAACCATAATTTTCATCCAATAGCAAATTAGAAAACCCTAGAAATTTGGATTTCTCTATTTCTCTAAAATCTAAATGGGTATAAATAGTTAAATACATATTGAATATAACTTTTGGATTATTTGTTGACATCTTTACTATTTTATTTTCCAAAACTGAGTTTGGAATTTAAGAATTTAATTACTTTAATATGTATTTTAATTACTACCTGTCTTACATTTGATATTTACGACCAAAGATATGGCCAATTAAAGCTAGGGACAAGGCCAATTAGGGCCTAGGCCATGGCCAATCAGGGCTAGGGACAGGGCCCCAATCAAGGCCAACCCATCCCGACCCGACCCAATTAGGGCAAGAATGGGATTGGCTTGGCTCTTTAGGGCTTAGGGCTAGGACTCAAAGTATACCATATAGGGCTGGGCTTGGGATTGCAGAAGCCCAGCCCAGGCCCAGTTGCAGCCCTAATTGGACATGACCGAGACATGTCACTCCCAATTTTGGAAATTTTCCTTTATCCTTTCTAATTTTTTAAAACTCCTTCTATAATTCTCTTCAATCTAAAAAATATCTAACGCTAGGTCCCTCAAATTTTTTGAAAATTTCCATTCCCTCCCCCCACAAAATTCAACACTCTTTGCGTTTTTTTTTTTTTTTATTTATAGTAAAACAAAACTTGATATTAATTAAGATAGCAAATACATAATGTTTGACCTTCTAAAGTTTAAAGAAGACTGAAATGCCAAATACAAAAGCCATTGGTGGAGTATGGTGTCACAAAAACCATTAAGGTTTTCATGTGTTAAACATTAGAAATTGGGCCTTAAAAATAAATGTGTTTAACAATGAAGATAATGGATAGAAAATTCATTATGTTTTTGTGTGAAATATTGGTATTTAGCCCCTCCCCATGTTAATCCAAGTTCCACTCGTCTATGGCAAAACAAAAATAGCAGATTGTAAGTATGAAAGGAGCCTGAATTAAACAGCAAGATCTCTTACAATTGAATTCTAAACAGGTACCATAAGTTAGTTATGTGGCTGAGCTAAAAGGGCTAGGCCTCATTGTAAACCAACACGTTCTCTGTTCCATTACAAAAAAACCTCTGCACCCAAGGGGCACTTCCCCTATTCCTCCTTTTTGCTTGTCTTCGACTCGTCAAACTCCAATAGCTATATAAAAGATAACAAAAACATTAGAATAGAAACTCAGAGCAATGTCAGCGAACCAAATTTTAATCAAGTCTCTCATTAAGGAACATTGCACCAGAAGCAGTACCATGAACAATACCCCCCCCCACCAGTATGAACTAAAAATGTGTCACTAGTATTTCTTACAGTAACAACTGCATTACAGTCCTAACAAAAATTACCAAGCACAGAAAATCAATTTGAAAATTCATCAAGTTGAACCAATTTTACCCAGATAACGTAAAATGAATACCGCACTACTTTCTGATTATAAAGTATCACAAAATCTCGTTGACATTAATCATCTAATTTATGATATAATGGAGAAAAAAAAGAGCTACCCTTCCACTTCATGGAAAATAAAGAGGAATTTTTTGGGCTGAATGCGACCCAAACTTGAACCAGGCCACATTGCAAAGGTCCAGGAAGCCATTTTCCCTCTTTTGATCTGCTGTTGCTAGATTTACAGGTCAAGCTACACTTTTTCGAAGTTGACCTTCGAACATTTATACAAGTATATGATGCATCGATCTGAATAAAAGGCCAAGGATTCTACTCAAAAATAGTGATTTTCAACTAGGGTCCAAAGTGAAACTCACATTTACACAAATCATCTGAGGGTCACTATGTTCAAAAGGCCTGAGTTAGGCTGGACATCAAGTTTCAATCCCAAATGACCCCCAATACCCCTTGAGATGAAGCCTCAAGTTGATGAAAAAATTTCCACCCACTTGGCACAATCTCGCCAAGATCTTGAGCAATTGAGGTGCAATCTTCTCCTTTGTCCACAAACCCACAAAAATTATTAAGGGAAGACAGTTGAATCATTAAAGTGAGAGCAGGAAACAGGAGGGAGAACGAACAGTGAAAAAAGCCAAAAGAATGGAGAGATGTAGGGACAGAAGAAGAAAGTATTTCAGCACTGCAGAGTGGTGGTTCAAACCTAGAAGAGAGAAAGGAGGGTGAAGAATAGAGGAAAAGGGAGGAAGGGGGGAATCAAAAATATTATCAACCTAACAGATGCATGCCTCTGCTACACCTCACAGCACACCAAAGCTGCAGCAAAGCAAGCACCTTTGTTAAGTTAATACGACGGCTGAGGTAGGGAGAGAACCCTGAACCTAGCATGATGACATCGATTACAAATAAAAGAATGAGGAAATAGAATAATCCTCATGAAGACTAAGGGAACTCCAACAACAACAACAACAATCAATGGAAAAAAAATAAAATAGAAATAGAAATGGAAACAATGAGACAAAATAGCAGGAAACAAAGATTAAGGGGGCAAGAAAAGTGAAGAAAGAGAAAGAAGGGGAATTAACTAGAATTACAAGGGAAAGAAAATGGGGTTAAGTTTTCCCAAACAGTAAATTCTAAGAAAACCGAGGCAGTTGAGGAGGGGAAAAGATGGGCTTTTGTCTGTGTGTCTTGGGTTTTTTGGTCTAGACACCTAGCATAATGCACCTGAACAGTGGGGGGGGGGGGGGGGGTTAATGTCAACAACTAATAATAATGAAAGAAGACCAACATTTTCTGTTGAATAAACTTGGAGGATGCTCCGGCGTCAAAGTCTATTGGAGGTCTCAACTCTTGTCGCACACTATTCTTTCTCTGATCAAAACCATTCCTTTGCATAGAAAACAAGTATAAAACATATTGCTAGGAAAGCAGGGGCCAAGAAAAGGAGGGGGGGGGGGGGGACAGGTGTAGGACTAACCGGTTTGACTTCTCCATTCCACATGCAGTGGACAGCAACAGATCCAATAACAGCTGGTACAATATACAGAAGTGCAGGCTGAAAGTGCAAAAGTTGTTTGATAATTTAGAATTTTGAAGAAAATTAACTAAAGCAGTCACCTAAATTGGAAAATATTTGAGACTGTAGACCCTATTGCTTTGGTTTATGAGTACCAGGGATTATTACAATTTCAACCATTGTACTCAGAGAAGGCTGAAGAGCAGCACATTTTCCCAAGTGAAAATTTTAAACACATCCAAGGATTTAAAGGTCAAAATTATACACATATAACTAACCTGCGCAGCTTGAAACCAGTTCATCACAACAATTGTTAGGACCAAACCAAGTGCATATCCAAAAAATGCACTTCGGAAATAACGATTCTCCTTCCCTCTTGACACATCAAACCGCAATGCCAATGCAACAAAAATTCCTTCATAGAGATTAAAAAGATAAACCAGTAAGTGCATATTACAATGAAACGAAAAACCCTGGAGCTGGGGTGGGGTGTGGGAACTAGGAAACAAAACAGAACAAGATAAATGACAAAATTAAACATAACTTTTAATGCCTTATACATATGCGATTCCACATCAGTATGATTATATCACAGAATTATGAAATCAATCAATTCAACTCACAAAGATGAGTGCATACAATTTCATATCCCTTGCTTGCACATCAGCCATGCAGATTAGCTTATCATACATTCCTAAATCTGCCTCATGGCAGCTTTCAGAAATATTTTGCGCCATAATAACCAGATCACGTTGATTTATATGGTAAGTTCCAGCTCAAAAGCATTTAGCGTTGGAAGGATAAACAAGTCAACTCAGGTGAGATTTGGATAGCTGAGACAGAAAAGGTTGAATACATGGTAAACAATATTATTTAGTTTGACTTTGAAACTAGACAAAGAACACATGGTCTTCTATCTACTTTTTCAGGTTCATCAGCTGTATGAACCACATGCTGATTTGATGGTTAAAAATTAATCCACGAGTAGATTGTAAGCCTATTGCAGAGCTGAGCCACCTAACCTGATGAAGTACCCCGAAGAGTTTAGGTCAGATGTCCAGTACAGCGTCAAGTTCCTCACAATGAACATAGGCACAAGGAAGAAAGGGATCCGAAGTGATAAATAATGCTATAGCTATATCAGTGATCTATGGTAAGTTTGTAAAAGAGTTTACTGCTCCCACAAATAGCCTCAACACACTGCAGTTTATTCTTTCTATGTTTCTTTCATTCTTTATTTAAGTTGGGCAGTAACAAGGCAGCCTATAATGCGGAGTCAATGTAAAGGTTAGTTTATAAGACCCAATGTAAGTCCAAGTCTAAAACCTTAAATGAGTCCAAGTTTAAGTCCTAATTCCACTAACACTCTTATTGTAAGGCTATAAATACCCACCCAACCTCCTTCTGCTCCTCTCTTCCAATCGGTGGAACAGACAACCTTTGACTATTCCATGAAATTCTCCCATCTTTGCAGCAATTATCTGAGTTCTCTTTGCTGTTCTGAGTTAGAATAATGTTTCAGCTTTGGTAAGGTCTCTTCAAGGTATGGCAAAAAGGTTTTTTGGCAAAGTCAAGCTGAGCCCTTTTGGTTGAGGATCCAGCATACACAGACACTCCAGCACATCCACACCATCATACAAGGCTCCCCCATCCAGGTATCTAGCAGCCAGCAACCCCATCCCCCCCTCCTCTCTTTCCCCTCTGATTTCTACTTGAATCCCCAGACACAATTTGACCATTTCTTGACCTAGAAACCAAGAAACTGCAAACCACCCACAAGATCCTTTCAAACTTCAACCATGTAATCCCCACAGAGCCCCTTTACCTTTGATCCAAACCTAACTCAAATTTGTCAGTAAGATTCTTGATTTGAAACCCTGAAATCAGGATTTAACATATTTCAAGATTTAACCATTAGAGTTCACCAAACTTGGACAAATAACCTCGGCATTAAACCATTGGTTTGATCCAACTTTCAGCCAAAACTGAGCCAAGTGCCTTAAAATCCGTCTCCTTTCTCCAAACCATGCCCTGCCAAGAATTAAACCATTTCAACTGAAACCTAACCTAATCTCAACTAGATCTAACCTAAACTGCTCCCACCTAACAGTTCCACAATAATTGTCTGAATCATACACCTTTGAGAGTCTGTATTGCAAAAGTTAAACCATAGACCCCAACTGAAATTACCCTAAATTGAAGCTGATTCTTGAGTAGATCTTCGAAGACTGGTCGTCTGGTCCTTGACCCATAGAGATGTCATCAGTTTAATCACACTCCTAGCTCAGTATAAATTAACCACTAGTCCAACAACTAAACGACTAGCATATGTATTTACATAATCGCCAACCACATTTAGTGGTTTTTGTTGTTATTATATTCACTTACTCAATACACAAATTGCCTCTTGATAATTAGAAAATATTTGTTAATCCAAACGTATGGTCAATTATAACAGGACCCTTCAAAGATACAAGTTTTGCTCAGAAAAGGACACAATTAATCCTCTTCAAACACTTCGAAAGCTTACCGGGAATAACAATGTCACCAAGTCCAAGCATGGAAAATGGTCGTGCTGAATCTGCTGTTGGGAATAAAAGCTGCAGCAAAGGGACATGAATTTTTCTGTCAGCAAACGCAAACATTCTTCCTCAGATGATTCAGTAGTACTTCAGGCACAAATTGGGCTGCCATATGCAAGAACCAAGTGATTTGAAAAACTAACCTTTATAGGAGCATCAAAAGATTTTGCAACACTAACCATCACCGGCGTAAAGAAGACCCAGAAAATATCATAAACAAAAAGACCGGCCTACAATTGCCCCAAAAAGAGTAAGAAAGATGAAGCAACTATCAATTATAAAGACTCAAATTTAGATTTCTTTTTGGAAATGGTGCAATTTTCTTCTGGAAAAGGAAAGAAAGAAAGAATATAGGCAACAGAAATTAAACAAGACAAGCCACAGAGGATGCAAGGGAAGCCATACCAAAGGAGATATTCTGGTTGTATGTTCTCACCCTATTGGCATTTCTAACAGTCTCTGTACTTACTAAGTCAGCTATTAATGTCTTAAATTTCCATCTCCACAGGCTAGCCTAATGCCGCAATTGAAAATGATTTCATGATCATAGTTGACTGGCTTCTTGCGTCAGAAGGTGGGCAGTGGACGCTCCATCATCAGCGAAAAGGAAACATATTCTTGGCTAGCAAGCAGACTAATCCTTACCTAAGGGACTGGAATCCACCAAATTCCATGGAAGATGGGTCTGTTAAGGATAGATGTGATTCCTATGCAAGAGATTGTCCTATGGTAATATCACTTATGTCTCATTATACACTTCAGTAAGGAAATTCCACAGTTTTAATTGAAATATGTAGTGTACTGCTCCCAACTGATGGGGCTACATATAAATAGCCTTACACATAAAGTCCTCTTGGAATTAAGCCTTACAAACCACCAGCAACTGTAACTTAAACTTACCACATAATTTGGACACCTGAACCCTCCAATTGTGGGGCTATTAGCCTATTACAAGACTTAAAAGATTGCAAGTAAAAGACTGGCGATTCTTGAGGCGGTAAAGATCGGTACCAAGAGGGGGCCCTTCCGCTGGCGATTCTTGAGGTGGAAAGGCCCTGGCAGTCCCCCGCCTCTGTCTCTCTGTCTCTCTGCCTCTTCCTCTTCCTTTTTCTCTTTCTCCTTTCTCCTCTTCATTTCTCTGAAAGTTCTCTCTATTGCCAGAAGCCTCTGCAGCTCTGCCTTTCTTTTCCCTCTTTCTTGTCGATGCAAGATCTGGATATTTCTCCTTTGAATCTGGAAGTTCCAATGTGCAGGAAAGTTTGATTGCTGCAAGTTACTAGACTCCAGAGATGGTAGTGAACACTGAAAGCTTCCTCTCCTTCTCCCAGCAACACCTTCGGGATTTTCACTTTTCTCAAAAAGTTTTCGCACAGTAGCAGGGGTTCTTCTCTCAGAATCTCTGTTGAAGTCACCACCACCGTAGCTACCGAGACTTCGACTTTTGCATCCATCACAGCCTCTGCATTGCTTCCGGTTGCCACCATCAAAGCCTCTGCAATTTCCTACGCCCAAGCCCCTACTGCAGCATCGTCTGGCCAAAGATCTGACGAAGGAAAAGCCACCGCTGCCGAAACGCCAGCCCCTTCAATCTTCTCAGGAAGCCAGTGTCGTCTAGCCAAAGATCTGAAAAAGGAAAAGCCCCCACTGATGCTCCCTTGGTCTACCGGTGTCGACAGCAACGACCTACCATTGCTGATTGCTCTAGCAAATACTGATAGGTCACAAATTGAAATCGATACGACCACTCTGCTTCCCACCGCTGCCTTCAGTGTCTCTGGCCGGGATTCCCACTGCTTTTGTTGTCACCACTGCCCTAACACCCCTGATGCCTCCCTCCCCCCGATGTCTTCTCTCCTCTTGTCCCCCCCCCCCACTCGATCGCTACTCCGCCAGAGTGAATCGCTTCAACCCTCCTCTCTCCCATCCCTCCTCCCCTTCTCACCCATCCATTCCCTCCCTTGTGGCCTCCCACTTCTTTTCTCTTTCAAGCCCATTACCCCTCTTAATCCCAATCCTCTCTCCACTTTCCTGCATCTTCCCCTAACGGGCCTGGCCCATTCCGCTAGCCCAGGCTCTTGTGCTTCACCCTTTTGTTTGCTTTCGGCCTAGCCCTCATTTTATCCCAATCCCTCATCCACCCTGTTTTCCCTGCCATTCGGGCCCTCTTTCCTCCGGCCCCTTCCCCACTTCTCTCACCTGTCCTTTCCGGCTATTCCACTTTCATCTGTTCCCCCTTCTGGCCAAATGGTGTCATTCCTAACCCTTTTCAGACCCCAATAGTGAGGGTTGTTGTCGAATCTACCACTTCAATTAAGGTTAACACCTTATCGTCAAAGTCTTCATCGTTGATTTATGTTGCCGCATTTTCAGAAGAGGAAAAGCTTTAATTTGGCACACCTCTCAATGTCTAGTTTGCTCACCATAGCTCTCTTAGGTAGTTGCTAAATTTGTTGCCCATTTGGCTGCTCATTTGTCAAGCCCTGTGGCTGTCATTGCTCGGGCTTTGCCTGTTTGCTATTGTACTATAATTATCTTTAGTAATGAATTTATTTATTCATCCCAAAAAAAAAAAAAAGTAAAAGACTGTAACATAGGAACCAAGACTTATAAGAGTTTCCGGGCATCAAGCCAAGGGTCTTCATCTGGGCAACTGATTGTTGGGCGTCAGATCCAAAAGACCTAACCTGGTGCTGGATCTGCATCAGATTTAGATCAAATGAATGATTTGATTGTTTTTCATGCTAAATTATGAACAAAATAGACTATTTTAGACTCTTAGTACTTCATTGCAATTAGGACCTATGATCCAAAGTCAACCTAGTCTTTGAACTTAGTTTTTTACAAAATCTGATAGTGTTCTTATGACCAAAAGGCCCAAAATAGACTGTACACGGAGTTTCAGACCCAAATTAGATCAAATACCCACAAGATGAACAAAAGAGTTCCTAGAAAAAACATTACCCCAACTATGTTTTCTTTGGACCACCAAAATTTTCTTCTGGGTTTGGGTTCTCAAACCATGCCATTGATTGGCATGACTAGGAGTGCCTAACAACGTAAAACACTAAATCAGCATAGTGTAGCACAGTGTCTCATTAATAAGGGTTGTAGGCCTGCCCTATTGTGACAGCAATAGCTTTTTACTCTAATCTGCGTAAAAGTTAATTCATAATAAAAGCTGGCACTAGTGTTGTCATTGCAACAACTTCCATGCACTGCTATGATCTTCACTATCAATAAAACATTTAACAAGCATTGCATGGTTCACCAAAAATCTTTAATGCCCAAAGTAAATGCTTCTATGGCAATAGCTAACTGCTGTATATACTTGTTCTCCTTATTGAAAATAAATACCTTCTTATTCTCCACAACAAATCTTTTTTGGTTAAAGTAACCTTCATGATCAGCAAAGATAACTCTTTTTCCCATATCTTTTTTTTTTTTTTTTTGGGATGGGGGGGGGGGGGAGTGGGTTTAGAGATCAGCAAAGACACCATAATTGGAACATATTGTCTAGGCAAGCATAGTTCCCAAAAAAATAGTATTCAATCATAGCAACAAAGTAACTTCATGCCTGGGTCAACAAAACATGTGGAATCCAATTCATACCAAGAGAATACCACCAGTTTTGAATGATCCAAGAGAGAGCATTTCAATTCCCTGCAATTCAAATTTGTAAACATTCATCAAATAGCGACCCTCAAAAGTGCTCCATTAGATATAAAAAGCAAAGCACATCCAACCAATAAAACACTATGCCAAGAACTTGATGCTTCAGAAGTCCCAGGAACATCAAACATTAAAACTGCCATCTAATCTAAATCATAAAATGTGGCAAATTAAAAAATAGATGATATCTTCAAGCAAGCCCACCATTCCCTATATATCCAAGCCTCCAATACAAATGTACATGTCACTGACAATTTAGTTATACTTTCAGGGGACAGGATCAAACCTGAATGCAGAATGCTAGACCCAATACGTTGTTGGCCAACCAATGCTTCTGTTTTGCATACCACGCACAGAAAAAAGTTCCTGGAATTGCAGCAACAATCTGAGACCTTGTGAACTCAACCTCCACAGCTGTATAAAAAGGCATAAAGATAAACATCATTCTGCAAGACGGGGGACAATAGGATGTCAAGTGATCAATGCACTCAGGAAAAAGAGAGAATCCATTAGCTTAGCACAGAAGATGGAACCAAAACTTGAAAAATATCTGATTAGTTTTTCAGGCCTTAGTTGTAACAACTTATACAGAACCCACTAGAGATGACAAGTAAAGAACTTCTAGGAAGGAAATATGATGCCCACAACATTTACTAGTCAAAGGAAACTCATATGGGGTAAAGATGTATCTTAATCAGTTTCTCATGATAACCAACTAGCTATATTATACTTTTCCAATTTCAGCACTTCCAAACTGGAGCATGGCCAAGCCTAAGGAAGACAACCCACCTCACCCGCACCCAAGAAAAAAAAGGAGCCTTTAAGGAACACGTAAAGATAAACGCATTAAAACTGCTGCTGGGTTACACAGACACGGGAGAATTTTGAAAGACAAAAAACAGAAATTCGGTCTACACAGCCATGCAAAACTTAGTTAAATATATCGATACATTAGATGACTTATCTCTGTTCATGCAATACAAGTTGGTATCCTAATTAGTCTTCATCTTGATGGTTGGTGGCATTGAAAAAAGATCAGTCAAAACCCAAGTTTCGGCCTAGCGAAATACCAAAATTTTCAGGTTTCGACAGAAATTTTGGTGGAAACCTAGTATTTTTTTTCTAAATTTTGACCCTAGGTTTTGGGCCTTATATGACCCTTCATTTCATTTGATTTCTTACCTTCTGCCTATTTGAAGCATAATAAACACAATGGAACTAGTATTTTGCCCAAAAAGACCACTCAAAAATTATCATTCAAGTATACTAACAAATGATTGGTTCCGACAAACACAAATTGTATTGCATACATGTATAGAATTATCAGTATACATGAATTGTTTGATAGAATGGTTATATATACAAGAAGTCAACAAAATACAATGACCAACTAGATCAAGTGATGTTGTCTTACATGAATTAAGTTCAAGCCCATATATCATGTATACATATGTATTTTGAAATACAAAAAATAGTTTTTAAGATCAAAAACTTAAAAAAATGGTTGCAATAATCAATATATAAGGTTAACAACATACAATCATAGATCAATAGTCCTAGACCAAATCTAGATTAATTTCAAAGCAATACAAGATTATTTAAGGCTTGAAGAAAACAAAAATGAAAAATGAAAGTTTGGAACTGTTGGGTATGGCCCATGCTTCACATTGTATTGCCGACGAGTTTCCTAGTAGTTTGGGCTTAGGCCCATGAATAGCTGTAGTGGCTTAAAAGGTGTTTGAAGGCACAAAAAAGGCACCCAAAAAAAAAACAAGAAGAAGAGAAAAAGAGGTATTTGAAGGCAAAAGTAGCTGTAGGAATTATTAGGTGAAATGGAACAAGAATTAACAAAAACCATCGAAAAACAAATTTTAGTGTCAAAACTTGCAAAATTTCGGTTGGAACATGAGAAATGGTCAAAACTTCCGAAATTTCGGTCGAAACTTTCAACTTTAGGGAAATTCTTGGAGTTTCGTTTTGTTTTCAAATTGTGCAGATATTTCAGTCAAAATTACCGAAATTTTTTATGCGGTTGGTGGAATGCACGACCTTTAAGGAATAAATTAATCTCTGTTCAGGTTGGCAGATCTGTCTAGTACATTTCATACGGAAGAAAATGCAGACCAAATAACACAGAATTATAATACCACCCCCCCAGCTCCAAGATGAGGGTACCATTTAATCTGAGAAGGTATTAGCTCACCAATGTTAAATGGAAACAAAACCATAAGCTCATGTGGCACATCAGACAAGATGAAAGAATATCCATAGGGCCTATCTGCCATTCTTGAACCATCTTTTGACAAATGATTTTGGTGTGCCACCTTCAGGACAATATCTACATAACCATCCCAAATCATCCCAACCAATGGATAACACAAGAAGCTCAACTCCCCCTGAATCACTCTTCCCTCTAGGACTTGAGTACAATGAGGCAATATTCCCTGAATTGTATAATAGAAACAACCAACTAAATGGACCAAATTCCATATGGAGGGAGCACTCACCAATGTTTATCTTAACCATGACTAACATTCCAAAGTCTGGTCCTGCCAAGTAGCAGTATAGAACAGCCTAAAAAATTGAACAAGTTGCAGTTCAGTCAGACGCAAACAGTTAACTAGTCCTTCCCAGTGGCTTTCGGAGATTTGGTATAAAGATTATGGGTGGCTTGTACTTGTCTTGAGTAATTAAAGGTTCTTGAATGGTGGCTAACAAAGGCCTCTAAGCACAAAAAATTAATGCTTAACAAACAAAACATTTACATGGTTAAGGTTTGGTGCATTGATCCTCTCCAATGTAGATGGGGCTATGAAAAGTTTTCAGCCTCACAGCTCATTGCTAGTCCAAAAAATTCTGTTGGTTGTTGCGGTGGTCTACTGAAATTTGTGAAATCTACAATAATTTTTCACATATATTTATCTCTGTGGCTACAAGTGTGGTGGTAATATCAATTTTGGGAACCGTTCAGATTTGATCAAAAACGTCCCAGTTTCTTATTCATGGTAGGTAATCTCGCTTTTCCAGCCCAGCAAGACAAGACCTGGTTTTTATCCCAACTTGACCGAGATCTCGGTCAAGTCGAGATTTTAGTTTTACCAAAAATCTCCATCAAACTCAAGGCTTTTTGACTCCCTCCCCCTCAAGTCAAGATGAGATTCCAGTCTCGTCTCGACTCTCTCTCTCTCCTCTCACCTTCTATCTCGACAGCACACTTGAAGGGTGATTTTGGCCAGATTTTTCACCTGAATCTCATTGAATCTTCACCTACAACCATAGTGGAAGATCTCGTGAAACCTTGCTATTTTGAAATAGCGAATGAGATCGAGATCGATAGGGGAGAGATGGAAAGTCTCGAGCGAGATGCCGAGATATGGCCCATTTTGGTTGAACCACATGGTTCAGGGCCTTTTAAGTGGCCTTACCTTGAATCTCTCTCACCTCTCTTTCACCAAGATCACCAAAAAACTTCGTTTTGCCTGAATTTGTTGGGGATTTAGCTAGATTTGAACTAGAGACCTTCTTTAGCACATCTACAGCATCAAATTACCATCATTCAAGCCTATTTCAACTAGATCTTCAATTTGAATTTTTTAAAATAGCTAAAAGCGTAAATATATGTTGATCTACTAGCTTCAATCTATACTTTCATGGAAACAAATTTAATTTTCTACTAATAATTTATTTTTGAATTTTCTTATTTAAAATATAAAAATATAAGTTCTAAAAATTAAAATTAAAAAATATAAATAAATACTTATGTTATGAATGTAATTTCAACTTATGTTGGACTACATTAAGAGGGCTACAATGCCATGTAGTTATATTTTCATTATCATGCTTGTTGTACTTTTTTAATTATTTCAGATTTAAATAATTAAATAAAATAATTATGAAAAATAATATTTTATTAGAAAAAGATACAATAATATTTTATTAAAAAATATATATATAAATAATGTTTTATTATGTTGTTTATTTTAAAAATGCAAACATGTCTATTTGAACATTGTATATAATTTATTTTAAAACAAAGTGTGTGTTTTGCTATTTTATAAACTGTTTTTACATGTTTTTAATTATCTAAAAACTATTCTAATGATTATTTAGGAACATTCTCATAAGTATTGGAGGCTTGTGTAACTTAAATGGCAACTAGTGGTTATGGCATTGGCAATGGAACCAAGGACATTGTTTGGCAACATGGGGATCTATTGACTGCCGACAATAAAATATCCCGATGCAAGTATTGCCTCAAGACCTTGAATTCTAGTGGTTTAACCAGATTAAAGCAACACTTGGCTGGTGGCTACAAAGATGTTGCCAAGTGTCCCAAGGTTCCTTATGAAGTGCAACAAGCAATTGCACCAACTTCAAAGGGAGGGAGGCAAAAAATGGAAAAGATAGTACAAAAGCAAAGGGAATTTGAGGATACAGTGCTACAGAGACCTTTTGTTGACATTGATGAGTTAGACAACGATGAGGAGAGGAGGCATATGGGTATTGAGTCACAGTCTAAATGGAGACAGATACAAGTTGTAATGGAAGCCAACAAACAGTCCTTACATTTTGAGAATGTAAGGCAATATGAATAGACAAGAGGAGCAGATGGTTCGAGGAGGGGGTCAGGGGCATCCATGCCACCTTGACATAGTTTTCACAAAAGTGGGGGAAGTGAGAGGACTGAAAGGAGGAGGAAGATTGCACTTTACGATGCCACATTTGACCAAGGCCCCTCCCTCTTCAAGCATTAAGACATTCATCAAAGAAGCATCCCATATATGTTTGTTGGAGGTAAAGAAGGCAGTAGGGAGGAGGAAGCTAGGTTGTTGATTAGCAAATTCAACTCAACAACAACATTGCAACCAATGTAGCCAAAACACCATACTATCAGGGGATGGTCAATGCAGTTGCTAGGGCAAGTGTAGAGGTTAAAGGCCCAACAGCTTGGGAAGTGATGAATAAATATTTCCCAAAGGTGAAGGAGGTGAAGAAATACATTGGTTCATTAAAGAAACGATGGCTAACATATGGTGTTACTGTCATGGCTAATGGATGGATTGGTCCTATTAGACAGTCCATCATTAATTTCATGGTGAGTTGCAACGGAAAGACAGCCTTCCTGAAGTCAATGGATGCCTCAAATAAAATCAAAGATGCCGACTACCTTTACAAGCTTCTTAGGCAGGTGGTCCTTGAGGTAGGGCCAAGCAACGTTGTCCAAATTGTCACGGATAACGATGCTAACTTCAAGTAAGCTGGTGAAATGTTGATAACGAAGAAAAGCAACAGAATCCACCTCTTTTGGACACCATGTACACACTAGATTGATCTCATGTTAAAGGACTTAGGGAAGAGGAAGTCCATTAGTGTTGTGGTTGAGAGGGTGAGAACTGAGACGGGTCAATAATTTTATTTATACCCATGGTTATGTGCTGAAGATAATGAGGAATCCCTGTAAGGGTGATCTAGTTAGACTTCAATTGACTAGATTTGCCACCAACTATGTGGCTCTGAAAAGCTTCCAAAAGAAAGTGATGGGTCTTCGACACATGTTTGCAAGTGAGGAGTGTCTTAATTGGCGTGGATCTTGCAATCCTGATGCAATATTAGCCCAACAAACCATTGCTTTGAATCTTCTAGAAGCAGCTAAATAGGATAATGGGCATTTTGGAGCCTATGTGTTGTTTTAAGGATGGTGGATTCGGAGAAGAAGCCCACAATGGCCCACATATATGCTGCCTTACTGCAAATGAAGAAGTTGGTTAGAGTTGTTGCCTTTGGCTCCTTCAAATCTTTACGAGAGGATCATTATTGAGAGATGGGAGATGCACTTGGCTGGCGAGTCACTTTAAGTCTTTGTTATTTACTTTAATTTACATTTTACATTGTAATAAACTTATAAATTATAATCAACCAAACAACTAAGTCACTAACCAAATTTTTTATTTTCACAATACAAGCTTACTACCTCAACCCAAAGTACCACTACAAGAATGAACTGAGGCTTAATGTAAGGTTGATGAATGCGGTGCAAGAAGTGGTGGAGAAGCTTTTGCCAGATCCCGTCATACAGAGGACAATTAATGGAGAGGTGAGAACTTACTCAATTTTTTCCTCAGCTTTTTGCATAGTTGTACTGTATATACAGTACAATAATTGAACAGTTGAAGTATAGATCAAGGAGTTCAAAAATGCCTTGAGGAGTATTGCAAAGCCTTCTATGGTTGCAAGTAGGCATAAAACTAATCTTGGTAAGTAGTCCATTACTACAAATGATATTTGATGAGTCCATAAGTGATAAGACTAGAACCTATAAATTATGTAAGTATTAAGTATTAAGATTTAATTGCCTAATGCATTCTTATATTTGGTTATGCAGCTGACTAGTGGGTGCTTATGGAACTAGTTCGCCAAATCTCAAAGACATGGCAATTAAGGTCCTCTCACAAACTTTCTCATCCTCTGGTTGCGAGAGGAACTGAAGCACCTTCTCACTCATTCATAGTAAGGTACAAAACAGATTAGGGAGTAAGAGGCTCGAGGACTTTGCCTTTGTGCATTGTAACATGAGGTTGAGAATATGGCACATACAAAATGACATGAATGATGAAAATCGGGAACCAATCGAGTTGACTATATATTTCACGAGCCCCCCACAAAGGATGAGGAGGATGATGTCATATATTAGTTGGTTATGATCGATGTGGCCTAGTGTTGGATGGGCCAGGAGGGCAGCCAAATCCTACTATTGCTGCTGCCATGGGCCCAAATGCTGTGGATGAGCAGATGTCTTCTGATGAGGGTCAGGCTGTTGTAGTTGCATCAGTAGGACCAAGTGCACCCTTTGTGGAGCCACCTGGTCAACTTGAGACAGCTGAAGTGAGATCTAGTAGGGGAAGTTTAGATGATGGCAATGGTACAATATTAAACCGACATCCGAACCAAAGTGTTAATTCCTTTAATATTCAGACATAGCAACATATCAAAACCACCATAGTTGTTTAGGCGTCGCATAAGCGTCACCTAGGCGTCGCATAAGCGTCACCTAGGCATTTGGGCGCCTTCGAAGCGCCTCAAATCGGGTTTCGCCTTATTTTCAAACAATAAGGCGACCCCGCCTTGGGGTATGAGGCATCGCCTCGGACTCCTTATACCCCAAGGCGTCCGCTTTTTTTTTCTTTTTTAAATCACATGAAAGATGCCAAATCGAAGACATATATTGAATTACTTATTAGATTCCAATTGTAAAGTATCTATTGTTTGAACCTATATGCATATTTATAATGATGCTATATGTGATCAAATGTTAAAATAAAAATTAAAAAAACAAACAAAATCGAAAGAGAATAAGTTCTTGACTCGAATCTCACTCTCACTCTCACTCTCACTCTAATCTCTTTCTTTGTTCCTCTCTTCCATTCCCGCGACAACACTACAGCAAGCAGCAGCCAGCGACAAGCGACTTCTTCTCTTCCTTTCTTTCCACGACTTTTTATTTAGGACCTACTATGCGTGGTTTGTAGTATGTTAGATGACTTGAGATAGGCTAATATTAGTTTTTTCATTATATAAGATATGATAGATTTATAATGAATTAAAGTAAATGAGATGTACACTAAAAATTTTACTTAAAACGCCTCAACCGCCTCAAAAGCACCTCGAAGGGTGCCTCGTCGACTCATCACCTCAACTAGCCTAAACCGCCTCACATTGCCTCATTGCCATGACAACTATGAGAACCACATAAAAATCGATATCTAAGATACTACAGAGATGAGTTAACTTAGGAGTCATATGTGGTCACCGTTCAAAATCAGTTGATGGAGAATGCTAAGTGATACCAAGTTACCAACCAGTAATCTAGTCATCAAGTGATTCAGGTATCAATATTCAAACTTTTGACTTTTATGTGTAGTTGTGTTACTTGTGTACAAATGTACAACTAATGTAGACATGTTACATGTAGTACTCTTAAGTCCTAACCATTGATTTCAATTGAACAAGTGATGATGTGGTTTTATATTTTTATTTATAAGCATAGAGGACAATGATGTTGTGGCAACATGGTGTTTCCGCAGATCCACAAGGCCAAAGGATCATATGCAACTACAGTTGAAGGGCCCTCAATAGAGGAAAACACCAATTCAAGCAACACTTGGCTGGTGGATATTGTGATCCACCCATGTGTCGTGTTGTCCCTACTCCAACAAGGGACTATATGGTAGCCCACCTCATGGAGATAGCGGGGCGACGTGTGGCTACCCGTGTACGTCATGGTTGTGGACTTTGTGGTCATGGTGTTGTTGGAGTTGTTGGTCCTGGTGGTGGAGCTAATGCTGGCGAGCCTGGAGTTGGTGGTGGAGCAGTTGGAGCTGAGGATCTTAATTGAATTCTTTTTTTATCTAATCCCATATGCTAGGTTCCCATTCCATGATTGTCTTGTACTCTTATGAACTTATGACTTGTGGATTATGATTTATGACTTAGAAACTTCTAATGATTGTAAAATTTTGAAGACATTTAAGCTCTTTCATCAAAGTTTGATGTATTTGATAGTTGTCTAACCTTGCATTCCCAAATCCTACAACATTTTCGTTTCACACATAGGGTCAACTTAGACGACATATTTAGGGTTATTTTCTCACAAATTCAAGGCCACCAATGTGTTCAAAAAGCCTTAAATAGGTTAAAAACCAAGTTTCATGTCAATCGGGACCCTAAAACCCACCAAGATGGGCCACCGAGTTTACGCCAGAAAAATTGTTTATCTCAACCAAAATCTTGCCATATCGGTTGAGATCTCAGTTTTTTTAGGTACCGAGATCTCCTACCATGTCTACAACACTCCTAAGGACTCTTGACTACATCTACATCAACAAAACATCAATCATAGCCATTTGAAGGTGTTCTTCAAGCAAGGTGAAATTTTTACCCAAATTTTATTTTTTTTCCAAATATTATGTTCTAGAGTAGGTCTTTGAGTGTGAATTAAACATGCATTTAACATCTTTGCTTGATCTACACTTTCATGGGGGAAAAAATTCTTTGTTAATTTATTTATTGAATTTTTGGATTTAAAATATATGTTTTCTGAGAAATTAAAATATAAAAAAAATGAAAAATACTTCAATTACAAAAGTTTGGCATTTTTATGTGAAGGGGCTACCCTAAGCATTGAACTGGCAGCCAAAACCTTTCACCAATATATTCTAGGATAATCAAAGGTGTAACCCATCATGGGCCAACTTTATACAAATGCACCAAGCAAACCCCAATGTACAAGGATGGAATGAAATCAGAAAAATTAACTATGAACTAGTAAGGAATTTGTAAATTAAATGTTTATTAAGAAAAGAATCAAAGAAGTTTTAGGCAGGCATCTTAATTACTAGGTTAACACAGGATGTGTTTCAACATTCAAGGTCAGCTGGTGTAGCCTCACAACAAGTGAGGCGCTGTGAGGAAAGTAACCAAGATTTGTACAAAAAACCACCTCAAATAGGGAAGGGAAGGATTTCTCGAATTTGATTAGGGCTACGTAGGTCTATGGGTTTTGCAGTTCCGTGGAAAGTATTAAAAATAGATGTTTTAATACTTAATGGGTTGGTTATGGGATCACCAAAGATGAAACACAAATTAGACGAAAAATAAGGTAAAGTTTACTGAGATGTAGGGGTCCGCACTGATTAGACGGGGACTAAACTTGAAAGGAATGTTGCTAAAGTTTGGTAGTTGCCAAACCCAAAGTTCTTGATTTTAGGTTTTGAGGGAGTACAAATATTCAAAAGCCTGGTGTCTTATAGGGTTAGGCTGGGTCAAGGTCAGCTAGGATTTGGATCAGAGTTCACAAGCAGTTTTTCTTTCTTTCTTTCTTTTCTCTTTTACTTTGGGCATGAGCCCAAAGTTTGGGAGAGATCTGATGGATGGATGGGTTCAGATCTGGACTTAAATTTTGAGTTTCTTGGGGACTCCAAAATTTCACAAATTCAATAAAATAAAGAATGGGGAAAGAATGAGGGAGGAGAGATTTTGATCAGCAACTAATCTTGTACTTCAATGGATGAAGTGAAAGATGGTGATGGCAGAGGATAAATCCACAACTAAAAAAGAGTCCAGGACTAGAACCACCAAGAATATCAAATGCCTTGGACTCTAAACACCAAGGATCCCAAGGCTGGACCCCAAAAACTAAACTCAATACAGATCTGGACTTTAAGCACCACGCCAACCTTCCACCAGGGAAACAACCCTCAAGCCAAAGCTGAATCATAAAAACACGTTAATTTGTCTATTCTTCACTGTAAGGGATAACATATAGACACTACCAACCAACTTTGTATTCCTAAAATAAAGAGACTTAATAAATCCTAATTAAAAGGAAATTTGATCCATTTTCCCTCATGCATGGAGGCCTTTAAGACTCTAAACAACACTTAAAACATACTACAAGACTGAAAGAAACACTTGAAATAAATAAATAAATAAATAAATAAATATATATATATATATATATATATATATATAGCCGATAAAATGGGCCCATGACCACATATACATATGGGGCAAAGGCTCAACACCCATTTATATCAAACCCTAGCTTAATTTCAAAGGGAAACTACCTAATCTGGTCCTGGTCCTGCATCATCAACATGACAAAAAAAAATGCAAGCAAAATCAAAAGAGTAAAACTGATAACCTAATAAAGAATAACCATTTTCACGTACAAGGGAAATAAGGAAGATGCCAGACGATGAGGTTCTCATTCCAATTTTTTGGAAGAAACCGCTTAAGTGCTGGTAACAGGGTTGCACTGCATAACAAAGAAGAAAAATGTTATGCAGAAGAAAAAAATATATATTGCATAAATTCAAGAGGAGATTGTTCACAATGACTCATTTCATTCAAGAAAAAAAATTCAGTAACAGGAGTCATCTGGAAAGAACATACGAAAGTGCAACGATCCCAAGAACAAAGAAGTAGCAAGTCAGTACAGCATTAACCAAGTCTTTTGATAGAAACTTGAAAAGCAAGAACAGCGATAAAAGCATTGCACTTCCAATCAAGGGAAAACGCATGGCATGTTCATTAGACATCGTCTCCTGCATATTTCAAGGAAATAAATGTCAGAATAAACCCAAAAAAATCACACTTGCTATATTGTAAATGTAAAATCTACAATAAAAAATCACAATAACTAGATCGTTCAACATGAAATGTTTTACTTATGGAAGGCCGCGTTGAAATGAATGTCAGAAAAACCCATAAAGATCACTGATGCATAATGAATTTAAAATCTATAGTAAAAATTCCCAATCACAAGATTGCACAACATGAAAGATTTACTTACTGAAGGTGGTGTTGGCTTGACTGATCGATAGCAACCCACATAGACAGTCAGACATGCTGTCAAAATAACATTTACATTTGGATCTACCTTCACAACAAGTGGTGCCAAGGATAAACCTGTACGCAAGGCAGACATGTCACAACAGCACATTCTCCAGAATCTCCAGAATAACTGAACAAGTACGTACAATCACATTGAAAGAAAAAATAAATAAATAAAGTTACAGCAACAACTGAATACTTTTATTGCTAAGTTATATGTGACACTATCAACCTCCACCAAATTTTGAGGGCCATCTTTTTATTATAATTCATAGTATCTCAGAAAGGAAATGGTATTGATAATTTTCAAGACTCCCAAGGGGTTCAGGTGCAGAACCACACAGTTGGTTCCACCCAAGTTTATCCACACATTCCATAACAAGAGCAAAGCATAAAAGAAGCTCAATGAAGTTATTCAACAAATCTTTTTTCATACCAATAGTTATTAACCCAATGAATTTTTCGAAGGCAGCTGAAAATTTCTTCTTAAAAGAAATGGCATTAGAAATCTTCTCTTCCAACAGATATAAAGTAACATATTATTTTCAGCTTTTTTTAGTTTTCAGATTTAACCAAAAAGAACTCTGTATGCATTATAAATGTGAAGACCACCTTAGAATAGAGAAATTATGAAACAACTATTTAGCAAATCAATGTGAACTTCTGAAGCACATGGTAGAACAGAAAGGATGACAAATGGCTTATGATTTCCAACCAAAAGAAAGTGTCACGATTTCTAATCAATTAGAGATTTACAAATCAATAAGTATATGCAAGCATTTTCTAAATTAATTTAAATACAAAAATTAACATCCTAAGATATAAAATGCAGGTAGAGTACAAAATTTAGAAGCACCCCTCTCCACATGGTTGATAATTCCAAATTTGGGTCATACTAGTTAACGTCCAAAAGTTAAGTTCCCGGGAACCATATATCTAACTAAAATTCTATGAAGTGAATAAGAGATTTTGAAACTAAACGTCCTAACGGAGGTCCAACTCACATTGTTACAATGGATAAAATTTCAAAGCAAAGATTGTTTAAGGTCCTTTCACATGCCATCTTCAGAGGAAAGCAAATTTTTGAGAACCAATACATCTATCAGAACTTCTGGAAGACAACGGTACCAACAACTAGCAAATACAGGATATTATGCCACCAGATTTCAATTGTGCCATGAAACAATCAGCAAAGAGAAATCAAACGGAAGTCATACTAGGGAGATGGGAACCCATTAAGTTTAACACAGAAACCTATTTGAAAACCTTGAAATAAGTGCAAAACTCGAAAAAGGGGATGACAACAAAATTATTAACACCAAAATTGTTCCCAATAGCAATTTATAAGAAGGTTGTAAGTAGAGAAGCGTGTTAGGTAAGAACAAGGATTCCAAATTGAGAATTTTTTTTCAGTAATGAAAGCAACCTAAAGAAAATAAACGATTGCAAGAAAAGACATTTCCGATGAACGAAGGTTCTTGAAAAAAGATCTATGTTCAATGAAGGATATTCCAATCCACTCTTTATCCTCATCTAAACTCAGCATTCAACACCACCAAACCGGCAAAAAGAATAGAAAACCAACTAAAGTCTCATCTACATCAAAATACCTGCCAGGGCCAGACTCGCGATACGTTCACTGGTCATCATTGTCAGCAACTAGGCAACGCCAGAAGTAGCTATAGTTTATAAACCAATACAGAAAGAATCAATATACACTTCGTCCGATGAATTCGCATGTACAGAAAGAAGCTAAAACGCAGTTAAATAACCAGTCACTTTTCTTCAGGTAAGGATGTTTTTATCCGCGGATCAAAGCACTGCGACAAGAAAATACAATTAATAACAAAGAAGATACGCAAGACGCGAAAATCTACAATTGGATTCACTCAAAAGGCAAATACATCCACGAATATGTTAATAATGGAATAAGCGTGGGATTTGAAGAATGAACCGAATCTCAAAATTTGATCTCTACAGATCGAAAGATTTGTCCAAGTATCAAAACAATGGGAAACAAAACAAAAATTAAGGAAGAAATCAAGGTCTTCTGAATCGTAAGAAAGAACAGACATTAGGGTTTTTCTAACCTTAGATGGGAAGAACGTTACGGGCCGATCTGTCGATGCTATTCTGGGTTTTACAGATCGGTAACGCGTCGTTGCTCCCTTACAGATACGAAGTACATAACCAGTGAAACCGAAAATTAAGAAAATTAATTTATAAATGAATCAATAACAGAAATGGAAATAAATTCAGGGATTATTCCAATAGTTACTGTGGGCCCCACAAATTGGTTACTAACCGTCTGTTCCGCGTCGAGTTCACGTAAGATGAAGCAAATCGTTGAAGTCGACTCCAATCTAACAGTTAATGGATATAGTCATAGACGGATTCCAATCTAACGATCAAAAGATGTAGTCAAAACGCGTTCAAATTACCATAATTTCATTTCACCTGTCCTTTTTTTCTCGCTCTTAGGTGGGTAATTTCATGAAAATACTACAACAAGATTACTCAAAAAGATAAAAAAGGAAACAAGAGAGAGAAATGACTACCACAAACAACTCAATGTGGAAAGTCCACCCACAAATGGAATGAAATGATCCACATGCCCTCTTGAATTATACAAAATGATGCCCAAATCGTCTCCAGTTGAACACTATGTGGGTAAGAGCAACTTTCTTGGATAGAAACACCAGGCAAGCACACAAAGAGAGGTATTATAATGTCTCACCTAGAACTCTAACTAAATATCATGTGTAGGACCAATTTGCGAGATTAAGTCCACCTCAATTGGATGATATAGGTGGATCCTATCGGACTCGATGATGAAATCCTGGAAAACAAGGGTGGGGACCTCAACCAAGTAGCAGTGATTGAGTCAAAAAGAAGGGGGAGGGAGTAACAAGCTTGGGAAGATGGATTGCACATTTCCAAGATATGCACATCACCGCAGCCCACACTTAGGTAATTTGCATTCGTCAACAATAATCGCTAATTTGGGATATGGTACTATGGGAGTTGAAGCCCAAACTCTTCAAATGAAACCTAGTCTACGAGTCCTAGAGACAACACATGCAACAAGAATCGAGTCATTCGGACAAGTGTGAAAGGAGTTATTGGTGGAACAATGGACAATTGGACAGGGGCCTAGGCCAAACAGCAAAGAGGGCTAGTTGATTAGATCAAATAACCCCTTTACTGTCCAATCAACCGGCCCTAGTTATCCCCAAGGACTGACCTAATGCTCTATTCAAACCTCACTAATTTAGAACATCTTGAAAGGGAGTAGTTATATAGAAGAAGAGGCAAGGAGACTAAGGAGTTATGAAGGGCTAGAAGGCCATCAAGAGCTGTTAAAATTCACAAACAACAATGGATTTAGGTAGTCCTCACTCCCTTATATACCTCTATCTCATTTTGGTTTATCTGGTGAATCCTAGGTAATGAACTCAATGTATGGAGGAAATGGGAGAAACCTAATGCAATCTATATGGAATAAGACTAGATGAGTGAATCCCCCATCAAAATGAACCTAAAGCAATCAAGGTAGTGCAGAAACTGTAACCTAGAACATCATTGCTGAAGCATAGGTACCGATGCATTGGAATGGTGGATTTAACATGCATGCAAGACCACAATTCCCCACTTAATCGAGGAATTATGTAAGTCTAGAGAGTAGGAATAAGAACATTTAGTTTGAGAAAGGAAAAGAAAAAAGAAAAGAAACCCAAATGGACTCAAGAAATAAAAGTCCCAATTTCCTAAGTCGAATTTTGGCGATAGCACCACTAGTCAACGGGGGCTGGTTGATTGGTTCAACCACCACCCTTGTTGTCCAATCATCTAGGGGACGTAAATGTTGGATAAATGGGGATTGGGCTTGGGGAAAAGCTTTGGTATGTACACTAGCTCTTGTATAACATGTTTAGTGTTTGTAACTCCAATTTGGGGAGACTACAGGAAGGGATATGCATTGAAACAAGGGTTGAACTCCAGCACCAAGGTGAGGGGATATTTGCTAGAATTTTAGGGCTTTTGTCAAATGAATTTCTATATTTCGAACTCTATCTTAGATCAGTTTTCTGCTCTTATCGATGCATCATTGTTGTAATTACTTACTGTTGGAATGTGAAGAATTGCTCTCTAAAGTATATTATTCACAAGACCCCAATAGGGTATTTATAGTTACAACCTAGTTAAGTCCTATACTAAGGAGGAAAAGGAAATATAAAAAAATAGAAATAAAACTCTAGACTTATTATGAAACATAATCATATTCTAATTAGAAAACTTCAGTCCATGTTTTCAACACTCTCCCTCAAGTTTGAGCATAGATATTTATCATGCCTAACTTGCTCATAATGTAATTGAATATCTTCATGCTCAAGCTCTTTGTGAGCACATCAGCCCGTTGCTCGTTTGAAGTAACAAAGTGATATTGGATTAGCCCAGCCTCAACCTTCTCTTTGATGAAATGTCTGTCAATCTCCACATGTTTAGTCCTATCATGCTTGTCTGGGTTATGAGCTATGATGATTGCTGACTTACTATCTGAGTATAACTGTATAGGAACCTTCAAATTTATCACAACCTCTTGAAGCAGCCCTTTAAGCCATAGTACCTCACAAATGCCTTGAACAATCACCCTAAACTCGGCCTTGGCATTGGACCGCGCAACCACAGCCTATTTCTTGCTTCTCCAAGTCACAAGGTTACCTCCCACATATACACAATACCCAGAGGTAGACCTCCTATCATCTGGACATCCTGCCCAGTCTACATCTGTATATGCCTCAATCTTCAAATGTCCATGAGTTGAAATTAAAATTCCTTTTCCCAGAGTAGTCTTCAAATATCTCAAGATCCGATGTAACAACCCCCGTATTTCTAACCCGAGATCCGTATTGCAGGTCCGAGAACCCGAAGGTCTAGTCGGGTAAATTTGTGGAGTGTTCGGATAGAAGTCCATGATCCATACCCTGAACCCATGGATCTGGATTCTCTGACTGAAGAGCCTGCCTTGCTAGGTAGTTGGACTTCTGGAAGGCAAGTGATGTCTGGAGATGTTCGGAATGAAGGTAAGATCTCCCCCATGTCTTCTTTAGGGCTAGGTTGTACTTGGACATCAACCCCCTAGTAAAAGCACCCTTGTATAGCAAAATACATGGGGGCGGTTGCTAGTGGTGGTCGATTTAACCAAGTGACCGACTGGAGCAACCGCCTGGTTCTGGTTGCGGGGTTTTGCCTTATTTTGCCCCCTGACTTCTATAAATAGTAACCCTCGCCTAATTTACGAATATTTTATTCGTGGTTACCATTTTTGGAGGTTAGACGGCTGCGGAGAAGTGCCGAAGGTAGATCTGAAGTGTTGTTGGAGTCCCAGAAGGTTCTACTGTCTTCCATAGTTGATCTGGTTGAGGTAAGTGATTCCCTATTTACTTATGCTTCACCACTCGCTATGATTAAGGTAGTTCAGTGTTCATCTTTGGTTGTTCTTAATCCTTCCATTGCATTGTCTATCTTTTTGATGATCTTGGTTAGATCAGATCCGAAAACGAAACCTTGCTTTCGTGAAAAGGGCTGATCTAATCAAGGGAAGGTTTCTAGGTAATTCATTTGTGATGATTGTTAGGTTTCTTATCACCCAGTGGTTATAGGAGTGTTAGATTCGAGATTCAGACTATGATCACTCAAAATCCGGATTAAAAACGGATGATCAGAAGCCTGAGTTTCGGATTGAAACTTTTTGTTTTTGGGGCGGTCACTAGTGGCGGTTGCTCAACCTAAGCGACTGGCACAAGCGACCGGCTGGTTTCCAGTGACCAAATGGCTTTTGGTTTTGATCCGATTTGATTCATTTGACTTATACCTTACTGTAACCCTGTGTATAGGTGTCCTATGTTTGAAGAGAAAATTTTATAATTGTTTACGGATTTCTTTTTACGGACGAATTACTTATATGCATGTAAGGGCATACAATCCTGTCTTGATGAATTGACTTGAGCATGCTAGTCCAGTGTCTGTTAGTATTAATCTTTCATTATATATATTGTTGTAACCTTGTTTCATCTGCTGATCTTGTTATATTACTGCTGTTTGTATTGTCTATACATGCATTTTGTTGAATATATAGGTATTCTATTTGGATATCTTAGCTTGGGATATCAGAAGGCTGTGGTATGAGACACATGCCTGCTGATGTCTCCAACACTGTCATAACTATTGGATGACATTCTTAGGTAGAGTCTAGAGTTGCATGGCTAGGTACCCCACATGCTACTACCCTTTCGGTAAGGGAATTGAAACCGGATGACCCGTGATGACAATGATGTGACGTTGGTCCATTGTTAGTCAAATAAATGGTAGGGTTGCATATGTTAAGGTTGGGCTCATGGACGTCCAAGGAACGGACCGGGTGTCGTGAGTAGTCATGAGAGTATTCCGCCCCAACAATATGTGGATGACCATAGGGTTATGGAATAAAGTCCAATAGCGGTAGCCAGTCCATGAGGATTCTCATTCCTAGGTTGCGAAGGATACTGAACCGAGTTGGTTGGTGCCATAGGGGATGTATTTGGACTTCATGTAGTATGTTACCTATATGACCTTGCATTGGATTAGAAACCCCGACATGCGCCAGTACTCATTGCCAATGGTCGTGGTGAGAGAGTGTTGACTTAACCCCAGCCATGGTTTGAGAGCCAGGTGTGGACTTTCCATTTTACCCAGGATCCCTACAGAAGTAACCAGTCCTTGCCGGATCAGAATGACTAGACCTACCCAGAGGAGGGTTGGTGTATATCTTAAAGCATGTCAACTGTTAGAGACTCACATAGTTAGATCTAGCAACATCCATTGCACTCATACATATCATATATGCATTTCTGATTTGTTGGACATATGGATGGGAATTGCTATTGTTCTTACTGAGTTCTCCAGAACTCACTCCTTTATTTATATATGTTTTATTTGTCTGCGCAGATGGAGGAAATGTGTCGGAAGATGGATTGGTTTCCTATGAAGGAACCTTCCCGTATGATGAAGATGTGGCATCGGCAATGGGAAATGGAGATAGCCTGTGCGGGAGCTCCTGCGAGTGCATGAAATGCGCTTATCGCACTCATTGATGGGCGGAGAAGACAAGTTGCTAGACAATTTGCTCACCGTATAGAGGAGAATTGGAGAACCCCTCATCTTGATAAGCTTGAGTCTAAGTTTATAGCTTTAGAAAAGGAAATTAGAAAGAAAATAATTTAACTCTTTTTGAATTGCTTCCGCTAAACTCGTATTCTTTTGATTTATTATTCTTTCATTGATTATTTTATTGGAGTATTTGGACTCCTGTAATCCTTTAATTGAACTACTGTTGCTCTTGATTGTCTTTATTTGTATTTATTATTGTTGATAGACTAAAACCATGGATCTTGTGACGGATCACTCCCAAGGGTTGTCGGGCAGGTAACCGAGACCAGTGGGTGGGGTATGACATCTGATATACTGCATCCAAATGTGAGGAATAAGGATCATGCATATACTGGCTAACAAGACTAAATGCAAATGTGATGTCAAGTCTAGTGTAAGATAGATAGATCAACTTTCCCACTAATTTTTTTATACCTTATCTTGTCAACTGGTTCTCCTTCCATTGCCTTCAAGTATAGGTTAGGCTCAATAAGAGTCTCAGCTGGCTTACATCCTAGCATTCCAGTTTCCTCAAGAAGATCCAATGTGTACTTCCTCTGGGATAAAGATACACCGCTAGTAGAATATGCCAACTCTAAACCTAGGAAATATCTTACTTTTCCCATATCTTTGATCTCAAATTCAGTTCCCAAAAAAGTCTTTTAATGCTGAAATCTCATCCTCACTACTGCCTGTGATCACAATATCATCCACATATACTAAAAGTATAGTAGTGTGGCAACCATCTCTTTTAATAAACAAAGTATGGTCTGCACTGCTCTGCTTATAACCATTAGATATCATTGCCTTATGGAACCTTCAAACCACGCTCTTGGAGATTGCTTCAACCCATATAAAGCCTTCTTTAACTTGCACACTTTCTTATAAGTCTCTGTAGTAGAATACCCATGTGGTATATTCATATATACCTCTTCTTGGAGTTCTCCATGCAAAAAGGCATTCTTCACATCTAATTGTTGCAAACTCCACCCTTTATTAATTGCACATGAAATAATAGTACGAACTGTGTTCATCTTGGCAACAGGGGCAAATGTCTCCTGGTAGTCAACGCCATAAGTCTGAGTGAAACCTTTGGCCACCAATCTTGCCTTGTACCTTTCAATAGTCCCATCTACCTTGTACTTGATCACAAATACCCATTTGCACCCAACAGTCTGCTTTCCCATGGGCAAAGTCACTAAGTCCCACGTTTTATTTTTTTCCAGAGCTTGCATTTTCTCATCCATAGCTTCTTTCCAATTTGAGTGAGATAATGCCTCCTGCCAAGTGTTAGGAATAAAAGTAGAGCACAAAGAGTAAAAAAAAAAACATTGAAATTCTGGAGATAGAGACTGATATGAAACATAATTGGTAGGATGTTTGGTGCAAGTTCGAGGCTGCTTTCTTAATACAATTGGTAAATCCAAGTAGGATTAGAAGAAGGGTCAAAGACAGACTCACCTGGAGGAACAAATTGTTCAGGGCTAGGAACCAAAGCTTTTGACTAGCTTGGTTAGAAGGGGTCACTTGTTGCTTTTTTTTAATAGGTCTTCAGAGGTCTAGTCTCCCCCTATATATCATCCACCAGCTATTCCTGTCCGGTCATTCCATCTTCCAAAGGAGGATCATCTGCAAAAATCTCAGGAGAAATATCGAAAGGAGGAATCAACACTAGAACCTTTTCACTAAAACTCTCTCCCTGAAGAGTTGTAGGGGGAAAATAAGGAATTTGTTCCTGGAACACAACATTCATAGAGATGAAAAAACGACGAGAACTAAGATGTTAACACTTATACCCCTTCTGTGTAGGAGGATAAGCCAAAAAAAATGCACTTTAACCCACGAGGATCTAACTTTCCATGAACATGGTGGTTCCGAATAAAGGCAACACATCCAAAAACCTTAGGTGAGACTGTAAAGACTGTTGTCCCTAAAAGAACCTCAAGGGGACAGCGTTGGTATAAGACTCGAGAAGGCATTCGGTTAATTAGATATGCCGCAGTAATAACGACTTTACTCCAAAACCGAAGAGGCACATGCATAAAAAACATGAGGGGATGTGCTACCTCAACTAAATGTCTATTCTTGAGTTCGACAACCCCATTTTGAGGTGGAGTGTTGACGCAACTAGTTTGGTGTATGATGCCATGGTTTGCTAAGTAGGAAGGAAATGCACCACCCAAGTACTCAGTTCCGTTATCCGTATGAAGGATTTTGACTGTCGCCCCAAACTGAGTCCTAATCATATTATAAAAATTTTGAAAACACGAGAAAACATCACTTTTTAGGTGAAATAAGTAAACCCATATGGTCCTAGTACAATAATCAATAAAGGTAACAAACCATCTATGACCAGATACAGACACGGTCCGAGAGAGGACCCCACACATCAGAGTGAATGACTGAAAAAGGAAGTTTACAACGATTATCTGAAATAGGATAAACATGCCTAGTCTGTTTGGCCAAAATACATGCCTCACAATAAAAATTATTCAAATTACACCTTTTAATCAGATCAGGAAATAATTTGGACAAAATAGGTAAAGGAACGTGGCCAAGACGACTATGCCATTGTAATAAGGTAAAAAGTGTAGGAAAGGTGGAACTAGAGACCGTAGAAAGAGCTGATGGGGACCCATCCATGAAGTAGAACCCCCCTTTCTTTCTACCACTGCCAATCGTAAGCCCCGTTTCCAAGTCTTGAAACACACAATGAAAAGGAAAGAAAATTATTTTGCAGTTCATATCACGAGTAAGGCTACTAATAGATAAAATATTAGCTGAAAACTTAGGAACATGCATGACATTAGATATGGTAAGAGAAGGCGAACAGATAATAGATCCTTTCCCAGAGATAGGGGAGAGAGACCCATCAGTTGTTCGAACATCCTGAGCAATAGGGACAAATGAATAAGTATGAAACAAAGTAGATGAGCTTGTCATATGGTCGGCTGTCCCCAGAGTCGATTACCCATGAGGGATAAGTCAAATTGACATTGTGATAACCAAAAATACCTGTGGGGAATTGGGGATCAACAGAGGGAATAATGACAGAGGCTATACTCGCACTGAAAGTCGATACTGGAGAAGATGAGTCAAGTCTGGACATCAACTGGCGAAGGTGCTGGAACTCATCTGAGGAAAGGGGTGTTGGAATACTCAGGGTGTCAGAACTGGCTTGATTTGTATATGTTTGATTGTTGCCCTTGATTCCATTTCTACCTCCTCCACGGGAATTTGTTGGACGTCCATGCAACTTCCAACACTTGTCATTTGTATGACTTTATTTTCCACAATACTCGCACTTTACCGGAGAAGCGAAAATTACCAAAACTAGATTTATTATTGCCATAACCAGTCACCAATGTAGATCTATCAGATGTTTGAGTGTGTACCATAGTTGTCCTTCAACTGTTCTCGGTATCTACCATGGCATAGGCTTGAGCCAGAGAAGGGAAATGCTCTCTAGAAAGGATTTGTGCGCTAATTTGATCAAATTCTATATTCAATCCTGCCAAAAAATCATAAACTCTCTGTTTATCTTCGCATTGTTGATAGGCAATAGCATCTTCAGTATTCTTTGGTGTAAACTTCCCATAGAAATCTAAAGTCTGATAAAAATATCCCCGAAGAGTGTTAAAATACTGAAAAAGAGGAAGGTCCTTCTACTGTAACTGATTAATTTTCCGTCTAATTTCAAAGCTCTGTGCATCATTGCCAACTCTGGAGTATGTATCTTTAATAACTTTCCAAATAGTTGCCGCATCATGAAGGAGAAGATAACTCTCTGCTATGCTAGATTCAATGTTGTTGATGAGAAAACCCATGACCAAGCATTTATCTGTATATCACTTGGAAAGTTACAGACCAGGTGAGAAAGGTTTTGTAGAAGTCCCATCAAGATGGCCAATAAGACCATGAGCACCAATAGTGAGGAAAATTGAACGAGACCATCTAAAGTTTCCTTTCAATCCAGAATTTTTTCCTGCATGACTTACTGTACAAATACAATGGGAAGTCCAAAATAACAACAATCAAGATTAGCTTTCACGAAATCCATAGAACAGGAAAAGGAAGGAAAAAAGAGAGAAAGAAAATGAATTATCAGGATCCTCTTTAGACTGCTTTTAAAAATTAAAAACATGTTGAGAATGACGCCTATTGCACCATTCTGAGTGGACCTTGATTGCTTGCTTGGCAGATAAATTTAAGGTTTTTGGGGCAGTATGTACTGAAGAATGTCTTAGGAGCTGAGATTTTAGGAAGTTTTGATTCTTTCTTTGTTGCACTTGCCATGCTTCTGCTGGGAAGATGCTTTTGAGCACAGGAAGGTTAAGGCATCCACTTTTTTTCAAGTTTTAATTTAAAATGCAATCCTTCTGAATAGAGGATAGAAAAAGCACAAACAAATGAAATAGAACAAATGTTGAACAACTATAAGTACGATTTTAAGTATATGAGCTAAATAAACTAAACGAATAGCTTTAAGAAATTACATTAACCTACAAAACCCATATGCCAGAACCAATGATATCAATTGAAAAATACAAAAAAAATTATCAAATTATTACTCAAAGCTAACTAGCCAATAAGATTATGGTCAATGACATTAAGGCGCATCGGAGAGATGCTAAAAAAGAATGAAAAAAACAGAGAAGAGATACCTACTGGGCTTTGTAGATCAAGTGTGGAGGCGGATCTGTCAAGAATGATCAAGGTGAGGATGTTTCACAATGGCGTAGATTAAACCACCATTCTCCACTATCATATCAGCAAATCGTGGAGTTTAGGAAGTTCAAGTGCTTCTACCAAAAAAAAAAAAAAAAAAAAGAAAGAAAGTCCAAGTGCTTCTTGTCCGTGCATAGCCAAACCCAAATTGCTCAAAACTACTTCCAATCCGTTGACATTTAAAAACCACTGTTTTCTGAAGAGTGGAGGGGAAACCAGTAAAAATAATACTTGAAAGAAAAGAAAAAAAAAGAGCTGCAATCATCTAAATACAATTTGAAGAATTTAAAGCCTATCTTTCTTGATTTCTTTAAAAATCAATTAGTAAGAAATATAAATTCTAAGTGAAAACTGGGTTTCCAAGTTCCTATCAAATGGAGTGGCTGAGAAAGAAATCATAAATTATAAAAGAGACAAAGAGATATAAACACTTACTACAGTCTTCATTGCTCAAAATTTATAAACACACACACACAAAATTGCAAAAAAACAGGATAGTTAAGTTCAAAATGGTAACATCCCTTGTACCACCTCACATCCCATCCCATTAAAAAATAAAAATGCAGCAATTTCAAAGTGTACTATAAGAAATAAATCAAATTCTTTGAAAATTGAAGCCATGAGCACGAATCTGGTTCTAGTTTATCAAATTAGCAATTTCTTCTTCAAATCATTGTTAGTGTTTGGAGCACTCAGACTTACCACATGTATTGTGTAGATAATTCTTCCAATAAACTCGCACCAAATCTTAAAAGATTGCGAGTTAGCGTTTATTATTCAGAACTGAAAAACACATTTACTCTAATTCAGATATGATCACATATCTATGTAAAATAGTGACTAACCCTATGCAGAAAAGACATGGACAAGCGAGACTCCGCAAACACATATATCAGACAATGCAAAATATACCATGCCTAATACAAATCAGCAGCCAACATCTTGCAAAGCGATCGTTTAGATTCCAACTCAAACAACGTAGATCTGAGCAACAGATAATATCGACATTAATCTTATATAGCCAAGCGGTGGTGAGAAAATAGAAATTGTATTCACTGAGAGACAAAATTCTTACCTGGTAAACCATTGAAGAGACACTGCAGCAACAGCAAGGCAGATTGACAAGAGTTCCGTGAAGCTCATACAATTAAGGAGAGTATCCAAAGCTCATACAAAAGCTCATATCTTCCCCATCTTGTGAAGCCAACACTACTCCTCCAGAGCTGTCAATCATTTGAAAGAAGTATTGGAATTTTATACAATTTCCAATCAAGCTCAGCTTTGCATTTGTGAGTAAATGCTGAACTTCATATTGACCAATCAACCATTCTGGATTGAGGGTATATGCCCAAAGCAACAAGAATGTGCAGCTAGGTTAACCCAAGTCAGTCCAATAGTTGATCGAGTTAGACCAGTTTGGTCCTTTACTGGTCCAATGTTTGCTTATGCAAGATCATTAAAGGAATTATAATGCACAATGTATATAAATAACTCAGTTTAAAACAAAAAATAATGTCTCTTACCTCTCTTTCTTAATATATATGCATTAATTACTTTTTATTGTTCGAATTTTCTAGAATGACAATTATGCTATCTTTTCAACTTTTCATTCCTTTAGGGCCTGTTTGGTTATTTGAGTCTGTAGATTTCAAAAATTTAGAGATTTCAAATATACAGACTTCAAATCTCTAGAGTCATGGTTCGTAAAATTAACTGTTTGGTTAGTTTGAATTTTTGGAATGAAATTTATAGATTTATCCTAAAAAAATATTTATTGAATTATGGTTCAAATCTTTAACGCTTTGATAGTATGGATGAAATCTCTGGATTCCACCTCATACCCATAAATCTACAGATTCACGTTTTTAGTGTAAAAATGTGAATCTCTAGATTTCATGAATCTAGGGATTCACACAACCAAACAGGTAAAAATCTCTCATTTGTGAATCCAAAGATTTCAAGGATTCGCTTAACCAAACAGGCCCTTAGATAATTTCATAGATATGCACATGGTAAAGATTTTCACAACCCTTCATGTGGGAAACTTTGTTCTAAAAATTCCTTGTATGGCCTATAAGTCATGAGAACCCAAGCCATAAATCTTTTGAAAAAAAAGATAAAGCATCACTCAAAAAATGTATGGCTTAGGTTTTAACTTTCTATAACCATTCATATGGATGGTTAGTCTCACCTAAAAAAAATCTATGGCTTAGGTTTTTTGAAAAGAAAAAAAAAATTACACTAACATTTTGATTTTAAAAAAAAAATAAAAATAAAAAACCTCATTAGGAAATATAATCTATAAACTTTCCAAGGTAAATGATACCTCACCATAAACGGGTGTTGAGTGCAGTTGAAAACTAATGGATTACATCTTAGAGGTGGGCCCGCTGTCCTATCTATAAGGTGGAAATGTCCTCTCACTCCCCAATAGTAGTAGATCTAGAACCTAAGAAACTTTTTTCTCGAAGATATGCGGTCATTTTGTGGTATTCTCTTTGACATAGTTATCTGAAGTGCACTAACATGCTACACTTGGGTTCATTAGTTTTGGTTTAGCATACGATTAGGTCTTAAGGAGGATTGCCCTCCCAATTCAACATGATTCCCTTGATATGTGTTTTGTTTGCTCTTAGATTATGACCTATAGTACTTTCGGAATTTAACGGCTATGATTACAAGGATAGAGGAGATTCAAGATGGAGCATCTCAAAAATTTCATGTGTCGCGAACCAAGAGCCACATAAAAAATACTTACATATATAGCAGCAAACAAAAATTCTTTACTAAATTTTAGTGTTGGATTGTTGGAAGCATATGAAAGTTGTCTTAAGCTTGTCAATATATTTTTTTGGGGGTACAGTGCGAATAATTTATTTATTGGCAATGCAAAATTCTCCACCTATATAAATTCCTCTTGTCCAAACAAAGTAACAAACCCAAGATAATTTTTTCTCTATTTCAGCTCCAACATGACAGATCTCATTTTGTTGATTGGACTACAGATATTAGCATACTTGAGTGTAAGAAAAAAAGGATCTCTTTACACTGTACATTCATTTTACTAACATTATTGCTTGTTCTTCTTGAATCTTTCATATTTAATTGAATCTTTTTTCCAATGGAACTGTAGGCTTATCAAGCTGAAGATGCCCTTTCAAAATACTGGGAAGAACGTATTCGTCTTTCACACCCTCCACATTGGTTGGCGGCAAAGGCTTCTCCTTTAAGTCTCCATGAGACAACAATGTTTGTTAAGCTTATGGAGAAAAATGAATTGGCTTCCAACCTACATTCATTCTGTAAGTTGGCTAATGTTGCTTGTTCTACAAATGCACAAGTGAAGAAGATAACAGATGATACAACTCTACCACCAATAGCCCAATGGAATGGTGATAGAGTGAAATACGAGTATGTTCCAAAAGAAGGACCTCTATCTGTTGCCACCCAAGGGGGATTGCCATTCTTTCGAGACACAATGGTAAAAGAGGGAGGTCTCATGAGTATACCTGATTTAAGGGATCATTTATCATATAAATCATTCTTGCCTAGATCTTTGGCATCAACAAATCCCGTTTTCATTTTCCCGGATCAAGGAATTGAAAAAGCTCTTTGGTGTGGTTGATGAATCAAACATGGACGAGTATATCGAAGACACTTTGAAGATATGTGAGGAGAACCCCATTAAAGGTGAACAATGCGTTTGTGTGACATCAGCCGAGGATTTAATAGATTTTGTTGTCGAGAAATTAGGCCATAATGTTGGTGCTTGGAGTAGTGAGAGCATTGAAGGATCATATGAGAATGTAACAATTGGAGATGTGAAACTCATCCATGGAAACCTCTCCGAACCACCAGTGATATGTCATAGTCTACCATTCTTATTTCAGGTATATTATTGCCATGTGTTACAACAAGTAAAAATATATGTAGTTGATATACATGCTCAGAAGAATGTGAATCACGCAATAATAGCATGCCACTATGACACATCAAGTTGGAATCCAGATCACCTTGCTTTTAAGCTATTGGGTTTTGGCCCAGGCGTAGTTGAAGTTTGTCACTGGGTAAGTGAGAATGGAATAGTATGGACAAAGACTTTGAATTGAGCTATATCTAAGGGTTTGATTATATTCTACTTCCCTTATTTCTGTGTTACATGTTACTGTTTCTTCTATTTGAGAGATAATTAACAATCTATTGCGAGACACTAGAAGAACAAACTAAACTTTGATTCTTCCTGGATTACTTGCTTGGAGGGAGAAAATAGAAGTGTACTAAGCTCTCTACTACCATAAAAAAATAATAATAAAATTTTTCAAATAATGTTGCCAGCAAAATTTCCCCCCATTTTTCTGCTCTTAAAAATTGAAAAGATTTTGAAGGTAAAGGAGGTCATAGTGTGAGAACTTTGAAAATACAGTCTATCTTGAATCATAATTTAACCACACTACTCTAACAGACGGCGTATATATAATTTGCTCGATAAATAACTTCTTTTATTTACCTGAGTTTCATTTCACTAGTTTCCTTATGGCCCACATATATGGATTCAAAAAATCAATGTGAAAATAAACAACAATTTGATGGCTAACCAAGAGATCAGGAGTTGGTTGAGATATATAAGGAGTTTGGGAGATCAAGGAGTTTAAATGTTCAGGGCTGATGCTGAAAGATCTCAGTCTGATCAACATGATCTAATTTGTATTCGAATTGATAAAGTGTCTCATTAGAAGATTTTTTTTAAGGAAGGAATTAATGGTTCTGATTATTCCCACTAAATGCCTGCCAAACAGAGATTTAATCTTGCATACTTTTGAAGACGAGTGGTTTATAGTAAAGCACCTATCTCCATCATCTTATCACTCCTTCCCTAAGCATGATCAAGAGATGTATCCTAAACCAGAGCCTATGCCCACTATTACAACAAGCTCACGCTCGCTTCCAATAGTACCCTAAATGCCACAGTCACAGTTCGTCCCAACTGTTCTCACTTTTTAGGCACTGTAGAAGCCTTTACATAGAAGCACTTGAAAGCAGATATCAAGAGTAAGGCTTGTATGATTGATTCACATGGTGGACCTTCATGACTGGCCGAAAGGAAATTAGCTCACCAGTTTGAAAATGATTCTGAAATGGAAGAAATGCTCTCAGATTCTCCTTGGAAAAAAAATGTGAGTTTATGAATTGTTAAGAAATCTAACCTAAATGCACAGCGGAATTGAAACAAGAAAGAAAGATAACAAGCATGACACAGGATGTTACTTGGTTCGGTCCTAAGACCTACATCCAAGGATGAGTTGAGCACTCAACAAGCTATGCAATCATCAAATAGCAAAGCAAGGTTACAGCCCTAAATCATGAAGTAATACTCTATACATGGACCAAGAGAGAATACACAAGACCAAGGAATGACCACACCTGTAACCGTAGTCCAACCAAAGCTTATCTCCCTTCCTGTGCAGAGCCAAGAACACCACATCCAATGCCTTCAACGCAAACAATAGCAGATGCTATTAACCTCCATTAGAGCATCACCCAAGATGAAGAACTAGAGCACAACCGAAGCACCACTCTCAGAACCTAGAGCAAGAACCAGAGAGAACGAGTGAGAGAAGATGAGAGAATCGTATGAGCAACCAACTGAATCGATGCCCTAAACCCCCAAATACATGATATACAAACATAAGGCTGAAAAGACCACTTTGCCCCTCAAACTAACCCATAAGACAAACCCAGTCCTAAGTTAAAGTAAAAAGACAAGTATACCCCTGTTTACATATACAACATGAATATGGTACCAACTTCTTTGAGGCCATGATGGCTAGCCATCCGAAGCCATCACCCACTCAATGGAGCCGTTATTGGTGAATTATCGAGGTTTGGGTCAACCTGCGACAAGATTTGAGCTTAAAAGTATTATTTCCAAAAGCAAACCAACCTTTTGTTTGTTGGAGAGCTTAAGTCAATGAGTCTAAATCCCCATAATCTTGTAAATATTGGGGACCACCGGGGCCGGGGGCCAGCCCCCCCCCCCGAAAGAAAACCAAGGAGCTAACACCAGCCCACAGGAAAGCACAGCCCCCCCAAAGAGAACAAAAAGGTAAAAAGGGAAAAGACAAAAAAAAGCAACCAACTCCCTTTCTCTCATGTTTTCCATATACCACAAACGGGGAAGGAAAATTTGAAAAAACAAGGTACAAAAACCAATAAAAAACCCCAACCAACCCCATACCCCCAAAGTAGGGAAGGAAAACGAAAAAAACAAAGGTAAATAAGATATATTATTTATGATTATACTATTGTTTTATCCACAATGTTATGATTACGGAAAAAGCTATAAAGTAAGGAAACACCAGGTTGCCTACAACAAAGAAAAGGGAGACCTAGGGTGAATATGTTTTTTTTTTTTTGGCTAAATTATCTATATGTCAAAAAAATTATTATCAATATTTACTATTTTCAAAGGCGGGCCACAAAATAAGCATTGTGACGGGAAGGTTATCGGACTTTTCTTCGCCCCCCATTTTGTCCCGGGTCCGCCCCTAATTCCATGGTGTGTTTGTATCCCTTCCCAAAGGTCTGTATCCCTTCCCAAAGGTCTATCTAAAAATCTAATGTTGTTTTGGGACAATAGTCTGTCTGTAGATATGGCATGGAAATCAAGCTAATGTACTCATGTACTTATCACTCATCAACAACAATAGTGGTTCAGTCGTTTCTGTATTTGAGTTATCTCCCTCACATCCAAAGAAAATAGTGGCACACTCTATCAGCAGTTGGGTACTTTTATTGATTCCCCTTGGGTTATCAGAGGAGACTGGAATGCATATATGTCTATCTCAAAAAGACAAGGTAGTAGTCCTCTAACGGCAGACTTGCTTCCTTTCCAAACATTTGCAAACGATGATGGTTTATCTTCATGCAAAGCATATGCATCACACCCCACCCAAAGGTATCGGATCTGCTCGAACAACCCGTGGGTGTGATCCACAACCACAAGATCTCAGTTGCACCATCAGTAATAAATAAGGCACACAATTCCATATTCAAGAGCAAGAAGTAATCAATTATTATTATTAAAGGAATAAAGGTTCCAAAACTCCAAAATTAATACTAAGAGAATCTAAAATACTAATGTACGAGTAAAAGCAAAATCCAAAAATGTCTCATTATTGTTTGCAATTCTTGTATCCCAAGCCGTTCAAGAAGTCTAGCAATCCGCCTAATTTGGTGAATGGACACAAACTTAATCCCAACCAGGGCCACTATGCTCTCATAAGTAACCTCCTGAGTCTCAAAAGGGCTGGACTCCATACAAACAATCCCAGTAGGAGTAGGAGTCTCTATGTGCCTTGGGGTATTCCCTTGAGGGTTCATAGCTCGGTTTTATTGGCATCGAACTCTTTTGGAAATGGTTCTCTCATGACCTAGAAAGTAATCTGAAGAAGACAAAAAAATCCACAAGGAATGAGTTCTAAATAGCTTAATAAGGCAACAATCACATACACATATCTCAATCACATAAAATAAAGAAAGGAATAATGAAATGATATGCTGGTATGCATCTAAAGAAATCTATCTATGCAAGTCTATTTAGACAAACATGCATTAAGATATACATTAGCCCTCCTCTAGGTAAGTCTTGTCACTCTGATCCCTCACGGACTGGCTACAATTGTTGGGATCTTGAGTAAGGAGTATAGTCCACATCATCCACCATTCTTGGGATATAGGTCCACACTCTCTCACTACAACCATTGATTTGAGTACTAGTGCATGTCACGGATTCTAACCCAATGCAAAGTCATATGATAAAACACTGCATGTGGTCCAAATACATTTCCTCATGCCTAGTGCCCTTTTAGTCTAGTATCCTTCTCCACCTAAGAATGCTAATCCTCATGGATTGGTTATCTTTGTTGGACAACATTCCTTAACTCTATGATCATCCACATATGTTAGGGCGGATGCCTCTCATATCTCCTCATGACACCCAAGCCATCTTTTGGATGCCCATGAGCCCAACCCTCAACATATGCAACCCTACCACTGCATGATAAACAGTGAGCCATTGTGTCTCCTCACGGACTAATTACCTCTATTAGACACCCACATGACCACATCATTACATTCACGGGTCACTCGACTTCAATACCCCTACCAAAAAGGTAGTAGCATGTAATGGGATAACCAAACCATGCATCTAGACATCCTAGTCAAGAAGGACATCAACTAAGGAAAATGCATGAAGCACCAAGGACAATGGTTCAAACCACAATCCCTGATATTCAAGGATAATGATACCAATCCAAGTATTCCCCAAGTCAAACCACACCAGTCTCATCATACATTGAAGTAAAGCACAATAAATATCACTCATAACTCACAATTATTAGTTGATTATGCATAACTATAATCACAGCTAGTTAAAGAGTTATAGACATGCTTAGAATAATAGTAAACAAATCAACATATTAAACAATCCAGCTATATATGTAAATGTGTCGTTACTTGACTTGGGGGGAAAATAGTGATGAATGACTAAGATCTTCAGAATCAAACACTCCAATAAATCCTAGTAAACTCTAGAGTTAATAAAGTCATATTTAGGTTTAGAAATTAAACTAGGCAAAACAACCTCAAAACAAGCTCTAGGAACCAACCGGTTGCTTAGGCCGGTTGCTTGGGGTGATTGGTCCAAGCGACCTCCTTGAGCAACCGTTAGGTTTTATAGCAATTTTTCAAGTCCTAAAATTCAGACTTTTAATCACCCATCTTCAACAATTTTGGGGATGATCTTTAGCCTAAATCACATTCCTAGATCACCACACAAGCCTCTCCAATCTCAAGTAACAAAAGAACAAAACACTACATGGATCTGAAATTTATAACTCTCTCTATAAAAGTAACCACCATTAAAATAGATATGAGATATATTCTCCCGACAATTAGATAAAAAATCAAAAAAAATAATAATTATTTCCCATCTCCGATCCTCTTCTAGCAAAGATTTGTAAGAAAACCACTCTTTAGAGAGAAGAAAATGAATAGAAAAAGAGAGTACTTAACCTACCTTCTTCGGGGATCCAAAAGTCAACAAAATCTTCGTGGAACAAGGTCTTCATTCTCCAACACGTGTTCTCTGACGTTGCAACAGTCCCCAACAGTCTAAACCATTAAAATAATGCAAAAATAGGGTTTATAGGGCTTAAGTAGGGTGCTAGGGGCAAAATAGGAAAATTTGCCCATAATTTCCAATCAACCGCCTCTAGTACTTTTTATTAATTGGCATTTTGCACTCCGGTTGATCCCTAACACTGTGACAAGCATTAACATCATGTATGAGGCTCTTACCTTGCTTATTGACATCTTCCAACCTTGACTCTTTGGCACTAGATATCCACCTGTCTAAACCATTTGGGTTCCAACGATCTTCTTCCGGTTCCAAGTATAGCAGGTTCTTCAACATTTTCATCTAGGTCCATGAGCTCTGGGGCCAAAAATTGGCTTCAATTCGGATGGTCCACAACTTCTTCCAACTAGAGGCTCAAGTACTCGGAACTGCAAATTCGGGCTTAGGGTTAGGATTATGGGGGTTATTAAAATATGGACCACCCTTCACCAGGTCTAACAAACAGAAGGCTGTAAAAGTGGAGGGCTATTTAGGCAAATTATTGGGAAATGATTCCTGGGTTTCTCTCTTTATAGAGGTGCATGTGGAGCATCTCAATAATATTCATTCGGATCATGTGGCCCTACTATTGCGTACTGAATTACCAGTAACCATCAAGGTTAGACCATGAGATTAGAAATTTTTTGGCTCCTTAAAGAATCTTATCAGTCCATTGTTACACGAGTCTGGAATCAACTCTTTGCAGGATCTCCTTCTTTTCAACTGAAGTCTAAAATTAGTACTCTGAGAGAAACTCTCAAACACTGGAATAGAACTGAGGTAAGACAGCTAGAGAATATAGAGAGATCCACAAGTAAAACTCTTGCCTCTTATGCCCAATGTCAACTCAGCTCATGCCCAGAGGAATGATACATGGAACAAAACAGATTAATGGCTACACTCAAAAAGACTTTGAATCAACTCTAGGCAAAGTGGCAACAAATCTCGTGTTCAGTGTCTTGAGTCTACGGATAGGAATACACACTTCTTCCACTTATCAAATGTTAAGAGAAGGGCTAGGAATTATATCAAGTCCATCCACCATCATGGTTCATATTTATCTGAAACAGGGAGAATTGCTGCAGCATTTCAAGAGCACTTCCAAAACATTTATCAGACAGCAAATCCCATTCAGCATGACTCCTACTTCTCAGTGATGCAAAATAGATTGACTAAACGAGATAAACACCAACTCCTTAGTCCATTCACAGATGATGAGATTTATTGGTCAATCTTTAATGCAAATGGCTTGGAATCACCAGGTCCAGAGGGCTTCGCTGGCTTTTTTTAATCAATCTTCCTGGAATGAAGTAAAGCAGGATGTGATCAATATGGTTAATACCTTTGTCACTTCAGGTGCTTTCACCTCCTCCCTTAGTCACACCTTTATTAGGCTCTTTTTGGTATCAATTCTCATTGTCTATTATGAGATTTTTTCATTGTTTTAAATGATTTGGCATCTATTATCATTTTGATTTTTATTTAAAATAATAGAAAAATCTCAAAAATTCATAATGAACTGAAAGTCCATTGTAGATTACGGGGTACAATTCATTCTCTTCATTTATGCGGTGGCAAACTTGAAATTTTAAAATCAAGATGGGGTTATAACGGTAAAAACGCATTATTTTATAATAGCCCCTCCCAAACCCTCTCAAACCCTAACGGGAGCTCTCACTTCTTCTCAACTCTGAAGTTTGAACGGAGGCTGCTCGAACTCGCTCTCGCAAACTGCGGCTGCTCAAACTCGCTCTCCTTCAAGGCTTCTCGCTACTGCAAACATTTGCTTGAGGACCAATAATGATCAGTAGAGATTCCTTTAATGCTACCCATGGCTGACTAACTTAGCTGAAGTTCTTTATTTGCTCAACCAGCTGACCATCTTCCTGAATGATAATTTTGGTAGGCACCCATCGTTATTGACCATCACATGGATTTTGGTGGGATTGTATCCCGCTGGGCTAAGTTTCTTGTGGGAAATGGTAGAGTTGCAGAAAAGCTTGTTATCTAACTGGGGCCTTGAGTTGGATTGGAAAAGGAAGAGAGTTGGTTAATCTCACCCCTGAGGGTGAAACCCTAGCCGTTGGAAATCTCAATCCTTTTTCTCTTTCTATTTCTTGTTTTCTTCTACCCCTTTTTCTTTCCCCAGAGTCCATGACAGACAATTCTGGGTGGGTCGTCTATCTATTACTTGTTTCAACTTCCAAGACTAGCTAGCTTGCTTGCTTGCTGCCTCCCTTGAGCCTGTGAAACATATTTGGCTCTTGGGGATAGTTAAAGCTGTTCCAGATGTGGTAATTCTACTGGGTTTTCTATATTCTTGAATGCTCTTAACTGCTGTTTTTGTTTTAGGTCTAGTTGTTACTCGTGTTCCTGATGATAGGTTTATGGAAATTATTTGTGGCATTACTTAGATGTAAAGCTGTGTGGAATTAAACGTGAGTGAATGTGGGGTAGGTGTGGGCGATTGGAGAGACTGTTCATGGTCTTGATAGAGAGTATTGCAGAGCTTGTTGGGTTTTCTCTATTGGTGAAGACATGGCCGACATGCAGCTCCTTGTGTTACTCAATATTCTCTTTGATTACTTAAAGGTTGCTGCTCGGTTTTGCAGTACATTCTCCAATCTCTTTTTCTTGCCAGTAAAGTTTTTATAAGTTGATCTTTATCTAAGGTAACTCTGCCTTTTGAGCTGACTTAGATAAAACCTAACAGATAGAGTAGTTGCAATGGTTTCTAAATTAGAGGAAGACGAGAAAGTACACCTTGGTGAAGAGTATTCTTCCCTCCATAAAGTCAAGAGTAATCCATAACTAAAATTTGTTACTATCTGAAGCAAGTTCCTTACTGTGTTAGGTGCATTTCATATTAACTCTTCTCTTATTTTCTTTCCAGCTTAATATTAGTGAGAATGCAAGTGAGAAAAGCAAGTGATATCATTCAGAATTTTTATTCACGCTAAATTAAGTGATGTTTTGGGTAATCAATCACTGTCCTTAGGAGTTTTTTACTTCAGTTTTGGTCTAACATGATCTCTGGCTTGTTATATCCTAAAGTTTCTAATTTCAAATAACTCTAGTTGCTATATTTGAAACTATCCTGAAGGATTTTTTTATATATTAATTTTCATTATTAATTCTATAAAATTTTCATTTTGACGTACCAAACTTATTTTTCATTCCATAATTTATTGTCAACAAATGTCACCAAACCATTTGTCATTCTTGACCAATAATTGATTCTTATACTTATTTCTTTTAAATAGTCATAATAGACAATGAGAATTGATACAAAAAAGAGCCTTAATCTCATTCCAAAAGTAGATAATTCATCTTCAGTTGGGGACTTTAGACCTATCACTTTTGTGCAATACGAGCTATAAAATCCTTTCTAAGCTTTTAGTCAACAAACTGAAGCTCATCTCACCCAATATAGTATATTTCCTGTAGATGGCTTTGTGAAAGGCCGACATATTCAAGATAATGTTCTGAATGCCCATGAAATTATGCACCAGATTTACTTACACAAAAGAAGAAAGAAGGGTTTGATGGTAGCTAAAGTGGATAGGAGCATGGCTAGGTTGGAATGGTCTTTTATAAAGACAAATCTGGTGGTGTATGGTTTTCCTCAATAATGGATTGACTGGATCATGTTTTATATCTCCACTACACATTATTCCATTCTTCTAAGTGGCTCTCCATTGCCTTACTTTAAGCCATCTAGAGATTTGAGGCAAGGTGACCCATTGTCATCTTACATTTTTGTTGTGTGTGCTAAGGTACTTAGTATCCATCTTGAGAAAGCACTAATTGCAAGTCACTTGAAAGGTATACTACTTTCCAGAGGTGGAGAGAGACTCTCTCATTTGGCCTTTGCAAATGATCTCATTCTCTTCAAGCAAGCAACTAAAAAGGAAGCCAATCAATTTCATTTTATTTATTCAACAATATTGCAGTTACTCCAGACAACAGCTTAATCTTACCAAGACAAGGGCTTATTACAGTCCCAGCACTTCAGCTTCCCTCCAAAAAAAATTATGTACTCACTTCAATATAATACCCTCTTTGGATATGGACGTTTATCTAGGCATTCTTTTATTTTCAGGAAAAATGAAAAAGAAACATTGTGCTACTCTATTACAATGAGCAAATTCAAGATTATAAGGATGGAGATCCCAGCTACTAGCGAAGCAGGTAAAACAATTTTCGTTCAATTCCACCATCACTGCCATGCCTACCTACTTCATGCCATGTTTTAAGTTGCCTCGTTCAGTTTTGTAGGACATTGATGAAACTGCTAGATCTTTCTTTTGGTCTTCGGGATCTCATCAGTAGGTTCATACAGTTGACAAAAATCTAATATGTACTCCACGCAAAGAAGGTCTCAAAATAAAAGATCTTCAGTCCTTTAACCTCGCCCTTCTATCTCGAAAGGCATGGAAATTACTCAACCCTAGAACTTATCTTTGATGTTTGACTCATGAAAGGCAAATATTTTGAACTTCCATCCTTCATGGAGGCTACTGAACCCACCACAGACGTCATGGAGTTTGAAATCAATGCTCAAAGCTAGAGATATTATAAAGCAAGGAATGCTTATTCATCTTAGGACTGGTCATTCTGTGAACTCCTAGACTGATCCTTGGATTCCAAATTGTGCAACGGATTGTGGTTGCTACCCCTTCGTTTCCAATGCATCATCAAGAGTATCTGACTATATATCAACCAATCCACTCACTCTTGGAATGGAGTGTTAATTCAACAATGGTGGCCACCCAAGATAGCCAATATAATTTATCCATATCCCTTTGTCCCATACTGCAATGGAGGATAAATATTTTTAGACGTTCACTTCATCAGGAGAATTAACTGCCAAGTCAGTCGTATCGCCTGTTACAATATAACAAGTTGACATCACAAAATTCAAGCTTTCAATAGGCCACTTATGGAAACTTCCGGCCCCTACCTCCACGAGTGCTACACTTTATATGGAAGTCTATCCACCAAAAGCTTCCTACTGCAGATTTACTACCGAGCAGAGGATGTCAGGTACCCAACTCGTGCTTGTTCTGTGGTATGGTATCAATTTCAGCTCATCATATTTTTTTTCATTGCTCATACATACAAGGACTTTGGTGAACACTGTCGCTTGCTCCCCTAGACTTGGGAGTAGATTATGCAGAACACATACCATCTCTCCTCACACACATTCAGCAGCAGCCTCAGTTGAAGCTGCACACTTTGAAGGTAATGCTCTTAACTTTCTGGCAGATATGGAAGTTATATACAAGCCTTATTTCTCAGAATATTCTTTCACATACAGTGGATGATACCTCCATGTCGTCAAGATTGAGTTAAAGTCAATGTCGATGATTTCTCTTTCAAAGAAAAAGAAGCTATCAGGTTTTGGAGGAATAGCTCAGGATGTTCAGGGCCATGAACTTTTCGTAGTTGGTGGAGGGCTGTGGTTTTCAGGAATCCTTGCACTGGAATGCCAATATGGGAGTCAAGAAATTGTGGGTTGAAACTGATTATCAAATCAATTATTACCATGCTGGTTTCCTCCTCTCAGGTTCCACGGAAACTTAACTCTTATATAGTTTTAGACATTAGAAGTGTGGCTAATATTACATTCACAGAAGTGCAGTTCCTTCATGCTCACCTGGAAGCAAGTTTTGTGGTCAATTCTATTGCCAAGCTTGCTGCTCTATCTCAGGCTCAGGATCACTTTCCTTCTATCCTCCCTCTCTTAATAAAAACACTTCCTTAACAAACCTCACCCAAAAAAAAAATTGCAGCTTTGTTTGTTAGAGAAGCAGAAGCCACGCTTTCGCCCCCTTCAACATTCCCACCACCTTGTCTGTGCTGCCTTTTTTATTTATTTATTATTATATACTTTTTGATTGAGAATCTGAAAAAAAAAATTTTGAGGCCCTTCATTTGTGGCAGCCGGTTTAACCGATTAATGCTGCGACCATAAGCCTAATAAGGGACCAAAAGCATTTATAGTCATGTAGAAGTCTTCTTGGGTAATGTGCCAAGGTGAATGTACGTAGGATAGGGATGTCATATTTGATTTCTTTAGGCTAAGATTGCAATTTCATGATATTAAAAAAATTCCTCTTCCTCTTCTACCCTTGTCCTTGATGCCATTAAATAAAGGTTAAACAATTCTTAGTTGATTGTCAAATGACAATTTGACTCCCTCTAAATTGCATATGATAGTTATACCCCTCCCCCAAAGCACCCTCTTTCTTTTCTCTTACATTGTCAGTGTGAGAAATCCTACATTTTGTTAATTTTCTCGATTAAGTTACATTTTCTATTAAATAGTCTTTTAAAACCACGCTTAGAATAAATGTTTTTTTGTCAACAAAGAGGTGAAGTCATGGTCCGACATGTTGCCATGTCGGTGCCTGGCGACACAAGCGACACGGGCAACATGTCGCCCGACTTTTCAGGAGCTGTTAAATGAACTTCAGTGTTCTTCTACAACACTGATCATGGGAATCGCCAGCGATTCTGCTCACAGACTTGTTTTCTAGTACCTAGCGCAAGGTCACATGTTACCCTTACTCGACTCCACCCACCAGCTTGTCCTTCGAGGATTAACCATCACGGCATCACCATGCTTGTAAGTTGTAAACCCTAAAAACCTCCTAGATCTCAATTATCTGCTTCCCATCTCACCCTTCTATACCGCCCGGCATTGAGAATGCTAAAGAACTTCGCAATTCCGCCTTCAAAGCTATGATGTCCGCTTGACGATCCTCTCCTCAACTAGTTCGTTCCCAACCTTTGCTGCCCTCCGCCATTATTTCTGACATGTTCCTCGGCTGGACTCACGAACTCACGTCCCAAGCTCCCGGCTCAACATCCCTCGAATCGTCTTCTCTCCTTCCGTCGCTACCTTCGTGTCTATCACCAACTACCTCTGGCAAGAAACACAACAAAGAGACGATCCAAACAATCCTGATTTCCCTCTCATTTTTCCAAAATTCCTGGTTCTCTAGTCGACTTTTCGACTGATGGCAATATATCGCCAATTTAATGCTAAAATCGTGTTGCTGGGGGGTTTCGTGTCGCCCCCCAGCAACACGTCGAAGTTATGGCTGACACACGGTACCATGGGTGAAGTACCTATCATTTGCGCATTTTTTCAAAAAATAATAATAATAATAATAATAAAATAAAATAAAATATATTGGCACCGCCTCTCCAATTCTTGCTCAAAAGATTGGCACAGCAGGAAAAAAACTGCTCCCATGAGATATGAGAACTTCAATTTAAAAACTTGAATATGAAGTTTTTATTATTTTTATGAAATAAAAACCTCCATTAGTCGAAAAAGCTAGTTACATAAGGTCTCTTGATTAATGAGGTTAAAGCACCTCGTTGTAATGCCAAGGTAACCCACACATTAACATAATGCATAGAAGGAGTCAACAGTCCAAATTAACAAAAACAGAAGAAAAACCTTAGATAGAACATAAAAAAATATGATCAGGACGTCTTAGGGGCAAGCAGGGAAAGGGTCTAAACTAAGACAGTTCAACTGAACAATATAGAATTTAATTTGATTAACCAAAGCCATATTAATTTTCAAATAGTTTGGCATTTTTCTAAATGGATATGAATGTGGATTCTGCACCCTACTTTATATACCCGTTACATCCTTGTTTAGGTCAGAATGTAAATAATGTGTACCACTGATGACGAAACATTTTAATAACATGTATCACACAAGACCGAACAATTATTCTTTTATTATTTTAATTATGAAGAAAATGTCGTAAAAAAAGATTTTTATTTTTATTTTGGACCAAGAATACCAATCATGGTTGGGGCCTATAGGGCCTTTGGAGATGGGATAGGGGAGGGAATGTGGAGGGAACGAAGAATCGAACCACAGTCCATCGGACTTTAGGCGTAACAAAAAACTTTCTCCCAATGCCTAATGGCCTATTTGGTTACTTTTTTTTTTTTTTTTTTTTTGTCAAGAAACTGAAAACTTAATTATAAAAAAGAGTTAAAGCCAGGAAACCTGGACAATACAGACGGATCAATCATAAACATTGATGGAATAGTCCACCAAGACCTAGATAAAGAGAGACGACGAGCTCCCTTAACAAGAAAATCCACAAAAACATTAGAAGATCTAGAAATATAATTAAAAAACACCCAACTAAAAGTAGAAGAAATTCTCAAAATATCTGAAACTAAACTAAGACTTATCCAGTCCAAATAAGAAGGAAGGCCCTGCAAGGAGAGAATTGTTGGCATACAGTCAAAGTTGACTTGGATTTGCTCCACCCCCAAAGACCTTCCTAAAAGTAAACCATCTCGATGGCAAGAAGTTTCATTGGTAGCAGACCAGCCCAAACAGTCCTTACACTGAGCAGCTATAAATGAACATCGATGATCCCACAAAATACAGCTCCTGCCTCCCTTGTTTGTATGGTTATCTCATGCACCGTCTACAAACACTTGACAGCATTCAATATCCTCTGATGGTTACTTGAGTCTAGAAATTTCAAATCTATAAATTTCAAATTTATGGAGTCATGGTTCATAAAATTAACTATTTGATTAGCCTGAATCTTTGGAATGAAATTTGTAAATTCATCATAAAAAAAAAGGGTAAATATCACTTACCTCCCCTCTTAGCTGGACAAATAGCACTTACACCCCCTCTTAGTTGGATAATATCACTTACCTCCCCTCTTACCTAGCAAATATATCAAATACCTCCCCTCTGTTAACTTTCTCGGTTAAAGTTAACTTTTACCGTTAAATATTTTTCTAAAACCCCAAACTACCCTTGGCTACATTTTTTTATTTTAAACCATAAATTACTGTAACTACTCTAACAGTTAAATTACTAAATTACCCTCAATTAAAATAATTATTAAATACCAAAACACCATAATTAAAACCTAAATTATCTTTAATTATTAAAAGCCCAACATACCCATTTAAAAAAAAAATTTATCCAACAATTAAAAAAAAGTACTCCAATCAAGTAAAATTAAAAATGCAATTAAAAAAAAGAGGGTATGTTAGTAAAATTAAACTCGTACTACTATTTTGAGTTTTTTTAATTGTTTGATAATTTTTTTTTTAAAAAGGGTATGTTGGGATTTTTAATAATTTGGATTTTAACTATAATGTATTGGTTTTTAACAATTATTATAATTGAGGGTAATTTAGTATTTTAACTGCTAGGGTGATTACGATAATTTAAAGTTAAAAAAAAAAGCCAAGGGTAGTTTGGGGTTTTAGAACAATATTTAACGGTAAAAGTTAACTTTAACCGAAAAAATTGACAGAGGGGAGGTGTTTGATATATTTGCTAGGTAAGAGGGGAGGTAAGTGATATTATCCAGCTAAGAGGGGGTGTAAGTGCTATTTGTCCAGCTAAGAGGGGAGATAAGTGATATTTACCTTAAAAAAAATCTATGGAATCATGGTTCAAATGTTTAACACTTTTATAATAAGGGTGAAATTTCTAGATTTCATCTTATACCCATAAATCTACAGATTCACATTTTTAGTGTAAAAAGGTGAATTCCAAGATTTTATGAATCTACGGATTCACACAACTAAATGGATATAAATCTCCCGTTTGTAGATACAAAGATTTCAGATTTGAAATCTTTGTATTCACGTAACCAAACAAGCCCTTGAAAATTTAGATTTAATGGACTAATTTTAGTAATAGATCTACTTTTCTATTCATTTTTTTCTAACAAAATGATAAACCAATCAACGTCCTACAATGTGTTCTCACGCCATCAGCCACCACTTTCTTTTGAATTATTTATTTTGACTTCAACAATTCAAATGACAAAGTCCTTATTGGCGGTGGCCCATAGCACCCACATTTTCTATTCTTCCCCACTAAAATGGATTGAATATCTCATTATTTTCAAATGTGCTTTCTCCAGCCGATGACCTTTCTTGATTGAATTTCGACTTCCTTGTTTTTTGTAACCCATTTTCAACTTGTTGGTAGCTTAGGAGTTATCGAATTACATTTTGGTTGTTGTTTGATTAGTCAATTAAGAGCTGCGAAGATGAAAATCATCCAATTCTAAAAAATATAAGCTATATTTACTCAATGCTACTTAATATGAGCAAGTAAGAATCAAACTATTAATATTTTAGAAAAAAAAAATTTCAGAAACATGTCAAAATCAATAATTAAAAAGTACACTCCAAGAATATATCAATTGGTAGAGACATCTTAAAATATTTCTGAAATTTTTACAATGATACACTCCTTTAGGGCCTGTTTGCTTACATGAGTCTAATTTATAAAATTAGATGTTTGGTTGTGGAATGAAATCTGTGGATTCTAAAAATTATTTGATCGACTTGATTTTTGTGAATGTGCAAATGTATAGCTTTTTTTGAAATCTCTAGATTTCACCCATTATCCATAAATCTACAAATTCATATTTTTAGTGTAAATCTAGAGATTTCTACAACTAAACGGGTATAATTCTCAGATTCATGAATCCAAAGATTTGAAATCTTTGGATTCCTATAACCAAACATAAATATTTACGGTTAGATAATATCATAGTTCCTAAATTCTAAATTACCGAATGATGAGATTAGGTATGTGCTGAGATATAATCCCAAACACAGAAAATATAAATCTAATAGAATAAATTCTAGAGAGTGCAATCTACCAAAAAAAAAAATATTTGTTTACAAACCCAGAGGCTGCATATTTAATTTTCTTGCAGAGTAATAATTTTTGTGTACCCAGTTTTTTTTCACTAGTTTCATGGTCCACACATAGGGATTCATAATTATTTGGAGAAAATAAGCTGCAAATGTGATGGTGAAACAACAGACCAGGAGTTGGTTGAGATATTCTTTAAGGGGTTTGAGAGATTCTAGCTTATTGGAATCAAATTCATAAAGATTTGGATGACATCTTTTATGATGAGCAGTTGAGTATCAGTAGCTTTTCCAAACTATATCATTGAATCCAGTATTCCTTCTTCTTATTCTGCTTTACAGAATTGGAAATTTCTGTTCTCATACAAAAAACTAAATCTCCAACTGAAAGATGCTTTACATTAGTTCAAGTTATAATGGCCCATGAATGGCATCAAAACTGAACCAAACCACAACTTTCCATTATGTTCTTCTACCTCACTAAGAAACTTTAGGGTCTGTCCTTCACTATCTTCAAAAACTTCCACAACTTGTCCTTCCTCATTCAGCTTCAGAGCAATTGCATGGGACTTCATCTCACCAATCACTGCTTGCAATCTCTTTACTCTATCAGGAAGCTTCAAGAAAATCTTCCCAAACCAAGGATTTGAAAGAGCCCAGTTCTCCATTTTGCCTGTCTTGCAGTACAGAGCAACCCAAAACTCCCCCTTTGAGTTCCTTCTAATATTGTCTGGAAATCCTGGTAACTCAGCAAAGACTTCAAGATTTCCAGTTTTAGGACCTTTAAGCCAAAACCTTAGAATCCTTGAAGTAGTTGTCTCAGACATTAACAAGAAGTTGCTGTCTTTGCTCAAAGCCACACCATTTGGAAATTGTAATCCTCTCAGCAACACTGTCAATTGTTTAGTTGATATATCATATTTCATCAATCTACCAGTCTTGTCAAGGCTCAGAACTGTTGACATAAACTCTCTGCAAATTAAGATTTCTAGTTTAGAAACTTAGAGATATTTGCTTTAAATAAACAGAGCTTTCTTAAATGTTCGATCATTGAAATTACCTTCTCTGGAAATTTGTGCTTGAATCAGTGAAATAGATTACATTTTCATCCCCGTCAATATCCAAGCCATTGGTGAAGCGAAAAGCTTGGCCCTCAGCTTCAGTGATCGATTCAGTCACCAAACCTTCATTTGGATCTACCTTTTGAAGCCCAAGGTAGGCATTAGCAACATAGAGATCCCCTGTCTTGGGATGAAACATTAATCCTAAAGGTCTTCCACATATATGTTCCATCTTTGGTGAAGATGGGCTTTTGCATTCATCCCTGATCTCCAATAAAAGTTATAACTTTCTTATCAGCTGATGAAACCTTAAAAATTAAAGAAGGCAAATAGTATTTATGGTGAGAGGAAACAGGGCAGAGAGAAGAATAATAACTGCCCTTCCAGAGTACTCTGTCAGGCCATTTAAGGAAACATAAGAAATTTAATGGGTTTTACCTTTGTGGAGAGGTGACTGCAAACACAGACCAGCCTTGATTTTCTTGCCACTTGAGAATTCGGCCATCAGCAATACCTGTGTATGGACCCTCTCCATTAAGATCAAAAGCAATACTTTCTGGGCCAACAGCTCCTTCAACGAGATGAATCAGCTCTGCATCTTTGAGCTTGTCATGGGATCCAGGAAAAGGGGGCGGCTTCAAAGAAGGAAGTGGTCTGGTGTATAAGAAGATGGAAAGAAGTGCAAGAAAAACTGCAACGAAAAAGAAGATGGATTTCATAGCCTCACAGAGGAAGAGGCAGAGAAAGAAGAAAACAGAAATGAAAGAGATGAGAGGCTCTCCTTCTTGTGTCAGCCTCTCTCTGTTTTCTGCTGCTAAAATGATTCATTATCACATTATTTTAAGACAGATTTAAACTACTTAATTAATGGGGTGGATGTGAAATGACCAAAAGAGTGTTTAATTGTCTATCTTGGTTTCTCCATCCATGCGTGTAACCTACACTCTCTTCCTTTCTGAGTGAAGGCTAATTTTGCTTGACCGGCCCAACTTTGTAACAGATTCTTGATAAGAGACGGGCCCAAATTCTGTGGATTTTGCTGTCTATCTCATTTATTACATTGAAGCCCCTCGGTTTGTACACTGTCACATTTAAAATCCTTGAAATTGTTTTTTTTTTTTTTGGAAGCAGAGGTTTATCCAGGCCAGGTTGTGCGCACCTTGATTACATCCTAGGGGAGAGACGATGTCGTATGGGTTGAACCCTTGACCTCTCCACTGAGAAGCATGGATCTCTACCATTCTACCAACTCTGCATTGGCAAAATCTTTGAAATTGTTTCCATTACAGATGTCCACTGGGGTCACTTAATCTTATTATAACAGATATGTTTTTAGCCGTAGCAACCTCATATATAAAGGCAATAAGTAAGTTCATGAGGTCATGAGTTCAGACATCTGCCCCTAGCACACCTTCCCCACTCCCCCCAAACCTGTGGGCTCTCAATTGCTACCGACGGATTGATGTTGCCAAAAAAAACAAATCTTCTTATAAATTAGGAAAAAAATTCATCAAAAATCAGTCGTAGAATGAAAGGGTAATAAGAGAACTTGAAAAATTAAGTAGATGTTGAGTCATTGCTTGATCCAATAATTCGGCGACAAAGATACAGTTGATCTATAACTTCAAACATATAAGGGATGTAAACATAATAGAAATTTTTTCACAAAAATGTATATAATTTGATTTATTTATTAAGACTTAACCCTACTAGGTGTCTCCAAATTTGCCATGTCAAGAGTGTATCATGTCACTTTCCATGACAGTTCAAATCATGAAATGCATTGTGGAATCCACAGCATAATGGATTCAATTTGAATGGTGGGTTTTGGTAACACAACGTTATATAACATATGATCGAAATTCTAGAAAATAAGTATGTCTTCATTTTACAGTTGGTTAGGCATAATAAATATCCTGAGTGTTCCTTTCTTATCGGAAAATGAAAGCTACCTAATCACATGCAGCCGTTGTGCCAAATATAGAGGATAGAATCCACCGAATGACCATCGAACCCCATAAGAAGAACTTGAAATTTCCATCATTTCAAACTAGTAAAACAGTCATCAATTGAAATTTTAATTGAAAAATCATTGAATCATGGTTCTAAATATTGGTATCATATTACCAATGTCTGGTCATATGGGTTAGTTTTGTACCTTAATGACTTTATGAGAAGATTAATAGTTCCAAAAAGATTCCATTTTAAGGGTAATCAAAGACAAAGCTATTGATAATGTTCCAATACCATGCACCGAACTTTATGTATAATATTGATATCTACCAAGATCTTGATTCCGATAGCAAACTTAAAACCCTAATGCCAAGTTATCGTTTCAGTGCATTGTATCGGAATAGATATCATTGACACAGTATCCGATACAATATTGATTTGGTGTCAGTAGTTATCAGCAATACTATAGGGCCAGGTTAAATTAGACATTTCACCACTACTTTCATCGTCACTAATACTTCATTTCCTAACTCAAAAACAATAAACAATGTATAAACTTCATTTCTTTGAATCCCTCGACTTTGCAGAGGGATTCAATGAAATGAAGTTTCTGTCCCTCCCCAGAGTTTTCTGTCCACGGCTGTGATTTCATCAAGTCAGCGCTATTTAAATGAATGGTTGAGATTAAAACAAGGAAGATTTATGTGTAAATATTTAATTTTTTCTTTTACATTTTAAGGATTAAATTTTCTTAATTTACAAACCAAGTCCCTCATTCACCGATTACTCAAAACCCTCTCTCTCATTTTGTCTTCTCACGAGAAACCAGGGCACTCCGGTGACATAACCCCGTCACCGGAAAAACGGAGCTTCGAAGGTGGGTGATGACGGTGAGAAACGCTCCTGTATTTACCCTAACTAATACCGAACCCATGTAAAGTTGTTGTCCTCTGTAGATCTTCTTGTACATTTTCATGAGATTTGGATCATTGAAGGGGAGATAACTAGCATTCAACACATAGAAAATGATACCACAAGACCAGATATCAACCTTGGAACCATCGTAACCTTTCTTGGCGAGAATCTCCAGAGCCACATAGGCCGGCGTTCCGCACAGGGTGTGTAGAAGGTTGTCGTTGCGGATCTGATCGGCAATGGCACTGAGACCAAAATTTGAGATCGTCAATGGCACTGAGACCAAAACTAGAGACCTTGAGATCGTCGTTTTCATCAAGGAGGGGATTTTTGAGTTTGAGATCTCTGTGGAAAACACCATGAGAATGACAGTAACCGATGGCGGAGATCAGTTGCTGGAAGTGGCGGCAGCTGAGATCCTCATCGAGATGGCCTTTGGTGATATTGGAAAAGAGTTCACCACCTTTGATGAATTCAAATACAAAATAGATCTTAATTTTGGTGGCAAGAACTTTGTAGAGCTTAACGATTCTAGGATGACGCATACGACACATGACAGAGATCTCGTGTTTGATGTGAGGGACTAAACCTCCTTTGCAACCTTGCATTTACTGATGGTTTTAATGGTGACGCTCTGTTTTAGTTAGGGTAAATATAGGAGCGTTTCTCACCGTCATCGCCCACCTTCGAAGCTCCGGCATTTCGATGACGGGGTTATGTCACTAGAGTGCCCTAATTTTTCGTGAGAAGACAAAATGAGAGAAAGAGGGTTTTGGGTAATCGGTGAATGATGGACTTGGTTTGTAAATTAAGAAAATTTAATCTTTAAAATGTAAAAGAAAAAATTAATATTTACAAATAATTTTTTTTATTTGTATCTCATCCATTCATTTAAATTTTAGTGATGTCCCGATATCACAGCAGCCTGCTGCTGCCACAAATAAAAAAATTCATCATAGATGTCATCAAATATCAGCAGATTTATTTAATTGTTCAAACGTGAGCATCGTTTGTTACAAAAATCAGATGCCACGCTTTGGGTCCCCTTGAAAGTTGCAATATTTCCAGCACGTTGTCTAAACGTTGAAATCTTAGAGGTCGGGAATCTCAATTAAATATTGTGAACGGAGTAACCAATGCCCCCCATTCGTTTGTGGCAGCCAAAGAGGGACCAAAGCAATGGTACTTTTTGGTTAATGCGCCAAGGTCAACCTTGGATAATGATTTCTTATCACATAATGGTGGTAGAATCCAAATATAAATATTAAAAAACATCAGAGATAACAATTGTTAAATATCATGTGGGCCACCCTTTCTGTGTGTAATTTAAAAAATGTAGGGGTGTCAACCGTGCGGTTTGGGGCTATTTCGGGTTGGGTCTAATGGTTTCGGGCTGAAAAACACCTAATTCAAACATGGTCTATTAGCAAAATAACGGTTTCGGATCAGTTTTGGTTTGGTGCGGTTTGAATTCGGGCTAACTAACGGTTTGGACTAACGGTTTAGATTCAGGTTGATTAACGGTTTATGGTGTGTAAGAAAAAGAACAAGAAGTAACAATTGAATATCATACGAGAAAAACGAAAATTATATAGAAAGTGAAGTTGCTATTGGTCAATTTTCATTAAAAAAAACTCACCAATTCTATAAAAATCAAGAACCTAGATATTAAGTAGTAAAATAACTATTTGATCTTTGAATTCATGCTTAATTTTTTTAATTGTCTATACCAACTATCTAATGATAATATAATGATTCAAATACTATTTAATGTAAAATTATAAAACGGGTTATAACGGGTTGCGGGTTCGGTTTCGGGTTGGTGCGGGCTCCACAACCCTCAGCTCAATTACGACCCATTAAAGTTCGGTTCGGGCCTGTTCAGGCCATAACGGGCCGGTGCGGTTCTTTTTAACGATTCAAACTATAAATTGACACCCCTATAAAAACGTTAGGAAAACACATTATTTTTTCTTTATGTGGATTAATTCGAACTCATTAAAAAGGGAATGAACAATAGTTAATTCTATTCTTAGTTGATCAAATGACACTTAGACCTCCTCACAATGTATTTACACCCATTTTTTTTCTGAATTTTTTTTACCCGAACCCTTTTTCTTAAATGAAAAAACTGAAAATTACCCAGTTCAATAAGTGATTCATTTTCTGTTAAATATTTCCTTCCAAATTTTTTTTTTTTTTGGCAAACAGCACTTCATTCACATAATTAAACAAAGACAAACACACCCGCGAGAACACAAGGCAAATCGAACCAAGGAACAGAAAGACCAAGCCCACAGCAAAGACGGGGCACCGGGGTAAGGGTTGGGCAAGCCCAAAGTGGATCACGCCACAAAACCCAGAACAAGAACACCAAACAACACCAACACCCCAAGGGGACAACACACGCCCAGGGCGGACACACACCCACAAGGGGGACAAATACACGCCTCAAGGGCGGAAAACCCACAAGCGAGGAGCGGCGAAAGTGTGGATAAGGTTCGAGACCTCCCACCGGCGAGCCAGAGGGACCGGCAAGCCGACGGAAGAACTTGACCCAAAGCCGGAGTTGGCGGGGCACCGAAACGCATAACCAAAGGAGGAGAAAAAAGAAAAAAATAAAATAAAACAAAAACAAAAACAAAGCACGCAACCACGAGCAAGGGGAAACCCAGATCGGAAACGGAGAAAGCGAAATGGAGGCGGGAAAGAGGGAGAGACGGGAAGAGGAGCGGGAGATGCCGGGAGAGAGAAACGAGAAGAAACGGAAAACGGGAGAGAGAAACGAGAGGGCGGGGACGGAGAGAAACGGAAACGGGAGAGAGAGAGAGGGCGGGAGAGAGAATGGGGAAAGAGGAGCCGGAGAGAGAAACGGGAGAGAGGACGAAGGGAAAGAGAGAGCGGAGGAGGTGAGAGAAAGAAAAAACGAAAGAAAAGACGGGAGAGAGCCGGAGGAGAGGAGAGAGAAGCCAAAAAAAAAAACGGAGACGGGAGGAGCGGTGGAAGCCGCTCGACCGGAGGGCGGCGGAGGATTTCGGGGAGACGGCGGAGTTTCTCCCTTTGCTATTTTTCAACCATCAACGATTGATGATCTTTAGTCTCCCTTCCAAATTAGACGACTAAGAAGGAAGTAATGGTCACTATCCTAAAATCCTGCACAAAAATTACTGGAAGAGCAAAAACAACTGCCCTCATAGAATATGAGACCTTGAATTTAAAAACCTAAATGGAAGATTTTTTTTTTTATAATTTTTTTGCAAAGTGTCTATTAAAATGGGCTTATAATTCCTGACTGCCCACTTAAGTGGTTTAAATACAGTTGGGGTGTCTGTGATTTTTTAAACATAAAGTGGGGGTGTCAGTGCTTTAAAACCTTTATTTTGGGGTGCCAATGCAATTTGCTCAATCTTTTTTGGCTGAAAAGAAGACAAACTACTCAATAACAATATAGAGACTCCACTTTCAAAATCACCACTAGACCTATAGGTAAATTCAAAATAACATCAAAGATTCGTTCAGCACAAAGGCATTTTCAACATCCAACCAATAACAACATTGATTTCTAGAAAAATGAGAAATCAAAACTACAATAAGGAATCTAGGAAGGTTTTTATTTCATCTAGTTGCCCTATTGCAACTTATAACGACATATGAAGGACAAAAGTGGTGCTGCAATCCATAAGTCTCCATTATATTTCACAACTTCAGTTATTGTTCTGAAAGATCTTCCTTCTCTATCTTCTAACACCTCCACAACTTGTCCTTCTTCATCAAGCTTTAAAAAAATTGCATGAGCCTTTAATGCAGCTACCCACACATGTATCTTCTCAAAAATATTATAGAACTTTGATACCATGAAGGTCTGGATAGACAAAATTTATCAAACCTGCTTCTCTTCCTCCTGCCCATCACCTTTATTAATTGAATTCAACTTGTTGGTAGCTTATGAGATATCAATTACTTTTCGTTTGTTGTTTGATTAGTCAATTAAAAGCTGCAAAGATGGAAACCACCCAACTCTAAAAAATATAAGCTGTATTTAGGCAATGTCAATTAATATGAGTAGTAGGAACCAAATTATTATTATGTAGGGAAAATTTCAGAGACACCCTAAAATCAATAGCAAAAAACACGGACAATCAAGAATATATTTTCACAATGGTACACTCCGTTAGTAAATTCCATTAATTTATGATTAGATAATATCATAATTCCTAAATTTTAAATTACCCTTAATTTAGGAATTATGAGATTAGGTGTGCACTTTTATATAATCCGAAACACAAGGAATATAAGCATAATATAATAAAGAGTAAATATCACTTACCTCCCCCATAGCACTTACACCCGCTCTTAGTTGGATAATATCACTTACCTCCCCTCTTATCTAACAAATATATCAAACACCTCCTCTCTGTTTACTTTCTCGGTTAAATTTAATTTTTACTATTAATTTTTTTAAAAACACCAAACTACACTTGGCTAAAAATATTTTTTATTTTAAAACCTAAATTACCGTAATCACCCTAACAGTTAAAATACTAAATTACCCTCAATTTATAATTGTTAAAAACTAAAATACCATAATTAAAATCCAAATTATCTTTTATTATTAAAAGCCCAACATACCATTTTTTTTTGTTTAAATTATCAAACAATTAAAATAACCCAAAATAGTAGTGTGTGTTTAATTTTATCAACATACCCTTTTCTTTTTTAATTGAATTTTTAATTTTACTTGATAGTAGTACGTGTTTTTTTAATTGTTTGATTTTTTTTTTTAAAAAAGGGTATCGTTGGGCTTTTAAAAATTAAAGATAATTTAGGTTTTAACTATGGTGTTTTGGTTTTTAATAATTATTTTAATTGAGGATAATTTAATAGTTTAATTATTAGGGTGATTATGGTAATTTAGGGTTTAAAATTTAAAAAAAAAAATTTAGTCAATGGTAGTTTGAGATTTTAGAAAAATATTTAACAGTAAAAATTCAAATTAACCCGAGAAAGTTAACAGAGAGGAGGTGTTTGATATATTTGCTAGGTAAGAGAGGGGATAAGTGATATTATCCAACTAAGAGGGGGTGTAAGTGCAATTTGTCCAGCTAAGAGGGGAGGTAAGTGATATTTACCCTATAATTAAGTTATGGAGAGTGTAATATTATGTAAACATTTGAAAAAAAAAAAAGTATTATATAAGCATAATTGTTTACAAACCCTAAGCTGTATATTTAATTTGCTTACCAAATAATTTTTATTTAACCGGTTTTATTTCATTAGCCACACATACGTTTTCATAATTGTTTGGAGAAAATAAGCAGCAATGTGATGGTGAAACAAGAGACTAGGTGTTGGTTAAGATATTCTTGTAGGAGTCTTGAGAGATTCTAGCTTATTTGAATCAAGTTCATAAATATCGGATGACATCTTTTATGATGAGTAGTTGAGTATCAGTCAAAGAAAGCTTGCATCTTTCCAAATTATATCATTAAATCCATGATTCCTTCTTCTTGTTCTGCTTTACAGAATTGGAAATTTCTGTTCTCATACAAAAAACTAAATCTCCAACTGAAAGATGCTTTACATTAGTTCAAGTTATAATGGCCCATGAAAGGCATCAAAACTGAACCAAACCACAACTTTCCATTATGTTCTTCTACCTCACTGAGAAACTTTAGAGTCTGTCCTTCACTATCTTCAAGAACTTCCACAACTTGTCCTTCGTCATTCAGCTTCACAGCAATTGCATGAGACTTCATCTCTCCAATCATTGCCTGCAATCTCTTTACTCTATCAGGAAGCTTCAAAAAAATCTTCCCAAACCAAGGATTTGAAAGAGCCCAGTTCTCCATTTTGCCCGTCTTGCAGTACAGAGCAACCCAAAACTCCCCCTTTGAGTTCCTTCTAATATTGTCTGGAAATCCTGGTAACTCAGCAAAGACTTCAAGATTTCCAGTTTTAGGACCTTTAAGCCAAAACCTTAGAATCCTTGAAGTAGTTGTCTCAGATATTAACAAGAAGTTGCAGTCTTTGCTCAAAGCCACACCATTTGGAAATTGTAATCCTCTCAGCAAAACTGTCATCTCTTTAGTTGATATATCATATTTCATCAATCTACCAGTCTTGTCAAGGCTCAGAACTGTTGATATAAACTCTCTGCAAATTAAGATATCTAGTTTAGAAACTTAGAGATATTTGCTTTAAATAAACAGAACTTTCTTAAATATTCTATCACTGAGATTACCTTCTCTGGAAATTTGTGCTGGAATCAGTGAAATAGATTACATTTTCATCACTGTCAATATCCAAGCCATTGGTGAAGCGAAAAGCTTGGCCTTCAGCTTCAGTGATGGATTCAGTCACCAAACCTCCATTTGGATCTACCTTTTGAAGCCCAAGGTAGGCATTAGCAACATAGAGATCCCCAGTGTTGGGATGAAACCTTAATCCTAATGGTCTTCCACATATATGTTCCATTTTTGGTGAAGATGGGCTTTTGCATTCATCCCTGATCTCCAATAAAAGTTATAGCTTTCTTATCAGCTGATGAAACATTGAAAAGTAAAGAAGGGAAGTAGTACTAATGGTGAGAGGAAACAGGAGAGAGAGAAGAATAATAACTGCTCTTCCAGGGTACTCTGTCAGGCCATTTAAGGAAATATAAGAAATTTAATGACTTTTACCTTTGTGGAGAGGTGACTGCAAACACAGACCAGCCTTGATTTCCTTGCCATCTGAGAATTCTGCCGTCAGCAACACCTGTGTATGGACCGTCTCCATTAAGATCAAAAGCAATACTTTCTGGGCCAACAGCTCCTTCAGCGAGATGTATCACCTCTGCATCTTTGAGCTTGTCATGGGATCCAGGAAAAGGGGGAGGCTTCAAAGAAGGAAGTGGTCTGGTGCATAAGAAGATGGAAAGAAGTGCAAGAAATGCTGCAACGAAAAAGAAGATGGATTTCATAGCCTCAGAGAGGAAGAGAAAGAAGGAAACAAAAATGAAAGACGAGAGGCTATCCTTGTTGTGTCAGCCTTTCTCTGTTTTCTACTGCTGGATTATGACATTATTTTAAGACGTGGGCTGGATGTAAAATGACCAAAAGAGCGCTTAATTGTCTACTACTGTTTTCTCTCCCCTCTTTTTTCTTTTTTTTGGCCAATCAACAACATATTAAATGAAAGAGTTAAAGTGTAAAGACCTTTACAAATGAGGTTTTCTCAAGGTTACTAACAGAATACCGACATTTAAATTTGTTCCAGGGAATAAAAGTGGTCTTTCTACAAAAAAAAAAGAAAAAAGAAAAGAATAAAAGTGGTCAGAAGAGCACCGGAAATCTCTCACCTTTTATTTTTTTGCAGATAATACTTTTCTATTCTGTCGAGCAGAAAAGGAAGATCTGCTTGAAATCAAGGCTGCAATAAAACTTTTTTCCGATATCACAGGGCAAGAAATTAACTTACAAAAGAGTAGTGTCCATTTTAACATAAACGTGTCGATGGAAAAGAAAAGAGCGCTTATTGCAATTATTGGAATAAATGAAATGAAAAAGATGCAATGTATCTTTGGCACAAACTTATTCCATGGAAGATTCAAAATAAAAAATCTCCATTTCATTCTTGATAGAATGACAAGGAAATTATCTGTCTGGAAAGCATCTAACCTTTCTTTTGCAGGAAGGGAAGTTTTGATCAAATATGTCCTTCAGCCACAATCTATCTACTACATGCAATGCTCAAATTCCTACAGACTATTTGCTCTCAGATTGATTCTATTTGCCAATGATTCTGGCTAGGGAATACAACAAAAAGAAAGAATCTGACACTAATCTCATGGGACCGGTGCTGCAAACCAAAGGAAGAGGGAGGACTTGGGTTCCAAATAATAACCAACATCAATGAAGCATTCCTGCTTAAACAAGGATGGAGGCTATTGGTTGAAAAGGAATCTTTGTGGACCCAGGTCTTAAAAGCTAAATACTTCCCAAAAACATCTCTCTTTGTCCCAACCACAAAAAAAAAAAAGGGGCTCATGGACATGGAATAGTATCTGTGCAATTTTGCCAAATCTTCAACAGATGGTGAGGAAACAAGTGTGAAATGGAAAAGACACCTATTTTTGGTACGATTGACGGATCACAACAACCACAAATCACTTGGTGGGGGACCCAACACTGGGACCATGGCCACTCAACTACACAGTAGAGGAGGTCGTCAACTCAATGCCATACAGACACAGGGAGTACCCCGCTCACCTTGCTTTACCTTACAATATATTACTGACAACTGAACAGGATACTTGGGTCTCGTTGGTTTCATCAAATGGAATCTTCACAACATAACAGACATGAAAAGCAATACGGAAAATGAACCCAACCACAAATATGTTGGGAAGTGCAAGGTGGTGGAAATTTCTCTGGAAACTGTCCATCCGTCCCAAGTTCAAATCCTTCTTTTGGAGATTGATGAATAAAGGATTACCTCTTGCTACCACCTTAATTCCTTGGATCAATTCACCACCACTATGCAGGTTCTGTCACTTGGCCAATGAAACATATTAGCATCTGTTTCTTTCATGCGAATGGACCAAGCGAATTTGGGCAGCTGGTATCTTGGGATTCAGGACTAAAAACATTACAGCTCAGTCAAATTCTATCCTTGATCTATGTGAGACAATGGTTCGAGAATGGGGAATGGATAATGCAACTAAATAGTGGACATTATCAACCTTTAGCATTACTTGCTACTTTGTCTGGAAGGAAAGAAACATGGCCCTTTAGTAGAAAAAGCACCAAATCTATAAATAGTACTCCAGACCATAGCTAGATGGGTGGGGGGAGCTTCAACTAAAACCGGCTGGGCTTCTTGAGCCTGATAACACTGAAATGACATGAATTACCTTGTGAAAATACTAACATCTGTATTTGTGACAGCTTAACTGAGATCCATTTACCTGTATTGCTGTGTACAGGGGATCATAAACCAGGGCTAGACAGAGCAGCGTGGAGCATTGGAGTCATATGGATTATGGAATGGGAAAATACAATACTTAAATAAAGGCATCGTCAACAACGGGACAAGAGAACAAGCTATAATCCAGGGACTCCAATAAGGCATCCAATTCGCAGATTTGTGGCGAATTACATTTCATGAAATTTGGTGCAATGATAAGGACTTGATCAACCTAAACATTGGAATGAAGAAGGCTAGATGGTCCTTAAATCTTATACCCTTGTTGATGGATCTTAAAAATTGTATAAAGACCCATGTTATCATGTTTAAATCCCCAACCCTTCAAAAGCATTTTCCTTGATAGCTACTTTAGCATATACAAACTGTGATATGCATCTATCCTGAAACTGTTTTGCCTAACTTTTATAGAAGTTTGTTTTCTTACCTCAAAAAAAAAAAAAAAAAAAAAAAAAAAAAGGAGAAATATCCATAACAAAGGTGGAATAGCCCATCAAGACCTGTTTAAAGAAAACCTCCAAGTAGCCCTAGCTAGAAAATTAGCAAAACCATTGTCAATCCTAGGAATATAACCAAAGAGTGAACAAAGATTCAAAATTTCTAAAACTAAACTACGGTACATCCAATCTAAAGGGTGATTGGATACCATGGAGAGCATTGATAATATGTAAACAATCCAAATGGATATGTAAGTCAACAGCTCCTAGAAAAGAGCTAAAAAGAATGTCATCTCTAATGGCTTCAAGTTCAACTAAAGATGCTGAAGAATTATGTCCAAATTTGCTTTGAACTGCCACAAAACTGCCATTATCCCACATTATGCAACCTTTACCTCCTTTGTGTGGAGTGCTTTTCCAAAAGCCATCTACAAAAATTTGAAAGAGAGCAAGTTCTTTGGAGATGACATGGCTAGGCCTTGGATGAAAGTCCCCACAAGTTCTTTGAGACTCCATGATGGGAAGTTGTATGTCTCCACATAGATAAGAAAAAGTAATCATTGTTTATATTATGAAAGCATCCACCCCTCGAAAAAGAGTTGCATTTTTAATATTCCATATACACCAAACTAGGGAATTTTACATATGATTCATCAAAGTAAGGTTGTCACAACCATTGAATGTTGTTTTGATAAATTCCATCCAATCATATAAATTAGATCCTAGGAAGCCAAACATATTAATACAAAGGGGGATAATCTCCAATATTGTTTTACATGACGATAAAAAAAGCAAAGCATGACTTACATTCTCTGAACCATGGCCACAAATAAGATCTTTCTTCCTCATCATCAAGGGATTGGAAACAAATCTGGCAGATTCCTACTCTCGCTAAGATTAAACATTTTTTGTGGCGATCTTCATATGAGGCTATTGCAATTGGGAGCTCTCTTTTCTTGAGGATTTACTTACCCCCACTTTGTGGCGATCTACATTACCTTGAGCGTCAACCATGGCTAAACATTGATGATATGCATACTTCACAGTGGTGCATACTTCACAGTGAACTTACCATATTTTGCTTTGTCCCAAATCCAAGAGTTTAAAGTATCAGTAGACAATATAGGGATAGTTAAAATTGCATGAACATCATTCAAAGAAAATATAGATTGAAGTAAAGAAAGTTTCCAACTGTGAGTATCCCAATCAATAAGCTCCCGAACCTAAGTCAGGCTATGTCCCAAGGGGCCACTGTTAATGCAATGGAAAGGCAGAGAGGGGATCCAAGGATCTTTAAAGATATTTACATTGGCATCATTTCCCACTTACCTGACAATACATTCTCCAAGCACATCCCTCCCTGATATAAGACTTCTCCAACCCCATGAACAATTATTAGGGACATGACATTCAAAGAAGGAATGTCCTTAATGTATTTTACATGCATTATATAGGCCCATAATGAATTTGGATTAGTCAAGAGTGTCACACCCTACCCAACAGGATCCGGTCATACCCGAATACTCGTGGGGGGTGATACACTACAGGACCAATGTTTAGTGACAATTCGATACAAATATATGATATAGCATAAATCCAAGTACAAGAGTAAATCAAGTTTAAATATTAAATCATAAAATCTGAAATATTAAGTTTACAACCATCCATTAACTAAAGTTAAAAGTTAACTAATATTGACCAAAATAAACATCAGAGTTTGAAAGGAAAGAGTAGTTTGTTTGCAGCATAATTAATCTAAGGAATTCTCTACTGGTAGCCAACTCTATAAGAGCAATCCTGACACAAGCATGTAGGGTCATGTGCATCCACTTCTTCTCCAATTGTACCCTCATGATAATCTACCAATAACAGGTCCTCCATTGGAGTGGGGTCTTCATAACCTGTAGCAAAGTCTAAAGAAACATACACATATAAGGGAACGAGTTCCACAAAACTCAACGAGGTCAACTAAACATTCATGCCATGCATTCGATCACAATTTCCACATCATATTCATAAGGTGATAATGTAAGTAATGACATTAATATAATAAATGCATGATTATGATGTTATTCTCTTAACTCTATTATGAAGTCTCTATGGCAAACACACACTAAGTAAAACACCAATCTCATTTGGGTGGTCTCATTCACTCTACCTCAACTAGAGACGTCTATTGGGTTCTCTGTGGTTGTTGGGTAAAGTCCTGTAAAGCCATGGTTGGGAGTATAAGTCACCACTCTCTCACATCACCGTTTGGCATGAGATTTGGCACGTGTCAAGGATAACTCTAGGTCCAAAGCAAGGTCATTCAGTCTAGTACTACATATGGTCCGGATATCTCCCTCATGCCTAGTACCCTTTTGGTTAGATACCTTTCCACCTATGAATGGTATCCTCAATGGGAGGCATCTGTTGGACCCATCATTGACCCAATGGTCAACCATATATAATGGATAGGATGCTCTCCATGTCCTCTCATGGGTTGGTTACTGGTCTTGAGCGCTCAGAAGCCTTTATCTATTATATAGAACCCTACCACTCTATGATGATGGTGGGCCTGCTTGACACATAGGATCCAACCATTGACATCATGGGCTAATCGGCTTCAATACCTCTACCGGAAGGGTAGTAGCACTCATAAGTGTATCTAGCCCAACACTTCTAGACACCTAGTATTCATGTACCTAGGTCTAGATGCATCCATATAAGGTCACAAGGGTAATGGGCGAACCCACAACCCTAGTTGGTAAAATAGAATAAGAGAATTAATCTCAACCAATATCATTCATTCTCATATCACCAATATAAGATTCAAAAAGAATGAACAATAATCATTCACATATTATTACCTTTCGTTTGTGCAAAGTCACACACAATCACATAATAATAGATATCAAAATAAAGCAAGATATCATCAATGAAATTGAAATAACGATATTAAAACATACAAGACATGGTTAGTTTATTCCTCACCTTTCAATTTGGATTTCATTATCCAAAGTCCAATTTTCACACTCAAGTGTCAGTGATTATACTCAAAATATTCCGAATCACATAAGAGAAATAGTGGATATTAATTTGGAAACCAATTGGGTTTTAAAAGAGGTCCATAATCATGCTTCCCGAACCTAATATGTTAATTAGTCACAAACCCTTCATTCTCAACATAGTTTCGGCAAAAATCATTAATTCGCCTCTGCGTCGAATTCGAAACGAGACTTTGGGAACTTCTAATTAATAGTAATAGGGTTCTAAAAGTATTAGCAATTCATCCCAATTTGGTATCAATAAAAAAAAACCCCAATTTGTCTCTCACGAGTGCCCTTGAGCATCTTTGAGAGGTAAAATGCGAAATTGTTCGCAACAAATTGCACAAACAACTTCCAAACTAAAGGGAAACATTAATAGAACTAATTGCAACCATTCAATGCATTCATTATACCCCAACTACCAAAATATATTATTTATTATGAAGAAACATCATAAACCTAGGTTTAGAGAAGAGAGGTTGAAGAACACTCACATTTCTCAACGATTCCACGATGATCTGAGTTCGACGTGTCTCCGTGTGGATGGAATCTGAGATTCTTCTTGGTTTCTCCTCCTCTCCAAGTCTTAGCCCCAATCTAGCATTAGAAAATGTGTATTGGGGTGAGTGGAATCATAAAATAGGGTTTTAAACCCAAATTCCCGAAATTGCGACGAAAGTGGGGATGGGCGGTCGACCTAGACTGGTCAACCGGTCCGATCGACTGAACCTTGGTTGTCCCCTCAAACAAGGTCTAATTCTGATGATTCTCGGCTTGAATGAAAATTCTTTCAAATATCTATGTTTGGGCATATTTACTTCATCATTTGGATTCTCCATCATCGATTTTCAGACGTGCCAAAATCACCTTTTAATCCCTTCGTGAGTGACATTCTCTCTCCTCTTAAATTCTAGGAGAGATGTCCAGTCATGAGAGAAGATGCTACTACTTCAATTAAGATCTTCATCCCATCCTAGGATAGCAATTTCCTCTTCCAACCAGATAATTTAGAATATAGATGCTCCAAAATGAAAGAAAAAGTTTGTACTTCCAATTTCTCAATAGAATAAGGGAGACCTAAATAAGTTCCATGATAATTGACTTCTTTAATATCAATAGTAGATACTATGTCATTCCAAAGATCATGAGAAGTTTTGGAACAAAACAAAACAATAGACTTTTCTGTATTGATGTGGAGGCCAGAGACTTGTTCATAATCATGCAACAAGATTTATCTATGAATCATTTGAAATAGATGCAGGGGAGAAAATCATGATGTCATTTGAAAAAAAAAATAAGTGATTTATTTCAGGAGTAAAATGGGAGAGCCTGAAACTCGGTAACCTAGGGATCCCTAAATTGGAACTAAATCTTTGGGAGAATGTTTCTTGGTAGAGGATAAAGATATAGGGACTTAATGGGCAACATTGTCTGATTCCTCTTTGTGGCACAATATTCTTAAACAGAACACCATTAATTTTGATTTGGTATTCAATAGGAATGATGTACTGCATAATCTATTAGACCTATTTAGAATCAAACCCCAAGTGTCTTAAAGTGTTATCAATGTATGACCACTCTAGTTTGTCATAGGCCTAGCAAAGATCTAGTTTAAGAGTTATATATCCATGTTTGGATTTAGATTTATGCATAAAGTGTAAATACTCATGAGCAAGATAGATATTATCTGAAATGGCATGACCTAGAACAAAGGCACTTTGAGTCTGAATAGTAATGGACCACAATATGGTTTTTAATCAATTAATCAGACATTTAGCCTTGACTTTATGTGTAGTAGTGCATAGACTGATGGGTCTAAAAGGGGAGACATCATGATGATGGGTTCATTTGGGAATAGGGGAGATTATGATTTTATTAAGGTTGCGCCCCTATGAAAGAAGTGTTGGACCGCAAGGGTTAGATCATTACCAATGATGTCCCGATTCCTTTGAAAAATTGAGTAGGGAGCCCATCATATCTAGGAGCCTTGGTGCCCTTCATTTAGAACAAGGTTCTTTAATCTCATCAAGAGACAAAGGGGAACAAAGAAGAGAATTATCTGAAGCTGAAATGGAAAAAGGAGTGCTTGTGAGAAACTCCTAGGGAGGGATAGGGTGAGAGGATGTGAAGAGAAAGTTGAATGAGACCATATTTCATAATGAATTTGAGGGGTTCCTGCCTCCTTTGTGTAATGGAAGCACGGGAAAACTTTGTGTTTCTATTACCCTCTTGCAGCCATTGGACTCTAGATCTTTGGCAATACAAATTTATCTTCAGCTAAAAGGTGTTTCTTAAGTTCTCTTTTCAGCTCAATTTCTACCTTAGTAGAATCCTCAAATAAAAGTTTGGTTTAACACTTCTCCAACAGTTGAGATAACCAAGAAATTTCATTTGAGGCATTATGGAAGGTATCTTTACTCCATAACCTTAAAGATTTTATGCAATTCTTGATCTTCTAATGAAGTTTATAGGCAGGGGAGCCAAGACTGGGTGAGTTCTAACCCAAGGAAATTTGAGTGGTAAGACCATGGTGATCTTACCATTTGGTCTCTAATGAAATATCATAGGTCGTTTGTTTGCTGGGTATAAAGAAATCTCCAAAGGGGTATGATCCAAACCCACCATAGCATTCCTGTGACCTTGGACACTACCATATAAGTCAAACAATTCCAAATTGAAAAAGGCTAGATCAAGACACTCTTTGACTAGATCCCTACTCTATCTCTTGTTTGACCAAGAAATCTTAGGTCCAATGCATTTATCCTCCAAAAGATTGCAACCCTCAATGACCATTCTATATCTGTCCATTTGTGCCTGGGGTTTTTGAACCCCCCTACTTTTTTCTCATTACAAAATTAATCATTAAAATCATCAAGAACAAGCCAAGGAGAACTTATAGCTGATCTTATGTGTGAGAATTCATACCATATTCACTCTCGTTCCTCCGCATTGGGGTGCCCATAGACCAATGTAATCCTAAAGACTGTATCAGAAATCAAGACTTTAATGAGCAAATCTACAATGTCAGACGAAGAAGAAATGACAGTGACAGAAATAGTACCATTCCAAAATAGACCAATATCACCCGACAAACCCATGGGATTAACAGAAAATATATTATTCAGATGCAACTTTCTTGACACTCTATACAACATGACAATGCTAGGCCTACCTTTCTAACAAATCTTTTGTAGGTAACTTTGAGTCAAGGTGGGGCCAAGCCCTTGACAATTCTAACAAAGAATTCACGATGAACTGGGATGCTGATTATGGGCAACTTGCCTTGCATTTGCAGCAATGATTGAAAGGTATTCCCTAGCTATCATGATAGCCCAGAACCTGCTCGCAGATCTCTCCCCAACCAAACAGGCCATAGTATTAATGCCCTGTTCACGGGCACCCCTATGTGTATGATGCTCTTCTGAATCTTGTAACCCAAGTCGTTTAAGCATAAAGGTCACCTGCTCAAGAGATGCAGCTCTATTCCTATATTGCATCTGAATATAGTATTCACTAGAGAGTAGAGACCACACCAACCAGTTTGGCAATTAAACAAACATCTCATCTGCCTCTCACACAACGATAATTTATTTAAAATCAAAACTAGAGATATGATGAAATTAAACTAGAAGAAGCTGAAAAACAATTTATTTATGGTTCCATCTGAAAGTAGACCAACTAAATTACAAATCGAGATAGCTATGAAAAAAAATAAAAAATGAAATGCAAAGCTCTAATCCCGATTGCAATAATCACAAACAGAAGTAACAAAAAAATTAAAATAAATAAATAAATAACACAGCAGCAGCATCCAGAAAAGGATTGAGAACAATGGTGAACAATTGATTTAATGCCTTTTATCGATTTCTATCTTGAAGTGCTTCTGGAATATATATGCTTGAGAAATAGAGACAGCAACTAGAAGCACAACAGATAAAAAGCCAAGAGAAACAGAATAGATAAAAAAAAACTAAGCAGAAATGAGGATTATCCAGATTGTGAAAATTGTAGACTATTTGAGCCAGATCTGTTAGCACTAGAGTGAAAAAGGAAAAAAAGCATAGAAAATTTGGAAGATGCGAGCAAGAAAGTAGCAGAAAAAAAGAACAGCAATTGTTGTTCAAATATTAAAGAATTGTTATGGTGGTTGTGGTTTCAACCAGTGGGCTGAACCAGACCATTTGGACCAGGCGGGGGTTTCAAAATCTGATCCAAGCTGATCCATCAGGCACTTTTTAGAGTCGGTGTTTCTCGGAAGAGATTTCAGCCGAGAAGCTGTACAGCGAAGATCTTTTGGTGACACAGCTGTCCCCATGTGACTTCCCAACGAATGTGGCATATCCTTTATCCAGACGTTAATTACAACATTTAATTCCACACAAAAGGCATTGAGAGTCATTAAATGTTCATTGCTGATAAGGAAGATTCTCATTCATCCCAAGATTGCTTGAGCACTGTGCCTGCACCCTTTTGTTCCCTCAATTGTGGGCTAGTATCACATCAGTATCAATCTAAGGCTAACCATTGATTTATCAACAAGATCTTCCACCAAAGTAAAGATCGCACAGTTTCACTTATTGTACAAGCCTTTCAAAGAAATCATCTCCACCCTCCATTTAAGATTAGAGGATCAAAGGGTTATGAGGTGTCCTTATCCACCAGAGGTATGGATCAGTTGCATATATAATCTCACTAAGCATGAGTAACGGTAAGATGGGAAAACTTCAGCCATTATTCTCCAGCATTAACTCCCCAAGAACATTCTCTTCTTCGTTCCCTTTAGCATTTATTCCTCAAGGAGAGTCTCTGGTTTTCCAACCTGAACTGACTTAATCATCAGAGGTAGCTTCCCGTCTTCGGAAGTGGCCCACTCTCATCACTGTTTTGGTTTCAGGAACCAGATCTGGATCATGAGCGAATTGAGGAGTGCCGAGCACATTTTCACCACAACAATAATATATAAAGATTAAAAAATAAATGAAGAGATTCATCCCGGTGAATGCATATGAAGTTTCCATGAATAGAATCTAAACTGTAAAAAAATATAACCATTGTAGAAAAAACACACACAATAAGGACAAAGCAAGGTGAATAAAAGAAAATAACAAATAAAATAAACTATTCCTACCACCATGAGTTGACTGTTTGCAAAAAAGAATATATAACTTCAGAGAGTGGGAGAAACTAGCGCCATTTCCGATCTAATCAACTAATCGAAGGTGTTTGGAGAATTCAGTAACCCAAAGAAACCATTAAAGCTAGACAACAGAGGTAAATCGGTGAAAATGAACCGAACAAAGGAGGAGAAGCTGGAGAAGAAATCCATGCATGAAGCCTACGTTTTCTTCCTGTCTGAGTGGAGACTAATTTTGCCCGACCGGCCCAACTTTGTAACAGAGTCTCGATAAAAGATGGGCCCAAATTCTGTGGGTTTAGCTATCTTATCTATTACAGAAAATTACATTGACGCCCCCTCGATTTGTACACAATAATATTTACAACTCCTAAAATTGTTTTTATTGAAAAGGGATAAATACTATTGGCCCCCTATACTTTGATTTTATTACTATTGTATCCCCATACTTTTCAAAATTACTAATCCAACCTTTAACTTTGCCTATAATTACTATTGCCCTCCTACTGTTAAGTTCCGTTAGTTTACTATTAATGTGATATAATGGAAAGTTATTTCGGCAAATTTTGCCGAAATATCAGCGAAATTCGCCAGTTTCGCCCCCTGGCGAAACGAAACCAAGGGGCAAAACGATATGGTTTAAAAATCGCCGGAAAATCGACCGGTGAATCAGCGAAAATCGTTGGAAAATCGAGGCGAATCAGTGAAAATCTGAGTTGAAGGAGAAGACGAAGAAAGAAAGAGAGAAAGAGAAAGAAACAGAAGAGAGAAACGAGTAGTAAGAAGAACTGCCGGTGGTCAGCACGTCCTACTCCGGTGAGTTGGCGGAAAAGCATCAACCTGCACCTGCAAGAAATCACCGAAAAAATGAAGAGAAGAAGATGAAGTTTTAAAATTTAAGAAATCACCTCTTCATATCAGCCACACACGTGGTTCAAGGACCATGGGATTAATAATAAATATAGATAAAAGTGAATACTGACTGGTGTGATGTTTTGCAGGATATTTTTAAATTTTATATTAATTTATTTAACTGAGTGTGATGTATTGATTTAGATGACTGAGTGTGATATTTTGCATTAATTTATTTAAAGTTGTTGACAGCTGGGTGGTTTAAACTTCAAACTTCACATTTTTTTAAAATTTGAGCAGCAACTTGGGGCGAAATATCGCCGAGATTTCGGCGATATTTAGCCCTTTCGCCCAGTTCGCCGAAAGGTGAACCGAGCGAAACGAACGAATGTTCGTTCCATGTGTGATATCTTTATATTTTCTCAAAACCCCAAAATACATTTATACTTATCCTTTTACTTATACCTTTTTGTCAAATTACAGTGGTACCCTTAATTAACTGTGGAGAAAAAAGTAGCTATAATCCGTCTTATTCTAAAAAAAAACCACCAAATAAAGAAAGGAATGATTGAATAAAACTCAAATAGAAACCGAAGAGGAAGGAAAATCGAATTCAACTCAAATTAGAAGTTGAATATCACCTCAAACAATTTCAAAATAAATGAAGTTTAGTGAACATTGGAAACCAAATTGGATTTGGATTTTGTTCATTTCTTTAATTCAAAATAAATGAAGTTTGCCCATTTCTTTAATTTATTTTGGATTTGGATTTTGCCTATTTCTTTAATTCAAAATAAATGAAGCTTAGTGAAGGTGGGAAGCCAAATCAGATTTGGATTTTGCCATTTCATTAATTCAAAATAAATGAAGTTTAGGGTAAAATTGACATTTAATCTATTTTTTATAAATGGGGTAGTATCGTCTTTTGATTTCTTAATTTTAATGAAGGGCAAATTAGACATTACATATTCAAACTTAACGGCTACTTAACACCGTTATAAGGAAGGGGGCAACAGTAATTTCGTAACGAACAGGGTTTTATTAATAATAAAATCAAACTACAGGGAGGCAATAATAATTATCCCTATTAAAAATATTCTATTGCATAACACTTATTGAATCTTTTATAATGGATATACTTCTAGGAGTGGCATCCTCCCATATAAAGGCAATAAGTAAGTCCAACGAGGTTATGAGTTCAAATGTCTACATGTAGCACACCTTCCCCCCACCCAAAGAAAAAAAAAAAGAATAAAAAAGAAAACCTGTGGGTTCTCAATGTGAATGGTTGGTCATTATTACGTGTCGTTGTACAATATATAATCCAAATTCTAGAAAGCAAGTTTTTCTTTTTTGGGCATAAGAAATATAAGTAATCCTCAATGTACCTTCCTTAAGAAACGGGCCCAAATTTTGTTGGTTTAGTTGCCTATCTTATTTGTTAAACTAAAGTACAATGACGCCCCTCGGTTTGTATACCATTATAGTTACAACCTTTAAAATTGTTTCTGTTACAAATATCTCCATTGCTCAATACTTATTGAATCTTTCTATAATGGGGGTGCTTCGTGGTGGTAGCCTCCTATATAAAGGCACTAAGTAAGTCTAAGGAGGTCTTGGGGTTTAAACTTTTGCCCCCTATCACATATTTTCCCCTATCGACTAGGCTTATGCCCCCAGTTGCTATGATTGATTAATGATGACACATGTCACAAAAAAAAATAATTTTTTATAAGTTATTTATTATTATTATTTTTTTTGAAATTTTATTTTAAAATCAATCATAGAATGGAAGAAGGAATAGTTTTTTCCTCTCAGGTTTTTATTTTCTTTTACAAAAATCAAAATAAATGTGGTTTAGGCTAAAGAAAAGCAATAAGGGAACTTGAAAATATAGTGGATATTGATTCATCACTTGATCCAATAATGCTGGCGATAAGGATACAGTTGATCTAGAACTTCAAAAATAAGGGATGTAAACATAATAGAAAATTTTTCATAAGGTGTATATAATTTGATCTATTTGTTAAGTTTTAGCCTCACTAGGCGTCTCCAAATTTTGCCTTGTAAAGAATATATCATGTTATTTTCCATGATAATTCAAATCATGAAATCCATTGTGGGATCCGTAGCATAATGAATTCAATTTGAATAGCTGGTTGTAGGCTCTTTTTGGTATCAATTCTCATTCTTTATTATAAGATTTTTTTCATTATTTTAAATTATTTGGCATCTATTATCATTTTTATTTTATTTAAAATAATAGAAAAACCTCCAAAATCCACAATGGATTTTTTGTCCATTATGGATTATGGGTGAGAATTATTTCTCCTCATTTATGCGGGGTTATACTTTAAAATTAAGATGGGGATACAATAGGAAATACACACTATTTTATAAAAATCCCTTTCAAACTCACTCAAACTCTAACGCAAGTCTCCATTCCTGCAAAAATTCTTCTCATCTTCGAACGGCGGCTTCTCAAACCTCCATATCTCAAGGCTTCTCACTTTGTTCACTACTGCTACTTCTCTCCCTTATTCTAACGACAACAACGAGAAAGGAAGAGACATCTTGAGCCAGAGGATTTACACTAGTGAGTTTCCACAAAAATCTTCTAAAGTTGATCGACCTAGCTGTGAAAGAGTTCTTTCTGAGTTGCTAAAAACGTCTGAAACGACTCTGCACAGCTCCAAGCTTCCTCCATCTGAATTTTCAAACTACAACCTTGCCCGAGAACGATGCACTACTCAAAGTCTTCATTTCTAGAAACTCTCCCAACGAGATTCAGGTAGCTAAGAAGGGTAGCATTTTGTTCCCAAATAAAATGGAGTATATATAAAATGATCTGGGTAGACTATCACAAAAGTGCATTTGCCTGATTTGGGTTCACCTATTTTCTTGCCTTCTAACAATTTCTAATATTGTTTAAGCTCCTGCGCCGTTTTTGTTTCTTGGTTTTTTGCTGTGGACTTATCCGACCTCGAAGAACAAGAGAAGCGCGTACAATGTAGGATCTCACGACGTTTGCTTATTGACCCTTGATTGAGCACTAGTTTGAACCGCCTTTCTATTCGTTTATTCTATAGTTGCTGAGTTACCCTTCACCTAGTAGGATTATTTCATGAGTGTGAAACTACTCTTAAAAAACCTGTTAAGAGCTAAGTAAGCACAACAACAAACAAAATGAACAGGGTATAGGAAGCGAAAAAAAAAGTATTGAAGAACTTCAAAAGCTGCTTCCTTTACTGAATACGATCAAGTTTAAATAAACAAAATAACAACCACAATACCCACTACTAAGAACCCACGATTTTTTCAAGAACTCTCCTCAGCCAAATAGCTTGACATGCACATGTTGTTGCAACTACAAATTCAGCTTCTGTTGTTGAAAGAATAACTATAGGTTGTTTCTTTGTAGACCATGAGACAACAGTTGAACCAAGCATAAATACATAACCTGAAGTGCTTTTCCGATCATCCACATCACCTGCAAAATCACTGTTAGTAAAGCCAATAAGATCTGAATTTCTTCCTCTCTTATAGAACAACCCAAAAGTTGTTGTCCCTTTCAAATAGTGTAAGATACGCTTAGCAACTTGAAGGTGTGTTTCAGTGGGATACTCCATAAATCTAATTATGAGACTAACACCATATATAATATATGGCCTTATTACTGTGAAGTACATAAGGATGCCTACAATTTGCTTGTACATGGTGCTGTTCACTTTTCTTCCATTACAACCTTTATAAAGCTTTCATCCAACCTCTGTTGGTGTACTAATTGGATTGCAATCCTTCAATTGAAACTTCTCCAAAATCTCTTGTACATATTTATTTTGACAAATAAAGGTGCCAGCAGTAGACTGATTAACTTCAATGCCCAAGAAGTAATGCATTACCCCAAGATCTATCATTTCGAACTCATGCATCATCGATTGTTTAAATGAGTCCATCATGACTCTATCAGTCCCTCTGTAAATGAGATCATCTACATTCAAACACACCAACAATAACATTACACCATGACCAACATTAATAAACAAAGTATGCTCATAAGGACATTTAGAAAATCCTCCTTTAAGAAATAAGCTTCAATCCTACTGACCAAGCTTTGGGAGCTTGCTTTAATCCATATAAAGCCTTTTTTAATTTATAGACTTTGTGCTCATCATTAGGCTTTACATATCCAGGAGGTTGATCAATAACTACCTATTCTTGAAGCTCACCATGTAAAAATGCTGACTTCATATCTAGTTGGTAGATAGGCCATGCTTTCTGGGCTGCCAATGCAATAACCAGCCTGATTGTATCATGTCTTGCAACTGGAGCAAACACTTCTGTGTAATCAATACCATGCTTTTGCTTGTATCCTTGTGCTACCAATCGCACCTTATACTTGTCAACTTCTCCATTCTCCTTTAACTTTGTCTTGAAGACCCATTTACACCAATTGTTTTGTGCCCTTTTGGAGGATCAGTTAACTCCCAAGTTTTGTTCTTTTCTATGGCTGCAATTTCATCGTCCATTGCCTTTTGCCATTTTTCTTCTTTGATTGCTTCTTCAAAAGTAGTTGGATCACAATCTGAAAACAAAGCAAAATTCATCAGTGGATCTTCACTTTGACCATCTCCAATCCCTTCATAGTCTCTCATCCATGCTAGTCTTTGTCGATGACGTTGAGGACGTTCAGCATGTATTGCAACAACTTTTGTATTAACACCTTTTGGACCAGATCTGGGTTGCTGCTCTTCGACAAAAACATCTGAATTTGTACCAGCTACAACAAAATTTGGGGCTGCACTTGGTTGTTGGTCCACCTCATCAACTTCTTCAAAAACTTCTACAATTGCAGCTGCATTTTCAGCTTGATCAAACCATGGCCAAAACCTTTCTTCATCAAACACCACATCACGACTAATTATGATCTTCTTTGCAACTGGATCATAAAGTCTATTGCCTTTTGTTTGATCACTTATACCAAGAAAGACACACTTCACTCCTTTGTCATCAAGCTTCTTTCTCGTCTGATCTGGGACTTGGGCATATGCTATACACCCAAAAATTTTGAAGTAATCTATTGTTGGCCTTCTTTCACTCCATGCTTCTTCAAGAGTCATATTGAGGATAGCAAGTGTGGGGCTTCTATTCAAGAGATGGACACTCTAATTTACTGCTTCAGGCCAGAACTCTTTTGGAATTTACTTCTTTGCAATAAACTTCGCACCATGTTGAGGATGGTACGATTCTTCCTCTCACATACACCATTTTGTTGTGGTGTATAAGCTGCAATTAGTTGCCTTCGAATTCCATGCTTCATGCAAAAATCATCAAATTCAAGAGACTTGTACTCACCTCCACGATCCGTATGAAGAACTTTGATTTGATTCCCACTTTCCTTTTCAATAAGACTCTTGAAACTTTTGAAAACTTCAAAAGCTTCAGATTTATCCTGCAAAGAATACACCCACACCTTTCTTCTAAAATCATCAATGAATGTCATTAGATATCGTTTACCTCCATTGGACCTAGGTGAGATTGGTCCGCAAAGATCTGAATGAACTAGCTCAAGCTTCTTCTTAGCCCTCCATGCCTTTCCTTGTGGAAATTGAGGACTGTGTTGTTTGCTAACAACACAGTCCTCACAAACTCCTAATGGGATTGTGATTGGAGGGAGTCCTTCCACCATTTTCTTTTGGTGTGATGTTCACAAACCACCAAAATTAAGATGCCCATATTTGAAATGCCACAACCATGCTTCTTCCTTTAATTTTGCCATTTTGCCGTGTAGCAAGCATGAGTATAATTATGAAGATGAAGAGGGAACATTCTGTTTGATGTCATATCAACTTAAACAAGCAATTTCTGTAGCTGATCATAAATCTTACAAACTCCTCCTTTAAATAACAATTTCATACCCCTTCTCAAGTGATTGGCCAGCACTCAAGAGATTTGTTTTCAAATCAAGAACATAAAAAACATCATTAATAATTTGAACATTCCCTTTTGAAGAGATTTGAACAGTATCTTTTCCCATGATTGAAACAGTAGAGTCATCTCCAAATGTCACTTTAGATTTGTGTGAATCATTGATTGAAGAAAACGCCTCTTTATTGCCACACATATGATTGCTGCACCCTGTGTCAAGATACCATAAATCTTGTGAAGACATCTCTTTCTCCTGATATGCCATTAAGAGTGTCTCTCCTTCTTCTTTTTCTACTACAAAATTTGTTACTTCTGGATGCCGACTGAGGTTGGTTCTACATTCAGACTTGTAATGTCCATACCTGTGGCATCTAAAGCATTCAACTCTAGATTTGTCAGTTGCCTTGGTTTGAAACCAGTGGAATACCATCCTCATCCTCTGCTTCGTCCATCATCTGAAGATAAATCTTCAGTTCTTGGATTGGAGCTACTGCTGCGCTGGTGGAATCCTCTCTCTCTTCCTCTACCAACATTCATTCTTATTGCTAAAGAATAACGAGAATCAATAGAGGTCTTCAAGGCCTTCTCCTCTAGTTCTTGTTGCAAAAGTTGTTGTTCATGAACTAACAATGACCCTTGCAGTCCATCAATCGAAAGATCTTAAAGATCATTGGCTTCCTGAATCGAGCAAACAACATAGTTAAACTATGTTGTCAAAGAGCGAAGAATTTTTTCAATGATGTTGACATCATCAGTCTTATCTCCATGGATATGCATCTTGTTGACAATTGCCATTGTCCTGGAGAAATATTCTGTAATTTTTTCTCCTGTCTTTATTCGTAGTAACTCGAACTCTCCACGAAGTTGTTGTAGCTGCTGGCGCTTTGCCTTCGTTGAGCCTTGGTACTTCTATTTCATGGAATCCCATATAGATTTGGAGGAATCCTTTCATAGAATTGTCTTGAAGATTGACCTGTCTATTGCTTGAAACAGGTAATTATTTGCTTTGAGATCCTTCAACTTTGATGCCTCAAAAATTGATTTTTGTGCTGCTGACAATTGAGTTGCATCTTCTGGTTTAGAAATACCATTAACGACAACATCCCAATATTCTTTGGATTGAAGAAAATTCTCCATCAACATGCTCCAATGGTCATAGTGACCATCAAAGCGAGGAATAGATGGTTGAACGAAATTATCGGTGGCCATCAGAGAATTTGCTGCTGCACTTTCTTCTCAAATAATTGGCTCTGATACCTAACACTCTTCATCCCTAACCCTAACACTCTTCGCATTCACTGTAACACTCTTCATCCCTAACCGTAATGCGAAGACTGTAACACTCTTCGCACTGCCATGGAAACAAAAAAAAGACAGGTCGTTTTGAAGGTCTATCCATTGATAGGCCGGAGAATAAGCAAGATTGAGAATCTTCGGCCTTACTGGTCGAAGCTTGATGAGGAAGATAGTATTCAACTTCTAACTTCTTGGAATGAAGAACTTCTACGATTTCCCGAAGTCTATCAGCGGAAGTCTCTGCATTATTGAGACTCTCCAACCTTTGAAGAACCGAATTTCTTGCTGCACTTTCTTCTCAAATAACTGGCTCTGATACCTAACACTCTTCATCCCTAACCCTAACACTCTTCGCATTCACTGTAACACTCTTCATCCTTAACCGTAATGCGAAGACTGTAACACTCTTCGCACTGCCATGGAAACAAAAAAAAGACAGGTCGTTTTGAAGGTCTATCCACTGATAGGCCGGAGAATAAGCGAGATTGAGAATCTTTGGCCTTACTGGTCGAAGCTTGATGAGGAAGATAGTATTCAACTTCTAACTTCTTGGAATGAAGAACTTCTACGATTTCCCGAAGTCTATCAGCGGAAGTCTCTACATTATTGAGACTCTCCAACCTTTGAAGAACCGAATTTGTTGCTGCACTTTCTTCTCAAATAACTGGCTCTGATACCTAACACTCTTCATCCCTAACCCTAACACTCTTTGCATTCACTGTAACACTCTTCATCCCTAACCGTAATGCGAAGACTGTAACACTCTTCGCATTGCCATGGAAACAAAAAAAAGACAGGTTGTTTTCAAGGTCTATCCATTGATAGGCCGGAGAATAAGCGAGATTGAGAATCTTCGGCCCATCTTGGTTGAAGCTTGATGAGGAAGATAGTATTCAATTTCTAACTTCTTGGAATGAAGAACTTCTACGATTTCCGGAAGTCTATCAGTGGAAGTCTCTACATTATTGAGACTCTCCAACCTTTGAAGAACCGAATTTGTTGCTGCACTTTCTTCTCAAATAACTGGCTCTGATACCTAACACTCTTCATCCCTAACCCTAACACTCTTCGCATTCACTGTAACACTCTTCATCCCTTAACCGTAATGCGAAGACTGTAACACTCTTCGCATTGCCATGGAAACAAAAAAAAGACAGGTTGTTTTCAAGGTCTATCCATTGATAGGCCGGAGAATAAGCGAGATTGAGAATCTTCGGCCTTACTGGTCGAAGCTTGATGAGGAAGATAGTATTCAACTAAATTCGGTTCTTCAAAGGTTGGAGAGTCTCAATAATGCAGAGACTTTCGCTGATCGACTTCGGGAAATCGTAGAAGTTCTTCATTCCAAGAAGTTAGAAGTTCAAGCCCAGGAGATCACTAGAGAACGTAGAACCAAAAACCCTCGAGTCCCTCTGAAAGACCCTCGAGTCCCTCCAGAGGGACGCCGGAAAGGAGCAGCGGGACGTCGGCATGAAGAGGGACGTCGAGAAGGAGCAGATGTGCATCCAAAAGACCCTCCAGTCCTTCCAAAGGGACGTCGGAAGGAGCAGCGGTACGGCATCGGCATAAGAGGGACGTTCACATGAAGAGGGACGTCGGGAAGGAGCAGATGACCCTCCGAAAGACCCTCAAGAGGGATGACGGCATTGGCATGAAGAGGGAAGTCAGCATGAAGAGGAATGTCGAGAAGAAGCAGATGTGCATCCGGAAGACCATCTAGTCCCTCCAGAGGGACGTCGGGATCAGCAGCTGAGTGCATCGTAGAATGAGAAGGATAACGAGACGGCATCGCATGAGGCATATGATGAGGGGATTCTGACTCATAACACTGAGTCTTACGAAGCTGGGTACTTTGAGAACGAGGGGTTTTATGATGATTATCTCAATCAGCAGGATCTGCAGAATGAGAAGGATAAGCAAATTCAGCTGGATCTTGAGAATCAGAAGAAGCAGGCGTCTCCTGGAAGCAAGAAAATAGTTGGAGTGTTCTACAAGGCTAACGAGTATGCCACAATGAATCCCAACTTTGTGGGCTCTGTGGAGAGAGCTTTAGGCATTAGAGACTAGTTGGAATCACAAGGCCATGAATACATTGTTACCGACGACAAAGAAGGGCACAACTGTGAGCTTGAAAAACCCATTCATGATCTCCATGTTCTAATATCAACCCCTTTCCACCCGGCATATGTTATTGCTGAGAGGATTAAAAAAGCCAAAAATTTACAGCTTCTTTTAACCGCTGGGATTGGCTCTGATACCACTATTAAGAAAGCCTGTTAAGAGCTAACTAAGCACAATAGCAAACAAAATGAACCGGGTATAAGAAGCAGAAAACAGAGTATTGAAGAACTTCAAAAGCTGCTTCCTTTACTGAATACGATCAGGTTTAAATAAACAAAATAACAACCACAATACCCACTACTAATAACCCACGATTACTAAGTAACCGAATGAAAATAGAATTAGTTTGCTGATCCTAAAAAATAGCAACTACTTAAGACTTAATCTTGGACTCAACTACTTGGCCTCCAAGCCTAAATACTCGGTCAAGTAAACAAATAGTTAACAGAAAAAACAACTTTGATTCCAACAAAACTAACCATGGGATTTTGATCAGACATTATAGTACCTTATATTCCAAAATCTACCTTTCAACTTGATTTTGGCCACATCAACTTCTAATCTTGCATTAGTTTTCTTTTAAATTTGGTTTTTCTTCTTCCTGCAATCTTGTTATAAGCTGATCTCGCAATGTATTTTACTCTTCACTTCCCCAATGAGTTTTGAGATTATGCATCATACTTAGGAGACGATTTTGTAACGTGAATGAATGTGGTTTTCAAGTCTGTTTTCTTTCTCTCTTTAGAGTTTAATCTTGTGATAGAAGGGGTGGTGGGGAGGAACTTGTTAGATGAATAGCTTTGTGTTGCTGTCAATGGGCTGAACAACTTGCTGAGTACTTTTAATAAACAAAGAATTCCCCCCATGTTTCTTTTCTTGCACTCACTCACTCACCACTCTCTCTCTCTCTCTCTCTCTCTCTCTCTCTCTCTCTCTCTCTCTCTCTCTCTCTCTCTCTCTCTCTCTCTATGTTGCTTTTTTTGGGTTTTAAGTGTATGTTTTGTATTTGCAAACCTGTGATGGTTTTTCTTGTTAGAAGTTGGGCAAATCAGGATTAATCTTTTACTCAAATACATGTTTACTTTTCTATCCAAATTGAGCAGTGGATTTTTCACAATTGACAGTCTAGATCAAATCAATCGACTTGTTGCTCGCTAACTTTTGTTTGTGGACAATAATCTGTGATGGTTTTTCTTGTGAGGATGGACAGATTAGGATTGATTTTGTACCAAAAGTATCAATGGAATCTAGAGGCCATGGAATAACGGAGGGCTTCCTATGTTTGATTTATTTTAGTTGTTGTTGTTTGTTTCCTTTTTCTTGTACCCTTTCCTTCTTGTTTGCTTGTTTTCTTCTCTGCTAAACTAGATTATTTGGTAGTTATTTTAGTTAGAAAACTGTCAAAAATTTAATTAACTCCCCCATCAACAAAAGTAATCCAATTGGGTTCCATACTCGGTGTTTGTAAAATTAAAAATAACCGCAAGTGCACGGTATCGTGTAGCTAACGGGTTGATCTCAAGGAGATATGCCACTTTAGAATTTAACCTTTTAATGATAATGCGAGAGTGCAATGATTCAAATTTGTTAGCTTATTAATTAAACTAAATGAGCGGTCCTAATTCATACATCTAATGCAATCGAATTGAGACGAAAATTAAAGCAAACATAACCAACGCATAATTAATAAAAGACAAAAAAATGCGAACAATAAATAAATAAAAATAAAAGGGAAGTGATCCAAGTGTCAGCTCCAGATCTAGGGAAGGGAAGTATAATTATAATGACTTTGACCGTAGACCCTTTGCCCTAGCTTACAATCCAATAATCAAGGGAACGGATATTAGGAAAAAAAAAAAATGCTGACAGAAAATAATCAAAGCAATAAAAGGAAAAGGAAAACTTTAACCAAAGAGAGGCACAACTGTAGGCATCTTTGATCAAGGACCCAGGAGAAGGGAGAACAATAAATAAATGATGGAAGTAAATTGCTGAAAGTAAATAACAGAACAATAAAAGGAAAAATGAAACCTTAACCAAAGAGAGGCACGATTGTAGGCATCTTTGATCAAGGACCCAGGGGAAGGGAAAACAATAAATAAATGCTGAAAGTAAATCTTAAACTAAGAATATGAAGTGGTAGATAGAAGCAGGAATGGAGGGGGGAGAGAAGATTATTGAAGAATATTACTTACTTGCTTCTTTGAACTTCAAATAATAATAAATAAAAAAAAAAGAATTGAACAAACGATTCGAATATCAACCAACCCTAACAACCAGATCTAGATTTGCAATTGTTAGACCTAGAGAAAAACGAATCCTCAAACTTGAAACTTAAAATTGAACTTGAACTTGAAATTACATTACACAGAAAAATTAAACCTAAACATTCAATCTAGAAATTAAAATCTCACAAAAGTAATCAGGGAAAACAAGAGAAAACCTAAATAAACTAAAAAGAAAAGAAAGAGTGTTTTTAGTAAATAAACGATTCGGCAATATTTTGTCATTTTGCCCAGTTCACCGCCCGGCGAACCGGGCGAAACGAATGAAAAATCGTTCCTTGGGTAAAACTGGTATATTTTTTTTTGGTAAAGGTAAAACTGGTATTCATTATAGTTTTTATGAATGAAGATAGTATTAGTAGAAATATAGACAAAATATACTATATTCCATATTATATTTTGGATCTAGAGAGAACACCAAAGATTCCTTTAACACCAAGAGCATCTTTTCAACATCCAATAAGTGGCAAGATGGGTATCTTTTGACATGTGAGAGACTGAAACTTGCAATAATAAGGAATCCAAAAAGGTGGTTATTTAATCCCATTGTCCTAATTAATGCAACTTATAACGACCCATGAAGGGCAAAAATGGTGCTGCAATCCACAAGTCTCCATTGTATTCCACAACTTCAGTAATTGTTCTCAAAGTTTTTCCTTCCTTATCTTCTAACACCTCCAGAATTTGTCCTTCTTCGTCAAGCTTCAAACAAACTGCATGAGCCTTCAAAGCAGCTACCCATGAATGTATCTTCACAAAAACGTTATAGATCTTTGATATCATAAACGTAATTGAAGGTTTGGAAAGACAGAAGATGTCCAACTTGCTTCTCTTTGCAAAAAATCCAACCCAGAACTCTCCCTTCGGGTTCCTCCTAATATTTTCTGGAAACGCAGGTAACTCTGAGAACACATCATGGGTTCCTGCTTTGGGACCTTTAAGCCAAAGCCTGAGAATCCTGCCATTAATAGTTTCAGCAACTAGCACAAAAGAGCAATCTTTGCTCAGTGCAACTCCATTAGGTAATAAGAGACCTTTCATCAATACTGTCACTTCTTTGCTCGTTATATTGTACTTCATCAACCTTCCAGTCATATCTCTCTGCAAAACAATTTTCCAGAAGTCCCTGCAAAAACAGGTACAATGATATTAAAAAAAAAAAAATTTAATAACTTGAGCTTTAATGCAAAATTGAGTCCAATTCAAGGTTAAAGGATAACACTACCTAACACTCAATCACCATCAATTTAGGGAATCCACCTTATCAGTGTTCATAAGTGGATCCCTTCTTTAATGTATGATGGAGGAGCATGAGAATAGTGTTATCTAAAACCCCGATTCTGCAAAATCAACAGTATTACCTTCTATGGAAATTTGTGCTTGAATCAGTAAAATAGATAACTCCTTCCTCTTCATCGATGTCCAAATTGTTGGCAAATTTGAAGGACTTGCCTTCTGCTTTAGTGATCAGTGGAGACTTGATAAACCTCCATTGGGTCCTATCTTATGTAACCCAAGGTAACAATCAGTAATATAGAGATCTCCAGTCTTATTATGAAATTTCAGTCCTAGTGGCCTTCCACACACATGCTCAAGCTCGGGTGCAAATGGTTTGAAACACTCATCTCTGCTCCAATGAAAAATCATGGGTTCCTTCAGTAATCAAATGCTAAAACTTTATCTAATAATGAAAAATTCTTACCAAAGTAAACATTTTCTTGGAAGAGAGGTGATTTTTATATATTATGGATGGGACCAGAGTATTACATAATATACAATCAGACATATTCAAACTCACAACCTCTTCACTAAGAAGTGTTGGTCTTATGAACCGAGCTACTTTACAATAGTGTATATGAGACTATGACGAAAGTAGAAGACTTGAATTGACCAGTACAACCCAACCTCTCTACCCTTTTACATTCTATAAATATGTTACATGTACCTTATGTACCACATCAAAAGTGGAGGTTAACTGATTTGGGATCAACATAGCACACATCTCGCTACTGGAAAACTTCAATCTACACAATTTTACATTTTTTTAATCTGACCTACTATCAGAGCCTAGTTTCTGTAGATGTCATTTTGTGCCATAGTGGGCTATGCTAACATTAGGAAACCAACCTTAAAAACACAATAAAAAGTATAAAAAAGCATAACACGACAAAAGTAAATTAATCTGTTACCTATTTGGAGAAGTGAAAGCAAATACGCTCCAACCTTTATTTTCACCTTCCCATTTGAGAATCCGACCATCAGCAACCCCAGTATAAGGACCTTCACCATTAGGATCAAAAGTGATACTCTCCCCACCAAAACCTCCTACATTACCAAATGGAATCACTTCTGCATCTTTAAGCTTGTCATGGGCTCCTGGAAGAAGCGGAGGGGAAAACCGGATTGGTTTCATATAGAAATAGATAGAGAGGACTACAATGGTTGATGCAGTTAAGAGGAAGATGGGTTTCATGTCTTCAAGGTGAAGTGAAAGAATCTAATAGCAGTGCCAAACGGCAAGACAGAACAATGGGGTTAGTTATAAGCCTCAGAGATCAAATTTATAGAAATCATCATCATGCGGATGAGACATGATAATTAAATGTGGGAAGGTAATGGAGGAGACTAGTATATTGGATAGGAAGAGAAGCTCATCGAGTGGAGTAACAGTAGATACCACAAAGACCAGCGATGATACCCACCAGCGACCAACGACTCTGGAAGGCGTGAAACTCGTTGGAGCAGTATAGAGACGATAAGAATTCTAGAATAGATAGCTTTGGAATACTACAATCGATAGTTACTATGAATTGAATGGGAAAAGAAGAAAAAAAAAAAACCTTTTTTTAAATATTAGTGCACATAGTCTTTGAAGGTGATCCCGCGTTTGTACAATGAGGGACAAGAGATTCTAGACAATTAGAATCAATAATGGGATCGACGATTTCATTCCCAAAATATTCATTTCTACATGTTGATGTGAACCCAAATTCTTCACTCGTCAGCGTAGAAGTTTTGACTTATTTTATACTTTTTTGTCGCACATTAGAAGGGGGTTCACAGGATTGCATCTCTGATTCATTTTATTAGAATTTAGTAATGGATCCTCTCTTAATACATGGTAGAGAGGTGTGAGAAGAGCACAAAGCTCTAGATTGTCGGATAGAAAATCACGACTTGGCTTTGAGTGTTTTATATGTTGTTGCACAAGCACAGGATCTGGACTGATGGAAGGGTATGTGTAAGATTATGGTATGACTCCACCCACAGGAAACTTAACGTAGTAAGGTAGAGATCAGAGGGAGTGGTGATGGAAGGTGTTTTTGTGGGAAAAAGAAGATGGATAAAGGATGAGTTTATAGATGAGGACATTATTGTTTTTTTAGGGGGTTAATAGAGGGGTATTTTTGTTTTTTAAGAAGGTATCATAGAAAAGTTTAGCACATCCAGTACAATCACGATGATTTTTAGGTAAGAAGGAAGGTAATAGTCATTTTTCGAATAGAATAGATAGCTTCTGTTTTTTTTTAAAGATTAATGCACATCTTGGCTATTCTTTGAAGGTGATCCTGCATTTGAACAATAAAGGATAAAATATTCTAAGAGTCAGCCACATAAAATCAATCATGAAATCTACGATTTTATTCCCGAAATATTGAATTCTACAGGTTGACTTTTGAGTCCAAATATTTTATTTTGACTACCCGTTAAGGTAGAGATTTATGATCACTTTACATATTTTTATAACATATTAAAAGGTGTTCACAAGAGATCTCATCTCTAATTCATTTTATCAGAATTCAGAGACAGATATCCCTCCTAATATGTAGTATAAAAGTATGAGAAAAGCACAAACCTCTAACTTGAAAAATAGAGAATCCCAACTCATTGGCTCTTAGAGTGTCTTGTACTTTATTGTACAAGTATAAGATCTAGATTGATGAATAGATACGTATAAAATTCTGGTGGACTGGTGGATGGATATTTATAAAATTCTGATATGATTCGATTTTTAATGGAAACTTATATATTAAGGTAGAGATTAGAGGGAGGGGTGATGGGAGGTTTTTGTTTGGAAAAAATTACATAGGCAAAGGGGATATTCTTTCATCCACTTCTATATATGAAGACCGAAGTGAGGGCATTATTGTCTTTCTAGGGGGTTAATAAAGGGGAATATTTGTCTTTTAAGATGGTATAATAGCAAATTTTAGCATATCCAATACAATCACAATGATTTTTAGGTAAGAAAGAAGGTAATAGTCATTTTCTAATTAAAAATAGTGGTGAATAAAACTCCTAACCAGAAAAACATAAAAAGAAAAAAGAATCAAACTTTACACCTACAAACTAAATTCATAGCTTAAAGTGGACTAACCCACCTTCACAAAGATTAGTTCTTGTCTAGAACCCAATTGTTTGATATTTCTGTATTAGGAGATTATTGTTATTCACTTATTTGTTTAAGAATGGGCATTTGATGAATTTTTATAGAAATATTTCTTATGGGACTTATAGTTTGAAAGTTTTAGTTTTCGTCTTTTCGAGCAATGGAGCGAAGCAGGAGAGTAGGGGTGTCAACCGTTCAGTCTAGGGCAGTTTTGAACTGAAAGGTCCAAGCCCAAACATGAACCATTAGCAAAATTACAGTTTCGATCTGATTTTCGTTTTGTGCAATTTGGGTGCGGGTTGACTAACCGTTTGGTTTTGTTTTTCTCCAAACAAATCATTCTCATCGTTTTAAATTTTTTGATGCATACCTAAAGTACCCTTTCCCTAATCCAAACTATATAGTAGAAGTGTAGAACAACCTACTGTAGAACCATGGCTAAATCTAGATTGATGTTTGCTAATTTGTAACAATTCAAGGGTCTAACCACCAAAAAACCAGCCCAATGGTTTAACCAATTACCTAAATGACACTAACTTGAAATCATAAAACCTTGTGAATTAGGGAAATTTTAGAGACACCACAAAATGAATATCGAAAAGCATAAACATCCTATGAATAGATTAAATTTGCAAAGATACCCAAAGTGTCTCTTAAAATTTCTCAGTGGTACACATTTCGTTAAGTTATGGTTAGATAATTTCATAATTCCTAAGTTGCTCTCAATGTCTTGTGACTTTACAATGTTGCCCTCAACCCCTTACTATACTTTGGGAAATTTTCTTGATATATTCTAGTTAAAAAGATTCATATTATAATGTTGTTTAAAAAAGGTTTTTGCCAAGATTAATTTGAGTTTGATAATTTTGTTATTCATTATATATTTAAATCATCAAAATTCAAATTAATTTTGGTAAAAATCATTTGAATTTGGAATTTTAACAGTAGTTCTGAGTTTTCTTAATAATTTACTCATTAATTCAAAATTCAAATTATTTTTGCCAAAATTAATTTGACTTTGGACAATGATTTTTTATTGTTTTTTGTTTTTGTTTGATGTGTTGTTTCTTTTTTTTTTCTCTCTCTCTTTTTTTTTTTATATAATAAAAAAGAAAATGCATTTAGTGAAAATAGTTCTTACAATATAATAAAGAGCATGAAAGGCTAACTTTCCATCTAAATTTTTCAATTTGAATGGTTAGATTGTTAAATCTCTAAAAGAAGTCTCTAATTGATTCCAAATGACCTTGTTTGATTGAGAACAACATGTCTTCTCTCTTCTTTGTTATTACACCGCTTAGGAAGCAAGACAAGAAAACTCAACCAAAATGGTCGAAATTTGAAAATGACCCTTCAGTCTGAGAAACCATCCGGATGCTACTCCAGTTAGTGAAGCTAGGAAGATTCGGCACATGGATGATTGGTTGTGCCTATATAAGGACATTATTGACTTATAGTGCATAATATGGTGTCTTGGGCACTTGGTCCCATTGAATATAGCGAAAGTCAGACAGTTGAAGTTTTTTGGCATATCTGCTTCCAAAATAGTTCGAACAAAAGGATATCCTTTTAGTATGAAATATAAGGGATCCTTACCTAAATCTTTCAGCTTTTTTAACTTTTCATCAAGTTCCTCGAACTACCTATCAACATAATTTGCCTTTTTGGCTGGAACTTCATTGTTATTCCCTTGTTCGCGGTGGTCAACCGGGGAAGAACTACTTTATTGATCTTTGAAATCTTCATCTCCTGGAGGAGGGTCCTCAAACACTGCCCCAAGTGATGGTCGGGATTTCTCACCGACCTTCCCTTTCCCTTTTTCACGATCTCCCTGAGAGGGTCATAGAGATCAATTGGATAGATGTGCTCATTCATCTTGTTGTTTTGATGCTCTATTAGCCTGCTTTCCATCGAGATTTATAGGATTTCCTTGTTAGTCGGCTCCTGGTGGAATTACTTGCCGACGGATGCTAGCCCGAATTAACTCGTTCATCTCCAGCAATTGTCTTTGTAATTCATTAAACTAATTGATGGTTGCAAACTAGTTGGATGAACCTGTCAGGGCGTCAACTAGGGTTTTTTCCCTTCCTTGTGGTGAATCTTCTTTATTGACCTCCTGTCCATCCTTCTCATTCGAGTCATCCCCAACTAGCAATTCTGATCTAGTGCACATGATGGCTTTTTTTATCAGATTCCGACGCCAAATTATTGCTCAAAAATCCTGTTCGACAGTGCAAGTGAACTAACCTGCAAAAATGTGCTTGATCTGGTTGGCCGAGTGACTCCTCCAACGATCAAGTTAGTGAAGCACACAACTTTAGAATAAGAGACCAAGTTGTAGATCTCAATGCCAGAGGGAGTGACTCAAGAATTTGTATCTAATAATAACACGAACGTGAGTTTATATAGTATTCGAGATAAGTTACCTTGGTTGTATGGTGATGGAGTTCCACTTGAACTCCATCATTGTTCTTTATCTCCCAAAGGAGTCTTATCCTGCTACATCCGATACTTGTGTTGAGGTTGTTGAGTTCAAGCAGGACTCCTTGATATGGGTTCTCTAATTTGTTGGAGCCCTTAGTTACCTGATCGTTGGGTCTAGACATTACGTATTCAACTATCAATCTATCCCGAAGACTTGAGGAGTTAGTTGAGCTCCTCTTAGATTCTTTGCTTAACACGCAAGTTTTACAAGTCTTGGTTCGTCAATGATCCGACCAAGACTTGGTCATACCATGTTGAACTTGGTAGGTCCTCATTTATCTGGTTCAGTAGAACTCATCTGTATCACTGAGATTTACGAGTTGGCTTCTGAATCTATTTACTTCAACATCATATGAAGAAGACTAATCAATGTGTAGATTTCTTTGTTTGGTTGGTTCTAATGCCATAAGAGATTCACTTAGACCTAATGTGCTTGTCGGTTTGGGTATGTTAAGAGAAGTGGCTCTTCCAATACGAGTCATTATTCAATTATCATGGAGTATGCATCAATGATATCGACTTTAATTATTAATTCCATTCATTTCCAATCAAAATCATTTTAAAGTCAAGAAATCAGTTCCATCAAATAATCATTACATGGGAAGTGGACATCACAACTACGGATTGATTCTTAATGGCAATAAGCAAATTATTTTTATTTTAAAAACTTATAGCTTATGCATTTTTCTTAATGGTTTATTATTTTATACCCTTTGGGGTAGTATAGTTGGCAAAGACCAGCATTTCATTCTTATTTTGAGACTTACGAGTTTGCTTTTGAGTTTATTTACTTCAACATCATATGAAGAAGACTAATCAATGAGTTTGATTTCTTCATTTGGTTGATTATCATGTCAAAAGAAACTCACTTAGACCTAATGTGTTTGTTAGAAACTCTTCTTGAATATTTTAAGAGAAGAGGCTCTCTCGACGCTATTCCATTTGTTTATATAATTTTATCCATATCTATAAGAATCATTTACTTGGTTGGATGATCCACCAAAGTTTTTATTATTTAAAAACTCTACAAATAAAAAAATTAATAAATTACTAAATATATTCACACTTAAAAATATTTTTAAAATAAAAAAAATTAAAAATCCATTATGACTAAAGTCGAATTTAAGATAAAACAAAAAAGATCTCCAATGATTCATTGCCAATCTTGCCAAAGTAATCAGATTCTTCACATGAAGGGAAATGTTGGAAAGAAAAAAATGAAAGAGCAAGTTTAAAGATTTGAGTCACACGAGAATATTATTTTTAGTGATGCCTCTGGTAGAACTTATTATCGTCTGTAATCTCATGTATAGTCTCTTCTTTTATTAATATTATCAGCTACTTCTTCCAAGAAAATAACACAATAAGTCAAAGAGTAGAAATTGGTCCGTCAAACCAGAAATCAATTTGGCCATCCTAGTTAGGTGATCAGTAACAGTATAGCCAGAGTTAGAAGATTAGGCCATGGTTTCATCACTCGGTTCTATTTATAATAATTATTGATATGATACAAAAGTAAGCTAAGCAACAGCAAATTGTTACATTCAGGATGAACGGTCCACCTTTGAAAAACAACAAGATAGAACCGTCCTGAGTGTATCCTCGACTCTCTAAATCTGACTCTTTGACACAACACCTGCTTTCTCAACTCCCCCCACCCCCACCCCCCACCCCCAAGAACAAGGAGAAAGAAGAAAAAAGACAAGAAAAAAAGAAAAGGATATCAACCCAACTGGACTTCTCCTTTAGAGGTGGTTCTTTCGCTTCTATCGTTACCATTCTTGTGAAAGGATTCTCTCCATCGAAAGTTGTGAAACACTGCATTCATGTCTTCTAAATTCCTCCCTTGTGTCTCCGGCATGAATGTGAAGAAGAAGACCCAAGCCACAAACCCTATTCCTCCAAATAGAAAAAAACTACCACCAATGGTTATGGCTTTGGACAGAGACAAGAAGGTCATAGATATCACGCCACTCGTGACACGGTTAACTACAGCAGCCAAGCTACTACCTGTTGCTCTAAGCCTCAACGGCAGTATCTCAGCGCAATAGACCCAAGTAACGGGGCCCATCCCTATCGAGAAAAATGCCACGTAAGCCAACACCATCACTATACATATCACTATGGCCCACATCAGCTTCTCATTTGGGTGGGTATCCACCATCGTCAACCCAAACCCGAGAAACACTACTGATATGACCATCCCTCCCAAGCTGCACAACACCAGTACCCGTCGTCCGACCCTGTCGACCATAAAGGTACCTACCAAGATGAAAACCGTCTTCACGAATCCAACGGCTATAGTTGCTCCAAGCTTCTTGTTCTTGTCGTGGATCCCAGCTTTCTCGAAGATGCGTGGACTATATAACACCACTGCATCAATCCCCGAAGCTTGCTGGAAAAAATGAATCCCGATGGCTACGAGTAAGATACGCCGCACTGCTGGCGTAGGGAGGACTATCTCTTTCCATACACCTTCACCATGCTTTTGTTTCGTAACTACCACGATATCGTCGTTACACTCTGGTGGAATCTTTGCTGCTTCCTTGATGTCTGCGAGTCTCAATAGAACTTCTTCACTGCAATCGGATGTTTTCTCAAGAACTCGTCTGGCATCTCCAAGTCGACCTTGCATGACGAGCCAACGTGGTGACTCCGGCATGGTGAGAACACCAAACCCTAAGAATATCGATGGAAGAGCTCCAACTCCAAGCATGAATCGCCAACCCAGGTTGAGTGAAAGCCCAGCAAACGCTAGATTTGCAACATAACCCAGCAAAATTCCAATGTTAATGAAGACTTCAGGGAAAGAAGTTAAGAAACCTCTAGCCGAAGCTGGTGCAACTTCGGTTGTATAACAAGGGGCGATCATGATGGCGTAGCCAATGCCAACGCCGGCCACGAATCTTCCGACCATGAGGAAAGCATAGTTGGTGGCGAAACCCATAAGTATAGCACCAACGAAGAAGAGAACAGCGGCGAAGACGATAGTGTAACGACGTCCGATCCAATCTGAAGTTCTTCCAGCCAGTAAAGATCCAACAAGAGAGTAGATGTTAATGATTCCAAGTAAAATTTCAATTTCTGTATCGTTTACGTGTAGATCTTCTTTGATGAAAATCGATGCTCCACTCATCACTCCAATATCTGAGAAACCCAGAAAGAAAAATAAGAAAAAATTCACCAGAAAGAGAACCCAGTAAAGAAAAGAAATAAATCTCACCATAACCCAGAAGAACTGATGTCATGGAAGCTAACGTCGCACAGCCAAGAGCATATTTGTTTCTTGGGGGTTTTTTGGGTGGCTGAAACACCTCTGGTGGTCCAGTAGTAGAAAAGCCTTGGGGTTCTGCCATTTTTTTTTCTTCTCAGAGAAAAGCAGCAGATTCAGAAGGATGAACTCCAAGTAGCAGAGGGGGCGTAAAGGTGAACTGTCTGATCTGATCTGATCTGAATTTTTTTTCAAAATCTTGGGAGAACTAGAGTCTTTAAATAGAGTAATGGAGGGACTGATGCTTACATCATTCGATACTTCAATCTATAACCCCGTTCACACTTGTATGAGATTGTCATTTAATTAATTAATTGGCTCTTTATTTATTTATTTATTTTTGATAAGAGATCCTAAAATCTTCTTTGGTAGAAAGAGGTCTTTAATTCAATTAAATGCATAAGATAACATTATCCATTTGTCCGGATAGAGGATTGTGTTCTCTTTAGACTCGTCCACCACATATTTAACAAATCTACTTCTTCCTAATAATAAGGTGGACTACAAATAAAAAAACTTTGCAAAATCTTAAAATCTTATGGAAATTTTATAGTCATGGCAGAAGATCTGGACTTACCATTTGAAAGAACTTTGTAGAATCTCGAAATCTTATCCTTTCAAAAGTTTAAATTTTCAAATTCACTACAAATTCCACACTATAAATGTGACATCTTCCTAGTCAATATCCAAGATTGAAAACCTAAAAATCTCCACCTGAAGACATGTATATCTTCTTATTTTCTCACCTTCCACGATTCTCTGGCTCTCTTTGGTGAAATCCAGCCTTTGGATCCTAATAACTCTCCAAAAAATCAACTAAAGCCTTAATATCGTGAAATCTTAAATTTATGATTGAATAGAATTGAAATCTTTAGAATCACATAACCAATTGCACCATAAAAGGTCTTCACCTAAACCTATGTTTCTCTGCATTTTTTCCAGTCTATCTCTCATGAAATTTCTCCTCAATCTTCTTTTTTTTTTCTTGTAAGAAGCAATTTTTATATATTAGGGATGTGGATATTACATGATATGAGTTTTTGTCTTCGAAGAAATCTAAACTTTTGACCTTCTACTTGAAGATAGTGATTTTTTATCAACTGAGCCACCTCCTTGATCTTCTTTTATTTTGAAGCTAGCAAGTTGATATTATAAGAGGGGGGGGGGGGGAATATTACAAATATATGTGCCGCCGGATGGGTGTGAACCCAAATGGGGAGGTTGAATTTTAACCGCTTAACTATCCTACCAATGGCAAATAGAATAGCGGCCATTGATCTTCTTTCTATACCAAAGTTTCAAATAGAATGGCAGCCATTGATTCCTCAATCTTCTCTATGTGCCAAAATTTTCATTAAAATGGCTACCATTGATTCTTTTCCCCTAATTATAAATCTATTCAATTGTATCTAATATAATTGTTTCTAAAATCAACCACCTAACACCAATACAATATATACAAACTTATGACAAGAGAGTATAACTCTACATTGACAACAGCAATCAATGAAAATGATATGATTGAAATAGTAAGATTCTTTCTATAAAACAAAACAAAACAAAACAAGCAAATCTCAAGGCTTCTCCAGCATCTTTAATGAGAACATTTTGGGGGAAATCATAGAGTCAAAAAGTTGTTCCACAGAGAGAGACGTGAAAGAACATAAAGAGGAGAGACACGTGGTTAGATCTAAGTTGGATTGGCATTTGGAGACTTTTTAAGGCTTTAATTTACATGTAACTCATTGAGATTGAATGTATTCTCCTTTTACCCATCAACTATGAATACTTGTGCATATTTCTTTACTTCTTTGACTAATTGATTACTGAATTTAATGTGTATAGATGTAAGGGGTGGGTTGACCCGTCACCGTGCACTTGGATGGAGAGGATTTGAATCAATCAGACCAATAGAGTTAATGAGGGTCAATCCAACTTGGCCCAATGGGATCAAAGTCAATTATGACTGGCTTAAGTTGGACTGAATGTACTAGGGGAGGTTTTAGGTTGTGACTTTCCAACCTAAGTTAAGAGAATCCGAATCACCTCTCCTTGTCCCTAAGCTTTTATACCACAAAATTGGTGTGAGACTCATATTTAAATAATAATAAAGTATTTTAAAAGTAAATTTCTAGTAGATTCGATGTAGATTTCACTTATTTTTGTGGTAAAAAAGTATCAAAAGAACAATATATACTTAGGGGTGTAAATGGATAATCGTATTCCGCTTCTGAAATTGTATCTGCATCCGTTTATGGGTATTTGAATCCGTCCAATTACTAATAGGATGCGTATATGTGTAATACCCTTTTCTTACCAATTATTATCCGTCTGATTAAGTTACTTATTTAGATTTATTTTTCTTATTTTTATAAACTTTTACTTGTGATATTTGATTTTTTTTTTAGATTTTCTACTAAAAAGCTACCAAAGTCGCTAAATTCTTAAATTTCACACATAATCCTCACAAATGAAATGTAAAAGATATAAATTGATAATTGAAAACTTGTATTCAATTTGTATTGATGTCCATTTAGAAGAATTTACTCAAGAAAATAATTATACGATTATAATCCGAATCCGATTGAATCCGTTCGAAAACCGATAGAATATTATCCGAATCCTTCCGAATATAACAAGATGTGGATATGATATTACTACTATTCAATCTGAATCCGATCTGTTTTTACACTCCACTTGAGATTAAGGTAAGCCTTGACTGAAAAGGATCTTAGAATTAGGTTTGAACCCCAAAAAGCAGGATCCAACCTCTATCCTGTTTCACCCCAAATGTAAAGTATCTTTTTCCTTTTTAGGTGAAGGTAGGAGGGAAAGTATAATATGTCACTTCATCCAGTCGTGTCATCCTTATCCACTGCCGTATTAGCGATTGCATATTTGACAATAAACGTTTTAGAAGTGTAGAACAAAGCTGATTCTATTTCTATTTCTACCTTCCATAAATATATATATGTGAAATCAAGCCACGACAAGAAACTTCTATTGACAAGGAACGTCATGTCTACGTAAAATTAATAATTAGCATGAAAATATTATTCAAATTGGGTAATCCATAAAAAAAATTTAACATAACATTATTGTTAATATTATAATTTTTTTGAATTTGAAGTTTATTCGGATCAGTTTACAACATCTTGACTACATCGTTAAGATGATTTTATTAATTTTCAATTGCATGATTGGAATCTATATTCTATTTACTTATGTTGACATCTTACTATTAAATCATTAGAAGAAAAAAAATGTATAGAAAATTATATATTGAGGTCAAGAAAAGCTCATAAAGTATTAGACTAGCTATGTTGTTTAAATTGAACAAGCAATCTTTGTCCATGGGATGGTCACTTACAACATTATCATCCTTACTCCTGTAAGGGACTCGACATTATTACATAAAAAAGACTACTTAGAGACTCCATGTTTCTATCCTAATTGAAAGTAAAGATAAGAAATGTGAAGTCACTCATGACAGGATTGAATAAGAAAATATTTTTCCTAAGGTTCATAAGGACTAGCTTATGCACACTTCAATGATATTTTTAGGATAATTATTTATATATAATGTATAATTTAAATATAACCGGACTTCAACCTCAGCTTGAAGAAAATTTGAACATTTGACGTTATACGATGAGATGTTGGTCTTTTACCAACTAACACATTTGTAATCTTTCTAAAAATCTTATCATATCTAGTTGTCCAAAATAATTCTTATCCTATATATCTCATAATTGGTATTTAAAAGATACTATTGATTTTATACTTAAAAATTATATTTCAAATCATAATGATCTAGCCGTTTGTGAAAAAAATAATAATAAAATAAAATTTTTACCAATAAGAAATGAAAAAGAATGAAATTTAATAACCCATATCAAATGTCTTGTTACACAATCAAGTGAAGTAAAGATTCTATATGATTGTCTTTGGATTTCCCTTTTTCTTTTCTTTATTTGTTTTGCAATATAACATATGATTTCTGTCCATCTTTACATAAATGTATTATTATTAAATATTAAATATTTTTATAAAAGTATAATTAATTTAAAAAATTTTCATTTGAAGAAGAATATTATTAACAATGCATAAAAAATTTTTAGAGTTGATAGATCCTCTTGACATGCTAGAACATAAACTAGAGCCTAATAATTTTGTTGAGAATTTATCTGAACTTGAAAGTTTACAAGTCCACATATATATCCTCCTTATTAGAATTCCTAATCCATTTCAAGAAATCTTCTTTCTGTGGAGTACCATCTCTTTTGATAATTAAGTGACTTTCATGTCCGACTTTTCTAATCCATGTAATAATGGTAATAGTGAGTGATGGTATACTCTTCCTCGAGCATAGTTCGATGAAGATAAACTTGATCGGTGAGAGTACGTGGAGTTCTCCTACGCAGATTTTTATTCTCAAAGTTTCTTTGGTTACAAGGAATAAATGCAAATGTTTTGATGCAAAGTAAAATTGAAAATGATAGAGATATTTTGTTGTTAAGAATGTTATTCTTCTCGGGTAGAATAAAGTTTTACGTCTAAAATGAAAATATGAAAAATGATTTTGGTGTTTTGTTGTAAAGATATTATTCTTCACAGCTCGAATAAATTTTAACATTTAAAATTCAAATAAGTAAATTAAAAAACTCATGGAATCTTAACTCTTGACTCTCCATCTTTGATATGAGAACACTAATACTTATTTAAAACGGATCAATCCAAAAGTTTTTGATATTAGAAGATAACCTAATAGTCTAATCAAACACAACTTCTTGTCCTCCATTACTTTGGAATGATAACATTGTAGCTAACTAATGGTTAGAAAAACAGAATAAGTATCTAAGTTAATTATCTATAAAGCCAACTCGTTGTTTCATTTTTTATTTTAATAAAGTCTTATTTATTCGAAAAGCATATATTATAAAAGCTTCAATGGTGGAAATGCACTCATTTTCCCATTTTTTCCTTTGAGTTGCAGTTATTTTAATGCTCCTAAGTTCAAAGGTGACTTCTTGGGTCAAAGCAGGTGGGCTGCTTGATCTTGAATTATTCCAAATTAATAATCATTTTTTTCTAATTAAAAGTATTATTATGTCGTTTACTGATTTTTTTTTTTTTATAGTTGCTTTCCTTGTCATCTTTCAATTATTGTCATTAATCAAACAGTGTTCTTACTTAAAAGTGTTATTCGTCAACCTACCAATAACAAATGGGACATTTGTTTCATGCATAGAGACTGAGATCTTTGACTATTTGATGGTACGTGATTTCATAGTCTTCTGGATAATTCAAATGTTGAAGTTTCAAAATCCAAGTTAACGAGTCAAAGAGAGGAGTTAGTGATGACAAAATTTCTTATGGAATTTAGCTGAGACCATTTGATTTCAGTAGAACAAGTGTCGACTCTTTAGAGGAAATATGGGAAGGAATTTGAGGGATAAGAACTGCAAACGTGAAAAATCTCTACTTGGAAGCTTCCCATTGGGAAATCATGCTATGAGTCCAACTAGAATATGTTTCAGTTTGAAGTTTCCACAGGATTCTATCATAGATATGCCTTTGGTCAGAAGGCACCAAATTGTCACATTAGTTTATGACCTTTCTGACGTGAGATAACCAGGGCTTAGGGACCAGTTTGATCATTCTGGTAAAATAGTTTCTAGTGTTTCTTGATTCAAAAGAGGCTTTCGTTTGGATATTTTTACAACGTAAAATGAAAATTTAAGAAAAATTGGTTACATGAATTTAGAGATTTCAAATCTTTAGATTCACAAATGGGAGATTTATACTTGTTTTGTTGTGTGAGTCTTTGGATTCATGAAATCTAGAGATTCATTTTTTTACGCTAAAATCGTGAATTTGTTGATTTATGAGTATAAGGTGAAATCCAAAGATTTCATCTTTACTATAAAAATATTAAACATTTGAACCATGACTCCATAAATGTTTTTTTAAGATGAATCTATAGACTTCATTCCAAAGATTCAGGCTAACAAAATAGTTAATTTTATGACTCCATAAAGTTCTTTTATTCATTATTTCTTCAACCTTAATGATGGGGTTAATTCAATTATTCATCTTTTTTATTTTCATTGACCAAAGTCTCTCTTCATCTTCTTTACCTGTATTCAAACTTTAGCCTTATTTTTGTTAAAGGAGTTTATATTCCTCATCTTCTCTATCTCCTTTTAATGTGATGAAGTACATGCTGATACCATTTTTGTTTTTAAAATTATAAATTTTATCAAAACCTATAAAAGTGTTTCAACTTCTACAAATACTCAAAATTGTTTTTGGTGTTTCTCGAAGCAAAAACACTTTCTCGATTATCAATGAAGTCCTAAATGTATAGCCTTCCTTCTTAATAAAAGTTAATTATTTCCCACCCCAATAAAAAAGAGGGGTGTAGGAGTTATGATATTTATGCTCAAATGGGAAAAATAATAATTTGGAAGATGATCTGTGCAACAATATACTAATATCTAATAAATGTAATTTGATGTGTGCAGGGGTTCCTAATCAACAACTAGGGCTCGTAGGATGGAGTGTGGGAATATACAAAGACAAACATGTACAATATGTCAATTTTGGAAAGATTAAGGCGAAAGGTGTTGTGGAGACAATGATTGGTGGACTTCAGATAGGAATGTCAACAGCTTCACAATGTGGGCTAAGGATAGATGAAATATGGACAAACAATCCAAAAATTGCTCATCTATTACCTTCGCCCACAAAATTCACGTGGCCTCTTGCAGAATTAACCAATCTTTTTGAGTTGGCTAATGCCACAAAAATGGTTAAATTTGAGATATTCCCAAACAGTGCGCTCCAGATACGTTTTGAATATTATACTAATTTAGCAGCTAACCAAGAGGATTACTGTAATAACACTATATGTAGTCCTTGTAAGTGTTTTCAAACTTAACCTTTAATATTAAGTTTTTTTCTTCGATAAAAAAAAATTTTATATTTTAGGATAATTATCTATCAAGCAAATTTTACAAAACTCCCTATGTTGTCGATAATTGCAATATTGATATTTTTTTCTTTTTGGTAAAGATTGCAATATGGAATTTATTGCACTTAAAACAATGTGCAATTCTCTATTCCATAATGGGCGTAAATGAAAAAGCTCCCTTGCATAAACATGAATTGTGAAAATAAAATATATAATAAAAAACATAAATATAAAATTTTATCTATTATGAAAATAAAATTTCTAAACCATCTTAGACATATTGGATCTAGACTTGGTTTGACCATATATAGAAAATCGTAACCGAAGATCTCTAGTTCCAAGCAATACTTCCCTCACAAAGTGTTCAAGCATTCTCACAATACTAGCCCTAGTACACTTGTTTCTTGGTGAACTAAAGAATGAATTAGTACTTCATTGTGAAAAAGTTTTCTTAAGTATAGGATGTATTAACACACTCAATTGACAGTAGCACCTACAGATATTTAATTTTTCCATTTTTTCTTAATATTACCAACAATTTAGTCCAAATTCGAATTGAAATATAAATTCTTATGTCTCTTTGCTTTGCTTTTAGAGGTCTCTTCAAAATTTATGATTTATCGTCAATGTACATACCAAGGCTTCCGTAGCATAGTGGTAGTGCGTTCGCTTCGTAAGCGAAAGGTCGCGAGTTCGATCCTCGCCGGGAGCTACTTGTTTTTGTTTTTCATTTTTAAGGGTTCCCTTGGTGTTTAAAGGGTATTTTGTACGGCAGAATGCTCACATCGCCTCGCTGAGTCGCTGCTCACCCCTTCGCCTCGCTGAGTCGCTGCTCACCCCTTCGCATTCCTAGAGCTGCAACATGCTTTTGTTAAGGGCCCTTTAAACAGAACTGACATCATATAGCTTATTTCAGTAGGAAACTTTCTCCCAAAATGCAGCTCGCCTCTACGTATGTTCGGGAGATGTACGTCGTTATGCAGGGTATCAACCGCCGTTGCTAGTGCCTTCTCAGCAGCAATTTCACAATCCTCATTGACCAATGCAGTTTAAAGGAGCTCATTTTATAGACTCTTGATGTCACACCTCACCCAATTGGTATCAGACTTAGCGAATATCCATGAAGGTGATCCATAACTACAGGATCTAAGATAGCGGCCAAACCATAACCACGTAATACATGTGTAACAGTCTGAAAAGAATATTTCACATGGAATGAGTTCTAATAAACCTAGTAAAGTCAAAAATATCACATACCATGCATTTAACTCATGGATGTTTATGAAATGTAAAGAAATGTAAATATGCAATGTAAATATGAATATACTCATGTACTCAAGTTTAGTTGCATTGTGATTTTTTTAAGAGGTGTTCTGCTACTGTTTGAGATTTGGATTGTTATCATTAAACATTTTCACTATGGTTAAGAGCTGAAGCTGCCGTAGCTTATGGCTAGAGTAATGGGAGGGGCCCCTAGTAGAGAGACTAGTAAGAATAACGAGTACTGCGGAGTCCACTTGGCGGGCAACAAGAGCTACGGCAAGTGCTTGGTAGGCCAACAGCCCATTGAACTGGGTGGGGGCACTCGTCGTGCGAAGGGGCACACTGAGCAAGCACAAGAAATTGGGCCTACTTTGCTTTCAATAGGGTTTTTTTCCTTCCAGCTTTGGGGTTTTTCCGGTGGCGCTGGATAGTCATCTCCTCCGTTTGAAGTTATCGGAGGCATCGGGTTTCTCCCTCTTGTAAGGGATTTTTCTATCTTTTGCCCCCCATCCCCATATTCCCATCTTAGGTTAATCTTCTACAATCTCTACGCTCTTTTCAGGTTGGTCGAATGGTTTCTCTTGTCAACAGACGGCATATCTGATGGCTACTTATGCTTTTCATCTTATTATTTTCTTGGTTGCTGATATAAAATTCTGCAGGAATGTTTCATCTTCACTTCTATTTCTCCCTTACCCATTATTTTCTTTTTTATTAGAAATCCTTTGAAGTTTGAACTGCTTTTTCTGGTTTCAGTTTTTTTAAAAACGTTTCAAATTACAGGTTACTATAATCGTAGTTTTTTTTTTTTTTTTTTTTTTTTTTTTTTTTTTTAAATTATTTGGCTCTTTTTCCTCCTGTTCACTTTCACTGATTATGGCTCTGTATGGTAATCACTATTGCTTTTGAATCGTTTTTTAAGTCTTACAGCTTTTTTTATAGATTGTCCTCTTTAATCGGTACTATCCCTCCACTATTTTCTCTATATTAACCATCATCATTGTTTCAGGTTGGTTAATTTTTCCTTTTGGTTTAACTTTGGTCATTTTGGGTTGACCTTTGGTCATTAGATTTTCCGGCAGCACGGTGTGACCTGGGTTGATTTGCAATTCTCCAAAACTCTCTGCTATATGCTATCTTTGTGGAATGTTTAGGCATAAATGCAGAAACTATGAAAACACTTTACATTTAGACAGGGAGGGGATTCCATGGTTTGATGGAATCACATATTTGCTTTGGGTGAGGCAGGCTGCCCTTAATCAGCCCCCAAGGGGGTCATGAAGTTTATATCCTGGAATTGCCAAGGGCTTGGCCCACCCTTGACTCAGCAGTACCTACGGAAAGTTTGTAAGAAAGGAAGGCCCAGCATTGTCTTTCTTATGGAGACAAAACAAGACAATACTGTGATCCATAGTGTGGCAAGGACCTTAAGGTTTAATGATTTTTTCTCTATTAATCCCATTGGTTTGTCAGGTGGTATTGGTGTCTTATGGAATGATAATGTTATAATCACTATTCTTTCATCTTCTTCAAATATTGTGGATCTGCAAATTACCATTTCATCCTCCTGGTCTGTGTTTCGAATCAATTTGGTATATGGCCACCCTCAGGTGGAGCATCGACAGCGGATCTGGTATGAATTGTCACAGTTGGGTTCCTCTGTAAGTTCCCCTTAGCTTGTTCTTGGTGATTTTAATGAATTATTGTCAAATGATGATAAATTGGGAGGGATCCCTCGACCTCAATCACAATTAGATGCATTTAGAATGACCATTGATAGTTGCCACCTCTTTGAGGTTAAGTGCATTGGGCCTAAGTTTTCTTGGTCAAATAAGCGTCAGGGGAGGGATTTGATAAAGGAATGCCTCGATAAGGCTTTTGTTAATATTGAGTTTCTTGATCTTTATGGGAGTATTCAAGGTCATAGACTAGCCATGGTGGATTCTGACCATACACCCTTGGAAATTTCCCTTCACCCTGCAAACAAATGCCCTATGAGATTTCATTATGAGACCAAATGGGAAGATCGCATTGACTTTACCTCTCAAATTTTCATTGGTTGGAACTCACCCAACTTTGGCTCCCCTGCTTACAAATTGCATCAAAAGATAAAAAACTGCACAAGATCCTTAAGGTCATGGAGTAAGGATACTTTTCATAATGCCTCAAAGGAAATTGGTAGGTTATCTCAACTGTTGGAAGAGTGTCAGACCATGTCAGACCAAACCTGTTTCTGAGGACTCTGCTAAAGAAGAAATTGAGTTGAAAATAAATATTGAGAAACACCTATTAGCAGAAGAAAAATTTTGGTGCCAAAGATCTAGAGTCCAATGGTTACAAGAAGGTGATAGAAACACAAAGATCTTCCATGCTTCCAGTGCACAAAGGAGACAGGAAAATTCTATCACAAAAACTAAAGACCATCTAGGTAATTGGTTGTTTGAAGACTCTCAAATCAATTCTGCAATATGGTCCAATTTCAATTCCCTTTTCACCACTTCTCACCCTATTCCTCCCCAGGAGTTTCTCAGTAGCACTCCTGCATGCATTACAGCTTCAGATAACTCTCTTCTTTGCTCACATTTTTCTCCTGATGAGATTAAAAGAACTTTGTTTCAAATAAAGGGCACAAAGGCTCCTAGATATGATGGGTTCCCTGCAAGATTCTTTCAAAGGCACTGGGATATTATCGGCAATGATCTTATCCTTGCTGTGCAACACTTTTTTATTGGGGAATATATGCTACGCAGTCTTAATAAAACCATTATTTCCCTAATTCCCAAAAGAACCCATCCTCAGGATGTTTCTCATTTTAGACCCATCAGTCTATGCACTACTCCATATAAAGTCATAGCTAAATGTTTGGCTAATCGATTAAAACCCATCTTGAGGTTCATTATTAGCCAGACTCAAGGTGCCTTTGTTTCAGGTCGAGCCATTTCTGATAATATATATCTTGCTCATGAGTACTTACACTTTATGTGCAAATCCAAGTCCAAATCTGGGTATATGGCTCTTAAGCTGGATCTTTGCAAGGCCTATGACAAATTAGAGTGGTCATACATTGAACATACTTTAAGACATCTAGGGTTTGATTCTAAATGGGTTCAATGGGTTATGCAGTGCATCACCACTGTTGAATATCAAATCAAAATTAATGGAGCTCTGTCCAAACCTATTTTTCCACAAAGATGGATCAGACAAAGCTGCCCATTAAGCCCTTACATTTTTATCCTCTGCCAAGAGACCTTTTCACAAAGGCTTAGTTCCAATTTAGGTGTCCCTCGACTACTGGGTTTTAGGCTCTCTCGTTTTGCTCCAGAAATTAACCATCTCTTTTTTGCTGATGATAGCATGATCTTTTCCCCTGCATCTATATCTAATGCATCACAGATAAATGTTTTATTGCAAGATTATGAACAAGTCTCAGGCCTTCACATCAATCCTAAAAAGTCTGCTGTTCTATTTAGTACCAAAACCCCTCATGACCTTCGGACTGATATAGCATCTACTATTGATATTAAAGAGGTCAATTCTCATGGAACTTATCTGGGTCTCCCTTCCTCTATTGGAAAATATAAAGTGCAGACTTTCTCTTTTATTTTGAGGCGTCTAGATTCTAAATTATTTGGGTGGAAGGGGAAATTGCTTTCTCCTGCAGGGAAAGAGGTATTAATCAAAGCAGTAGCTTTTGCTCTTCCTGTCTATGCTATGTCGTGTTTTTTTCATACCCAATGAAATATGCAGAAATATGAACCAAAGGATCTGACAATTTTGGTGGAAAAATGATCAGGGAAGAGGTATTCATTGGGTAAAATGGAAAACCCTATGCAAGGGCAAAAGAGATGGAGGTTTGGGGTTTAGGGATGTACATTGTTTCAACAAATCTCTCCTTGCCAAACAAAGTTAGAAACTTTTAACCAACCCAAATTCATTATGGGCCCAGGTGATGCATGCAAACTACATTAAAGACATTCCATTTTTTGAATGTCGTGTTCCAAACAATTGTTCATGGGGCTGGAGAAGTATTCTGTCTAGGAGAGATATTCTCAAACAAGGCATTATTAGGCAAGTGGGAAATGGTGCGAATGTACAAATTTTTAAGGACCTATGGCTTCCCTCTTTGCCTTTCCATGGCATTAGTAGTGTCCCTTTGGGACATAGGTCAACTTGGGTGTAGGAGCTTATTGATTGGGACACTTGCCATTGGAAATTATCTTTGCTTCAATCTCTATTTTCTCCAAGTGAGGTTCAAGCTATTTTAACAATCCCTATTTTGTCTCCTGATACTCTAGACTCTTGGATATGGGGACAAAACAAAGGATGGTAAGTTCTCTGTGAAATCTACTTATTATCAATGTTTACCTATGGCTGATGACCAAGGTAATATTGCTTCTTCTTCATCTTCTTCAAAGTATTGGAAAAGTATTTGGCAGATTCCTACTCTCCCAAAGATTAAACAATTTTTGTGGAGATCCTCATATGAGGCCATGGCAATTGGGAGCTCCCTCTTTTTGAAGAATGTTTCACTTACCCCACTTTGTCTAATTTGTGGTCATGGTTCGGAGAATGTATGTCATGCTTTGTGTTTTTGTCATCATGCAAAAGAGTGTTGGAGACTATCTCCCCTCCGCAATAATACACCTGATTTTCTAGGGACAATTATTTGATTGGATGGAATTTATCAAAATAAAGTTCAATGGTTATGACAATTTAACCCTAGTGAATCAGATGTGGAGTGCCTTAGCTTGGTGTATATGGAATACTAGGAATGCATCACTCTTTAGAGGGATTGATGCCTCCATAATTCATACAATGACTACTTTCTCTTATCTATGTGCAGATATACAATCTTATATTACTGAATGTCAAAGGGCTAATGGGGAGCCTTATCAAAGGCCTAGTCATTTTTCTTCCGAGGAACTTGCTCTTTTTCAAATTTTTGTTGATGGATCATGGGATAATATTTCACACAAGGAGGTAGAGGGTGCATCATGTGAGATTATAATGGTGGCTTTGTAGCGGCTCAAAGCAAATATGGACATAGTGCGTCAGCAACCTTAGTTGAATTTGAAGCAATTAGAGATGGCATTATTTTGGGCTCATCTCTAGGAGCAGTTGATTTGCATATTCACTCGGACTGTTTATCTATTATTAGTGTTCTCCAAGGTCTTTGGTCATCTTTAGATTGGATGTGTCTCAGTTTAGTTGCAGATATTTTGAAACGAGTTTCTTTTAGTTATATTCCTAGGATTGGTAATGGCTTTGCCGATTTTCTTGCTAGGGGTGCTTGCAGGTTATCCTTAGATAGATCTTGGTGGGGTATACCACCGTTGTTTATTGTGGATTCCTCTCGTTTGTATAGGTCTTTTTGTTGGAATATGCTCTTTGAGCATGAGTGAATGTGAATGAAAATCATTCATATGGAGAGTTTGTGGAAATAAATGAATTTGTGGAAATATGTGCATGGAATACCAATAGACTATTTGGTGATTCATTGCACTAAGAGAGGTCATGAATGAAGGGTTATGGGAATACCTATGAACTATTGGGTGTTTCATCTCCCAAGGAGAATTCATGAATGGAGGTTATGGGACCTTCTATTTCCTAACAACAAACTTCTCATTTCCCTAAGATAATTATGGAGGGTTTTGGGGACTCTTGATTTCCAAGAAACTTCTCGTTTCTAGCTTGGTTATTAATAAAGCTTCTCATTTCCATAACTTAATTCATTAAGTTTGGGGAATAATGACTATGACTTTTCATCTTTCAAGCTAGTTAAAGAGACATAGAATTCCTCTATAAATAGGGATCCCTCCTTGGTGAAGATAGGTAGTTGTGGTGTGTTTTCAAAGAAGAATGTTAAGTGTGATTTAAGAGTCTTCTTAAAACGTTTGTGAGTTTTGTTTTGATTTTGGCTTCGAGTTTGGTTTCGTGTTTGAATAGTGTGGTGATAGAAGGAAGGCACATGTCAAGTTCGTAGTTGCGATATACTTTGTGCAAAGTACATCGCTGTTCGTCGTTGTATCCTGGGAGACAGACGTCCGTTGAATCCTCAAGCACACTGTGGAGGGGACGAATCTGTTTTAAGGAAAGCATCTAACGCGCCTCGACGGTTTTCCTTTACTCTTCTTTTTCGGTTCAAGTTTTGTCTTTCCGGATCTTCTCTTAATTCTTTGTTCCCCTTATTATATTTTCAATTTTGGCTAACAATCTTAAAATAGATTATTTAAGGTATAAGACATGGGTTCTTGTTCCAAGCGTCAAAGAATAGAAGAAGTCAAATCTCTGGATGAGAAGATGGAAACCTTTGATGGGCTAGTTCTTGATAATCTTTTGAGTTTCTGGAAAGATAAATTACTTACTGTAGATGGTGGTGTAAATGAGTGGACAGTAGCTGTGGTTGAAATACTTAGTGATTGGTGCAAGCATGGTGAAAGTCATCTTGATTTTATTGCTGAGAGGTTATCCTCTTCAATTGATTTATTAGATATCATGGTAAGGGCAGAGAGTTTCTTAGACTCTTTAGCTGTTAAGAAACTCCATGAACTACTATCTAAATTGCTTGATGCTCATTTCCTAAAGACCTAATGAAACGGGACCATATGATATTTCCACCAATTTTGATGTTTGAAACATCAATACAAGACTATTATATGTTTGCTTGTTATATATAATCCTAATGAAAATCGTTATTGAGATATTACATAATGGTTGTTGCTTTAGTATGAAAACCTTCCTTAAATTCTGAGAATGAATTTACAAGGATTACTACCATGTGTTTTCATCTATTTATTTGGTTGTTTAGAATGTTAACCTATCAGTATAGGTTGAAATGTTATTTACTTTACTTTCTCAATATATTTAATGTAAGGAGAAATAAAGTTGAAAGGAAGAGAAAATAATGATGTGTACTGCTTATATGGTTTTTCATATTCCTGTGCTAAATATGGATAAGTAAAAGGTTTTTCCAAAGTATTGCTTACTCAAGCTCAAGACACCATTACATTGGTTCTTATTAGTTTCAAATACTAGGTGTTTTGAAATTATGATTTCAATTAGTTCATCTAGTACGTATTGAATTGTGACGGCTAAAAATCCGTTAAGAAGTTGGGAAGAAAAGTAGATTTTAAATTCATCTTGTGAATATTATTCTTCTGTGAGATATTTTGTTCAAGGTATTTACCCAACTTTATCATGTTTTATTTAATATGATTTGCTTTTGTTGGGTTGGATGCAAAAAACTCTAAATGATCAAAGTTGTTAGCCTTGAGTTTATTGTTTCATAACAAAGTGAAAGGCATGATTCTTTTGGAACTACAGTAGTTCATTGGATTTACAATTTTCATGAGTAAATGTGTTTACTTGGTTCACGTGATTGTTATATCAAACTATATTGGTATTTCCAAAGAGAATGTTTTGGAGTTTATGGCTCCATAATTGCATTATGGAACGGATGAATTGCATAGACATATGGGCTAGATAATATTCTAGTGTGATCAATATGTGTAACTCCAATATTTTGGTATGGGATTATAGAATCATATGCATATTGTAATTTCCTATACTCACAGAGTATCTTGGCTTAAAATAGCAAAAAGAGTATGGTCTTGAAATTGGATATTGACAAAAATCAGAATTGCTATCTATTGGAATCTAATTTATGTACTCTTTCATGTAATTGAAAATAGATGGAAAAGTTTGAAGGGTTGAACCTTAAACTTGGATAGAAAAGATGTTGTTTTGTTTAACAAAACTATATTTAGTATGATTCTTAAAAGCTAATCTTCCTACAGTTGGAGAGGTTGAGTCAACTGCATTAGCGGTTCAGATTTTGTTTAGGTTGAAATATGGGAGATAACACGAGTGTGAAGGCTCCTGTGGCCACGACTCAATCGGTCTCAATTCCAGTAAATCACCATGAGAAGCCTGAAAAGTTTGGAGGACTAAACTTCAAAACTTGGCAACAAAAGATGTTGTTTTATTTAACAACTTTGAATCTTGCGAGATTCTTAAAAGACGATCCTCCTATTGATGGGATGGATGGTTCAAATGCTCAAACGATTGAATCATGGAAACAATCTGATTTCCTTTGCCTGAACTATGTTCTGAACAGCTTGACTGATGCACTGTATAGTGTGTATAGTCCTAAGGGTTCTGCCAAGGAACTTTGAGATTCCTTAGACCATAAGTATAGATCTGAGGATGCTGGTGCTAAAAAGTTTCTTGTGGGTCAGTTCTTGAATTTCAAGATGATAGACTCAAAGACTGTGATGAGTCAAGTTCAAGAACTCCAAACGATCATTCATGAAATTCATGCTGAGGGAATGACCATGAGTGAGTCTTTCCAAGTAGTTGCAATAATTAAGAAGCTACAATCTTTGTAGAAAGACTTCAAGAAATATTAGAAGCACAAAAATAAAAAGATGATTTTATTCTCTATTGATATATGTGCAAGTGTATTTACTTGTATGTTGCACTATGCATATATGACAACCTTGGGTTGTGTTGGAAAAATTTTCTTGTTGATTACATTTTGTTGTAATCATATGAGGTTGCATGTTGCAAATTCATCAAGTGTATTTAGACTATGTGGATTAAGGAAATCCATAGTTGGCCATGAAAAGGGTCGTAAGAGATGAATGATGTAGCATAATTCATGCAATCTAATTCATTAGTGTTGTGTGCATGGTGCTTATGACTTACATATGGAGCACATACCAAATATATAAGGTTATAAAACTTTATATATATTAAACCCGAATTGTGGGGGGTTTATGTGAATTTTCATGGAAAAATGAAAAGATTTGAGATCATGGCAGTCATGTGATAGATGACTTCTTTATCAGTTTATGACTGAAAGTAATGGATCTCGTAAAAATCCTTCAAATTAGAAGGTGGTAACCAAATTCATGATAGAATTTGAGTTTGTAGCCTTGGATAAATGTGTGGCAAAGAGGCCAAATGGCAATGGAACTTCTAAGAAGATATTCCCGAGTTGGGTATATATGAGGTTATTTTTAAGGCATTCTAGTGGTTAATATTTGGTTCATTGAATTGTTATGGACTTATTTTATGGATGATCATCCGGTTTAAACCACTACGATATTCTCAACTTGACCACACCCATCCGTATGTATTAGTTGCTTAATAATACATTATTGACTATGATGGGTTTGAGAGGTGCAAGTTAAAGTTGTTTATACCATGAGAGATGTGAGGCATAGTTTCTTGATGGTTAGTGCACTTAAAATTTGTGGAGTCCATCCATGGACAGAATATGTTGATGCTCCATTAGTAGTAACTTGAAAATTATGAAAGTGTATGTGCATACCTACAGACTGCCTCTATTTATAAGTTTTATCGGCAATGTGGTTTTGCAAAATTGTTTTATCTATAGTAAAAACTTACCTATTTTCATCTCGGATTTTTGCAAAACCAGTCTTGTTTTGTTATGGCAGTTTTGTATTTTGAGTTCCTTAATTGGTTTGGAACTTTTGGTAATTGTCAAGGCAAAGTAGAAAGAAAGCTACAAGGCTTGCTAGAAGGCAAGTTAAGAAGCAAGCTAGATGGCGAGCATCTCGTGTAGGAATGGACTGTATAGCTGATCAGCTTCATACTAGAGATTTATATATCTCAAAGTTACACGGGCAAATGAAATTTGTTTTGGTTTCTAGCATCTCTTATGCCTGCTATATGTATAGCTAAGCATCTATTGAGAGAATGCAGAATGTGTTGTATAACAGTGAGTCAAGACTCATATGTCGTTGACATAATACTGTTGGCTAATTGATCTCGAATGAAGTCATGACATGTGACTATGGAAGGTCAAAAGAAAAGGATTGTGGATCTATTGACCAAAGGTTGAATTGAGATCAAGTTAAACAAACATCAAGAGGAATGGGACTCAAGCCCATGAATAAATAGGTTGATTACAGTGGAAACATAACCTAGTTGACTGGAGATCCCAAGATCTAGGTTCAATAGGACAACTAAACTGTAATGACCGAGTGAGATCACTGTGGGGGTTCATCCTACCTATTCCTAAGATGAAAACAGTGATACCCGTAAGGAATAGGTTAAGCTTATGCTTTTAATGATTCTTACGCATTGGACAAACGTTGGATCCGAGCAGAGTAATGCGGGTTACTCTTAAGTAAGAAATCACCTATGTGAGAGAGAAGAGGGGCCGCTTCAAAGGAGAATTGTGAGAGCTCAATTCTTTAGAAACTCTCGCAGAACCAGGACGATGTCCACGGCCAAAATGGACATAACCATGAGAACTATAATTGTGTCAGGGGAATGTCTGTGTGGAGTATATCATCATTTACATAAATGGCAGACAGTTCAAGGACATCCCGTCTACTGATCAGCTAGTAAAGTAAATATACTTTCACAAGGGAAGGTTCAAAGGCAAAACCTACCTATCCTATGCAGGCTTTCACCGTAGAATTCTATCACCTTGTCGGTCATTGTTTATTTTGTTTTTCATCGTCATTTTCATTCATGTGGGGGATTGTTGGAATATGCTCTTTGAGCATGAGTGAATGTGAATGAAAATCATTCATATAGAGAGTTTGTGGAAATAAATGAATTTGTGGAAATATGTGCATGGAATACCAATGGACTATTTGGTGATTTATTGCACTAAGAGAGGTCATGAATGAAGGGTTATGGGAATACCTATGGACTATTGGGTGTTTCTTCTCCCAAGAAGAATTCATGAATGGAGGTTATGGGACCTTCTATTTCCTAACAACAAACTTCTCATTTCCCTAAGATAATTATGGAGGGTTTTGGGGACTCTTGATTTCCAAGAAACTTCTCGTTTCTAGCTTGGTTATTAATAAAGCTTTTCATTTCCATAACTTAATTCATTAAGTTTGGGGAATAATGAGTATGGCTTTTCATCTTTCAAGCTAGTTAAAGAGACATAGAATTCCTCTATAAATAGGGATCCCCCCTTGGTGAAGATAGGTAGTTGTGGTGTGTTTTCAAAGAAGAATGTTAAGTGTGATTTAAGAGTCTTCTTAAAACGTTTGTGAGTTTTATTTTGAGTTTGGCTTCGAGTTTGGTTTCATGTTTGTATCGTGTGGTGATAGAAGGAAGGCACATGTCAAGTTCGTAGTTGCGATATACTTTGTGCTAAGTACATCATTGTTCGTCGTTGTATCCTTGGGGACAAACGTCCGTTGAATCCTCAAGCACACTGTGGAGGGGACGAATCTGTTTTAAGGAAAGTGTCTAACGCACCTCGACGGTTTTCCTTTACTCTTCTTTTTCAGTTCAAGTTTTGTCTTTCCGGATCTTCTCTTAATTCTTTGTTCCCCTTATTATATTTTCAATTTTGGCTAACACTTTTGACCTAAACTCTTTTGTTTAATTTAGTTGATACCCTTTTGTTTTGGCCAAAAAAAAACAAGGACCACTAAAGGAGGTCAAACCAAAGACTTATGGAAGTTGGGGCTCATCCCCTCTCAATATTGGATCAAACAATTGGGGGTCGTAGCATTGACCTCTTTTTTATTTTAATTGATTCAATACAATAGGGGGAAAGATTATACTGTACCCTAGCAAGACAATACACTCTGGTTAACATATTTGAGACAACAATCTTGAAGAAATGTCGCATCTAGTAATGTTGATTTTGCAATGCTCATAGCCACTAAGGCCATTCTCGATTTAACTAGAATAGAACCACTTAGTGGGGACAATTTCAAATGTTGGCAAACAAAACTGTTGCTAGTTTTGGACGTAGCCAAGCTGGACCACCTGTTGCTGAACCAAATATATACCAGTGAACCAGCAACAACTGATGATGAAAATGCAAAAAAGGATATATTGGGAAAAAAAATTACCTGCTTGCTCTTTTACTAGAACCCAAAAGAGAAAGATGGGTTAAAAAACTGTTGATTGTCTGTTTGTTGGCCATGCAAAACCACAGTGGTGCCTATAGACTCTTAATGTTAGAGAGCGTTGTGTTAGATTGAACACTATTATGGAGACAAAAAATGTAGAATTCTTTGAGAACATTTTTCCCCTTAAAACTAAGAGTGAAAAAAATTGTTCCTAAGACCTCTAATGATTTAGATATGGCGATAGTCAAAGAAACTGAAATTGAATTAAATAGGAGTACATGTGCTGGGAAAGAAAAGGAATTTGGAAATGATTACTTTGTGTATTTATTAGATAATGATCATGTAACATATAATGAAGTGGTAACCTCTTTGGATGCTCCCTTTTGGAAGGAAGCCAACTAACAGTGAAATGGAATTTGGCTAATCATACTTGGGAATTAGTTGATCGACCTCCTAAAACAAAATCAATATGATGTAAATGGATATTTAATAGGAAATTAAAGCCCAATGGTTCAATAGATAAGCTTAAGGCTCGGCTAGTAGCTAAGGGGTATAAACAGAAGAAAAACTTAGACTATTTTGAGACATATTCCCTTGTAGCTAGGATAGCATCTATAATGACTTCGATTGCATGTGCTGCTATTTTTAACCACTTCATCAAATTGATGTGAAAATAACTTTACTTAATGGATATTTAAAGGAAGAAATTTTTATAGAACAACCAAATGGATTTGCATCACCAGGTAATCAAAATAAAGTCTATAAGTTAATTAAGTCTCTTTAGGGTCTCAAATAAGCACCTAAACAATGGCATGAGAAGTTAGATAAAATGATGATCCCTAGAGGATATTCTACAAATGATGTAGATAGATTCATAAGCACTAAGTTTGATAACAATGAGTCCTGAGTAATAATTTGTCTATATGTTTGTGAATGTGTCGCTAACCAATAAAAAACAAATTCCTATACTAATTTAGCTGGCAGTTTTGATAACAATGAGTTTTGAGTAATAGTTTGTCTATATGTTTGTGATTGTGTCGCTAACCAATCAAAAACAAATCCTATACTAATTTAGCTTGGAGAAAGTACGGGGTTGAATTGCGGGGAACTAAAATGCTAAGTTACTAAGATTGAATTCAACAAAATCTAATGTAAAGTAAATCTGAATTGTTTTTATTCTACTTTAAGAAACACAAAGAAATTAAAACTATGAATAAGTGAGGTTATTCGGGATCTCAAATCCCCAATGCTTTTCACTAACAAATATAAGTCTACACTTCAAAACAAAAGATGGTCTCTCCTAGATATGCCATATTTTTGTAAGACTATCGTCCTTCACCGAAGCTTGGCATGCTTAGTTTGCTTAGCTATATAACATCATCGGTCAGACACAATTAAAAGCATAAACTAGAAGACATATAACTATCAAATTAATGAAAGAAGCAATGAATCATCTACATCCCAAATAATAATGGAGTTTAGAGAGGGGGTTGTGGTCTCCCCTCTTGCACAATGAGAGAGAGAGAGATGGATGCCAAGATCCCTATTCACTCTCTCCCTCTATTCGTGGTTCACTCCTCCTTCTTATCTTTCCCACACAATATGAATTTGTCCTCTATACCTGCTAATTTGACCCTTATTCATTTCTATTTTGGGAAATCTCAAAACAATAAAGTTGTAGATCTTTTCATAATATTTCCATAGCATTTTGAATCACCTCAATACAAGTTCAGATGAGAGAATTATGCCCAAAATACTCAAGGTGGGTCTACTTGCAATCAGATCTTGCTACCAATATTTTTCCTTCAACCTCCACCTATTTCCGATTTGGCTATTGTTGAGAAAGGCAATGTCAACATTGCCACATCAGTCTTCATTAGTTTTGATGATAACAAACATGAATTACTAATGGCTATACTGAGTTGTGTTTGTTAGTTCAATATCAGAGCAAGTGGACCAAATCCAACTCAATACTGAATGCCGAAGACCAAGTCAAGTCTAAGACCAAGCCAAGATGGACATGAAGTCTAAGTGAAGATGAGCATGAAAAATGGAGTACAAAAAGACTCAAGAACATCAATGATCATCAACTCAAGCTCAAGCAAGAAGACTTAACAAATTATGACTTAAGTCACTTCATGTACACTCATATGTACTTGTACTCAATTATACACTTATCATGTCATTAGATTGACCTAGGACATATTAGGAGAGTGTATGAAGCTTAAGATTGGCTAGAAAATCCTAAAAACCCATCAAGTACCTAAATGCACATTACTGTGCATTCTATGCTGCACACGTTCGTCTGTCTGATCACAAAGAGTCAGACGGAATTTCTGTTTGGTTCTAACTTAAGCCCAACAACTATTTTTTAAATGACTATTTTTGAGATGGAGCCCCATTTGATTTAGACAGACATCTGTCTGGACTGAAAACTGGGAGAAAAATTTATCCATTTTCTATCCGTTGGGGGTTTGGCTAAGGCACTTAAAGACTATCTATATAAGCTCAATTCACCCCATTTGAGACCTTGAATCTTGCCAATTGATTAACTACTCCCAAACACTCTCAAACTCTCAAATTATAAGAAAACACTTGTCTTACCTCTCACCCTTACTCTACCATTGAATAACATACCAAGGTGTTTAAGCAATCTCATTGGAGCAAAACTTGAGGTGATTGAAGGCTTTTGTTGGAAGGTCATTGGTGGTGCAAATCATATCATTTAGGCATACAACTCTCATTGCATCACACTCACATAAGGGGTAAAGTGTCACACCCCTTATTAGGTAATCTCTAACCATCCATTGTATTTGCTTGTCTTCAATTCTAAGTCTAGGTGGACTAGAATTGGCTTTGGGTGCTCTTGCCCGTGAACAAATATTGATTTGGGTGTTCTTGCCCATGAACAAAGATTGAAGTGGGTGCTCTTGCCCTTGAACAAAGATGGAAGATGGTGTTTTTGCCCTATTTAGAACAAAGATTGCAGATGATGTTCTTGCCCTATTGAACATAGATTTTAAGGGTTTGATCTCTACCTATTGAATTGAAAGAGAATCACTAATGGAAATCTCTCTTAAGGCCAATAGAGAAGTGGACGTAAACTTGAAGTCAAACCGTTATAAATTCTTGTGTTATGGTTGTTTATTATTGTTTACTTTCATTTGAATTTGAATTTTCAATTTATCTTAAATTTGCAATCAAATTGAAAAATTGAGAAATTCCATTAGTTGCAACCTACTCACCCCCCTCTATGTTGCACCAACAGCTACGATTTGTGCTCTACTTGCATGAATTAAGATTGAATCTCATCAATTATGAGTCTTGGGCAGCAAGATTGAATCCCTTGATTTTATTTTGATTAAAATCCACCAATATCTAATATATTTGTTAACTTTACTCCATATTATCTATAATAACCAAAATCACATTATTCTTGAAAAAGACACAGACATTCAATTAGCTCCCTTCTAATTAATTAAGTATGAGAAATTAAATCAAATAAATAATGATAAATGCATGATTATCAAATACCCCCACACTTAAATGTTTGCCAGTTCTCGATCAAAATGAAACAATAAGCAATAGTAAAAAAAAAAAAGTTACCCTAGCGGATGAGTTGTGTCTCATGAATGTTTGCAGAGAATATACACACAAATTTCTTAAGTGCTTTCCTAATCATTCTGGCAATAGTAAGAGTAAAAAGATATATTCCAAGATAGAGACAATCCATTAAAGATTGAAGGGAATATAAGCACCACTACACTTATGCTCTTTGCACTATGCTCTTTGCACCCCCTCTTGAGTCTAGCTCTAGGTAAACAATTCAATTGAGAAGTCTCCTCTTATCTTCATATCACCAGTTCACCCTCAGAAAGATTGATCTAAGTACTAAGCATTACCAAGAACTCAGAATCTAAGCAATAGTGACCTTCTTAGATATTTCACATATATAAGCACATTAATTCACTTATTTCTTTAAAGCACACAATTCTAGTTTGTGCAATGTTTTGCCTCTTAATCTTTCTAGATGTCCCATATAGCAAGTGTTGGGTCAGCTGCTCTTAAGCCAGATGGCCTTAAGGGACTAGGTGTAGAACAACCCTCGAACTTACTTACTTAAGCCAACTAGGCTACAAGCTAAGAGTGGACCAAAGCACCCCAACTGTTTGATGCGAGGCACGATGTTGGTGACACTGAGACCCGGTTACTAAGAAGAAGGTCTATACTTTAAACTTTAGCAAAAATTTTCACATTATACATCAACTCAATTCACATTTAAACAATCTAAAATTGGTCTCAACTCATCACCAGAAGCACATGGCAATACAAGACAACTAGATGGTCAATCCTTTCGGACTACCTGTAGTTCCTATTTTCTAAAATAACCTCAGTCTCAAACTGTAAAACCTATTACAATTCTCTCAAGAGGGTGCTTAATGGGATTTCTAAAACACTAAAACTCTCATTTCTCATCCAAGCAAGGAATTAAAACATTTATCTTACCAAAGCAAAAAAAAGATTGGGCACTTTTTATCTTTGTGACAATGCTCTACCAAGTATAGTTGACACCACACTTAAATTATGCAATGATCTCAGTGCATGGAATAGATAAAGGAAAATAATAACATAATAGAAGAAAATAAAGGAAAGAGTGTACCCAGTGTTTGATGTAATGATAGAGCATGCAACGTTAAAACCTAACAAATGAAAAATACAAAGAAAAGAAGAAAAAAAATAATATCTAAACAAATGGGTTGCCTCCCATAAAGCACTAAGTTTAGAGTCTTCAACCAGACTCAGTAAGAGACTTAGGAAGAGTCTTGAGGCAAGTCTTCTAAGTCCAACTCCTCAATAAGGTGGCCATCAGCTAGGCCATCCCCATAAAGCTTCAGTCATTGACCATTAACCTTAAAAGCATGTCCAGTCTATGGGTTCCAAATCTAGTCTATAAATGGCAAGGGGAAGTTATCATTCTTGGAAACTTTGTTCAACTTTCAATAATTAATGAAGACAGGCCAACCCATAGTGGTACGAGTTGGGACAAGATTATCATTTTCGTTTGGAACCATAGTGATGCTGGATTTCTTAAGGACAATCTAGGTAGGATTGACCTCTTCACTATTAGAGATTGGGTAGATAATGTTGACATCTAACCAATTAATTACTTTATTTTTCACCAACTCCCTTGGGTTCAGACGATGATGAGGATCCCTATGAGGTTTCGTTCCCATCCTTACAATATAGCATGTGCATACATATAGAAGGGTCTATGCCCTTAAGATTAGCTAAGGATCAGTTAGTGGTTGCCTTGAATTCATAAAAAACTCCTAAAAGTTGGCATTCTTGCCTAGGTGATAGATCATAAGAAATAATGATAGAAAATGTTTCATTTCCCCCCCCCCCCAAGAAAGTATACTCTATATTGGAAAGGAGAGGTTTAAGATCCAACGTAGTGGGAGATATGAGGGATAAGGGTTGGGAGAATGGTGACTGCTCCAAAGAAGTGGAAGAGTCCAACAATGTGTTGATTTCCTCAATATATATTCAGGTCAGATTCCTCAAATGTCAAGTAGTGTTGTAGGGGATCATCAATAAGTATGTTTGAAATATAATCAACGACTACCCCATCAACAAGATTAATTGCAAAGTACTCTTCATTTCTATTTGGGCTTAAGGAGGCATTGAAAAAATTGACTCTAAGTTTCTTATTGCCAAATGATATTTCTACAACACCCAATCTACAATTGATGCAAGCATTTGTAGTGGCTAAAAAAGGGTTGTGCCAGAATGATTGGTGGAATGTTATTGATAGTCGAATTGTCCATTTCTAAGATTGTAAAATCTACATGAAAATATAAATCCTCAACTTTTACCAAAACATTTTTAATTAGCCCACGGGGTTGTTTGATTGAGCAGTCTGCTAATTGTAGAATCACAATGAGTTTTAAATCTCTTAGACCAAATCTATCGTAAACTGAAACAGATAAAATATTCATATTGACTCCCAAATAAAGCAATGATTTACTTATGAATATATCTCCAATGACACATAAAATTAAAAGTGTACCTTGATCTTTAAGTTTAGGGGGCAATTGGTTGGAAATTACTAAGCTGATTTGTTCAGTTAGATGCACAATATTAGGAGTCTAAGTTTTCAACTTATGCTTTTGGGTGCATAAATCTTTCAGAAACTTAGATAAGTTGGGACTTACTTGATAGCATCTAATAGTGGGAGATTGACACAAACATGTTGGAACAATTCAATCATCTCTTGCATCTTAGCATTCTTTCTAGAATCTAGAATTGAGAACTCAATAGCTTCAGGGAAAGGGGCTTTTGGGTTTCCAATTTGTTAATGGATTGAGAATGAGGATGCAACAATTGAGTGTTTTGCTCTAGTTCACTAAGTGCCTTTGGTACCTTGTCCTCAAATGATGAATTATGTGAGGGTTGGGGAGCTGATGGTTGTTCATTTCTATAGGCATTTTGTTGCATATTAAATAGAGGTGGCCTATAAGGTAGTTGATTAAAGGGATTGGGCGTTGAGTTTCGCCAAGAAAAATTAGGGTGGTTTCTCCATCATGGGTTGTAGGTATTGGAATATGGATCATTGCCCGATTTAAAGACTCCTTAGGCCAAATGGGCATGCTCCTAAACAAACTCAGGGTATTGTGCAGCCAAATAGTAATTAGTGACATTTGTGGGAAAAGCTAAAACATAAAGCCCATGCTTCAGTCTGATTAGGTGGAGAGGAACTTGTTGGAAATGACAATGGGTTTGTTGTCCTAATGACCAAAGATAGTCTAATTTCTTGGATAGCATGCCAACCTTAGTGTTCATTTCAACGGTAGGATTGATCTCATAGAGCCCGCTCTTCTTTGGTTGCCCAATGGATGGAATCTTAGTTCTAGCTGCCAAGGCATGGTGTTGAGAGTTTTCACTAAGGGTCTCAAAAATTCTTATGCCTCATTCTCATTCTTGTGCATGAAAGTCTCACCATAAGAAGAATCAATCATTTGCCTATGTTGGTCTCTAAGACCATCATAAAAGCATTTAACTAATTGCCATTTAGGAATGGCATGGTGGGGGGACTTCTTACGTAAATCTTTAAGTCTTTCTCATGCCTTATGAAATTGCTCTCCTTCTTGTTGGGAGAAAATCGTTATCGCTCTCCTAAGGATATTGGTATGACCAATGGGGAAGGATTTTTTAAGGAACCCCTATTGCATTTCTGCTCAAGTGGAAATTTTAACATTATCCAAGGAATGAAGCCAATGCTTTGCTTTATCCTTAAGGGAGATTGGGAAAAGAAGTAACCTTAAAGCATCGACTGAGAGATTTTAAATTTTAACCGTGGAGGACATCTCTAAAAACTCATCTAAGTGCTTATAAGGCTCTTCATTGGCGAGTCTATAAAAATATGGTAGCATTTGAATCACACTAGACTTGATTTCATATTGAGCTGCCTCTATGTTGGGCAACTTAATACAAGAAAACAAAGTATAGGTAGTAGGAATGAAATGCTCACTCAAAGGCCTCATTGGTGGCTCATTGTTTGCCATAGTTCTTTGCTTCCTAAGGTTGGCCAAGATTCGTTCTAAGTCTAAGTCAAGCGGAGTCAACTTAGGGTTTAAGGATCGGTGATCATGCATACACACGGAAAAAAAATCTAAATAAATAAAATTAAAAGAAAATAACTACAACAAAAGAGAAGGTTTAGGACGTACTTGAAGTGCAATCCACTGTGATCTTCTTAACAGAAATTACACATTTGGGATTGGAAGATTGAGTTTTATTTTTTTTTTTTAAAAAATTTTAACTAACCTAAACAATCTAAACTAATGCAAATATTACAATTGAAATTAAAATACAATTATATCTAAAAAATAAAAGACAAGAACGTAAACTAATTATCAAATCGCTATTTTTGCAATTATCTACAAAACAATAAAAAAAGATTATTTAAATAATCCAAAAAAAAATTAGAAATTAAAAACATTTAAATAACCCTAAAAATTCTACCTAAGTGACAAAATCAATCTTAGCAACTATGATTCGGTTCCCTAGAAACGGTGACAAAATTTGATCGTGTCATTAGCCAATCAAAAATAAAGTCCTATACTAATCTAGCTAGAAGAAAGTGCAAGGTTGAACTATAGGGAACTAAAAGACTAAGTTACTAAGATTGAATTCAAGCAAAATTAATTTAAAGTAAATCTGAATTATTTTTATTCTACTTCAAGAAACATATTAAACTATTAATTAGTGCAAAAACTTCAAATATGAATAATAGAGGATCTTTGGGATTTTGAATCCCCAATGTTTTCACTAACTGATATAACTCTACACATCAAAATGAAAGTTGGTCTCTCCTAGATATGCCCTATCTTTGCAAGACTATCATCCTTCACAAGGCTTGGCATGCTTAGTTTGCTTAGCTATAGAGCTTCATCGGTTAGACTCACAATTAAAAGCATAAATTAGAAGGCATTTACCTATCAAATTAATGAAATAAGCAATGGATCATCTACATCCCAAAGAAAAAGGAACTAGCTAGTCATCATAACAAAGCTCATGAAACAAATAATAATGGAGTTTAGAAAGGGGGCCGTGGTCTTTTTCTTGCACAATGAAAGCCAAGATCCTTGTTCGCCATCTCCCCTCTATTTGTGGCTGACTCCTCATTTTAATCTCTTCCACACACTATGAATTTGCCCTTCTTGCCCATTAATTTGACCCTTATTCATTCCTATTTTGGGAAAACTCAAAACTAGAAAGTTGTATATTTTTGAGTCCTCTTTCCATATAATCTTGAATCACCTCAATCCGATTTCAGACAGAGAGTTATACCTAAAATACTTAAGGTGGGCCTACTTGCAAGATTTTCAAATTTTGTTACCAATTTTGTTCCTTGGACCTCCACCTATTTCCAATTTGGCTAATATTTGTGCTCTCCTTGCATGAATTAAGATTGAATTTCAGCAATCACGATTCTTGGGTAGCAAGATTGAATTCCATGATATTTATTTTGATTAAAATCCTTCAGTATTTAATATATTTGTCAACTTTGCTCCATATTATTTGTAATAACCAAAATCACCTTATTTTTGAGAAAAACACAAAGATATTCAATTAGCTCTCTTCTAATTAATTATGGGAAATTAAATCAAATAAATAATGATAAATGCATGATTATTAGTTTATGATCTACTGATTTTTAGGTTTAGTCTTGATGTGATCTTGGATACTAAAAATATGTTGTCCTCTAACTTTGATATGAAGGATTTTGGAGTTGCTGATGTAATACTAGGTATAAGATCAAAAAAAAAAATAATTCAAAATGGCTATGTGATTTCTTAAAATACATTGTGGAGAAAATTGTTGGGAAATTTGGTCAATTAAGCCCTCTAAACACACCATATGTTTCCTAGTTTAGTGAAACATAGTGATCCTAGTGCGGTGCAATTAGAATATGCACTACTGCCACAAGTGATTGGAAGTTTGATGTATCTGATGAATTGTACTACACCTAATATAGCTTACATTGTGAACAAACTTAGTAGATATACCCAAAATCTAGACAGGATAACTGGACTACTTTGACTAGAGTTCTTAGATATCTGAGAGGTACTATGAATTTGGGGTTACATTATTTAGGCACTCTTGCAGTCCTAGAGGGGTATATAGATGCCAATTGGATATCAAATTTAGATGAGACTAAGCCTACTAGTGGGTATGATTTTACATTAGAAGGTGGAGCGATTTCATGGAAATCCTCCGAACAGACATGTGCAACATGCTCCACTATGGAGTTTGAGTTTATTGCCTTAGAGAAGGCAGGTTTTGAAGTAAAGTGGCTCAAACCTTTTGAGAAGCATTTCCTTGTGAGCTAGACTAGTTGCATTTGTGTCCATGCATTGTGATTGCCAGGTTGCTATATATGACTGCGCTAAGAGCCAGATCTACAATGGCAAGAGTAGGCATATACACCTGAGACATAACATTGTGAGTCAGCTGTTATCTAATGGGGTTATGTACTTAAATTTTGTGAAGTCAGAGCTTAATCTTGCAGATCTGATGTATGCAGCATAGTGCATTGCTACAACGATGAGGTTGCGTAGTTTTACAGCATTAAGGTTGAGTCTACCTCTAACTCTAAATGCTTATCCATAACCTAGATTGGGTAGTGTACGTGACTATAGAGTACAATTGATGGAGGCACCTATGTGAGTGTGGGGTGGAGCTGCCCCTATGAGAATTAGGCAAGTATCTCTAGAGCACTCATCAGTTCCAGATACCGGCGCATGGCCAAAATGTGCCAAATCGATTTGAACAACAAATACATGAGGTTGTGATATGAGTAGTAAGCACTTTTGTTTTACACTAAAGGGAGGAGGTTCATTGAAACTTTATGTTTAACCAAGTCCCGTGAATCAAGACTTATCTACTCTATGTATTGGTTCATAGTTCAAAAAACACCAATACTTATGCGTCATAGTTTTTTTTCTTGATCAGACATTCATTACCTTGAAGGGTGGTATCTCCTGAATTTGAATGTTTTCATTTTTGTGCTCGAAAGATGAGATGTCATCTTGTCATGAAGGATAACTCTTAAATTCAAAATTCAAATGGTTTCCTTTAGTGTTGGAAGATGAGGTGTCAAACTTATTAGGTAGTTGTCCTTCACTTTTATTCCTTCACTCCTAAGATCTCACCAACCTTGTTTACAAAATTACTACTAAATCAACCTTTAAATGTCTTTTCCTTTCTTAAATAGTAAAATTCTCACCAACTTTGTTTACAAAATAGTTACTCCTCAAGGAAATACGAAAGCACGGGGGCGCCAAGGGACACAGAGGAGGAACAAGGCAAAGGAACGGATTACAGACGAAATCTGGACCAATAAGCACAAGAGAGCACAACCAGGCCCCAAGAGAGACATGGACTAGGGGAACAGACAGCTCAGGACAGCCAAGAAACCAAGAATGGAACTATCATATCCCAAACCGAGCTCAGCATATCTTGAAAACAGCGCTATAGGTGCTAATCTGATGGATGACTGTAATAGAACAGCTAATATCTGTAACTGCTTTTAATTTTAATGCATTTTAATTTTCATCAAAAATAAATAAATAAATAAATGTTTTTCCCTCTTTTTGAATAGAGAAATCAATTCAATCAATCTACTATTAATACGAGATTATTGCCATTAAGGTATCTTACCATTATGATTGACTACTCCCTAAATTAAAATGAGATTATTGCCATTATGGTATGTTACCGTTATGTCTGATTAAGTTTTTTTGGGGGAGAAGGGGGGTAAAAAAGAAAAGGGGGGGAAAAAAAAGCGGGGGGGGAGACAACAACCCAAAGATTTCTTCATTAATTTCTTTTATTACCATTGTGGACAAATTTCTATAAATAGAGGGGTTGATAGCATTGGAAAACTATTGAATACTTTCCACTTTTATTGTTTTTGTAAATGCTTTTCTATCATCTCTTATTTCCTTCTTCACTGTTTAGTCAAGGTAGTGTCATTGATGTTCTTGGAGTTTCTTTGACCTTGTGCTAGGATTTGAAGGGCTGTTGCTGCTGAATCTTAAAAGTTATTTTGGTTGAGACCTGGTAGCACCAATTCATGGATTGAGGGGCTAAAATATTTCCTTTAAGGACAGGTGTTCTCCTACTGTTTGAGATTTGGATTGCTACCATTAAGCATTTTTCAATCCTTGTTAATATATTTGAACCAACATGTCTGCAAGGTTGGTTTGGGTTAGTTTTCCAGTAATGCTAGGGGAGAAATCTCACATGCAACATCAATTTCTGCAGCTTGACAAGTGTCTTATTAGGTGAAGCACTAGCGTGCCATAGTGCGCTTCCGGTGGCGGTCCAATATGGGCATGCAAGCTTGCTAGTCCATTCTGATTCTAAACCTCTAGTGGATTTTCTACAAAAACTATAAGGAGTGGTCCCACCTGATGTGGAACAAAGTCATTGGAAGATACTTGGGCTTTAATGAATTCTTCCACTTATTGTATTTTTGTTTATCTATCAATGGAGGTTATAAGCAATTCGGCTGACTCCTTGGCTCGAAAGGCCCTATTGATCATGTGTGCGATGGTCTAGAGATGTTTCAATTCGTAGCTATGGGAGTCGAGTTAGAATGTAACATCGAGCGGGGGCTAAATATTGATATTTCCACATAAAAAAGAGAGGCAGAATTCAAAAATTGAGAAAGGAAGCGAGAAAATTTCAAAAATTAAGGGGGTGCCAAGTGCTAATGTTTCACTTTGATGGCGGACTTGAAAAGCCACATATAGAAGCTTTATGTGCAATCATTCTGGATAACACTTACATCTTTTGTATTATCGTGGCTGCTGGAACAAGAGTTAGCCAATGCTTATTCCTTAGAATAAATTGGTAGGGTCAAAATATCCCTTCATTTTTCTATTGTTCTCTATAAGCATCAATCGTAAGGGTCCTCTTTACCATTCTGTATGAATGGACTATTTCATATGAATGGACTATACCATAAATATGGTAGAGGGGCCCATCCAATTCTCGTTTGTCCATTGCTCTTGAGACATGGAAAGAGGGCGGCTATATATAGGAGAAATCTCAAAAAATTGAAAAGGGGGGAAAATTTTAAATTTTTTTTTTGGGTGGGGGGATGGCTCCCTTTGCAGAATATAATTTTTTGTGTTGAGGTTTATTTGATGCTTGAGGTCCACCATATTTCATTAATTTAGCATTTCTTAACCTATATAATGCATGCAATTTAGCACGACGACACACATTCTTGGTGATAAAAATTGAATAAAAAATATTTATATGACTATTGATTGATCATGTATTTGTACTCATAAAACTCATAAAACTCGAGTTTAGCTGGGAGTAACATTTTCCAACCCAAAAAAAAAAGAAAAGGGAAGTAGCTAGTAACATGCATCCATTTGTTTATATATAGTTACAATTCTTATATGATTTTTATTATCATATGCAAGATGATTTTTATTTTCATAACTCAAGTGTAAAATGAGAGATTGGAAGAAACTGCAAAAGTTATTAATATCTATAGTTGGTGATAGTTTAGAGCTTGTCCTGATCAATCAAAGTTTATTAAGGTAAATTCCTTTCATCTCCAAAACAATTTGGGTTATTGAATTTTTTCATGTTTTTTTTAAAACACCTGCGTAGTATATTATATTGTATAATACATACAAATATTACATACAAATGAATCTCTTCCTGGTTGCCTCATCACATACAAACTTGTGAAGCCCTGGGCTTCAGGTAGGCAGTGAGGATCTAACCAAAGCTTATGCAGAATATGCATTAAAATTGCTAAGTGGTTTGCACATCAATTGGTTTTCTTTACAGTGGTGGGAGAACTCACACTGCATGAAATACTTAAGAACATGAAAATATTTTCAAGCACCGGCACGCTAGGGTGGCTGAATGTTAAACGCCAGCACCTTACCACACCACCTGGTCCATCACGTATATCCACTCGCCCAAATAAACTCCCAGCCTTTATGAAAGACTATACTTTCTAGAAGGGGATCTCAAGTGATTATCATTAGAAGGATGATATTGCCTCAGCTCAAGTGGTTATCAATGAAAGGATCAGATGTAACGGATTCATGTTTTCAATTTCCTTTATATTGTAATTCTCTGTTTCTAATATTTCTCCTCTGTCTCTGAACTACTTCTCTTCTTCCTAATTCTCTCTAGAACTGTAACACTGAACCTCCCCTTTAATCATTTGTATGACAACCGCTGATGACCTCACCTGTATTCTCTGGTATCCTACATCCCTGATTTCCCTAATGCCCCAAAGAATACCATGCACTCGCAAAGCAGAACATTAGTTTCGATTGAACCACCTGCAATCCCAAACAAGACTCGGCCACGGCAATCTCTCCCAATTGCTCGGTATCCGTTTGTTGTCTTTGACTGAGACATCGGTATTGATGACTATCCACGCTGTTGGAGGGGCCGGTAGCCATTGATGCCAAGTAGGAGTTTGGATTTTAAAATTCACGGATATGTTTTTCTTTCACTGGGTTCTCATCTTTCCTCTCAGTTGTCGGAATTTCTTAGGATAGATTATGCAAACAACAAAATTAAAAAAAGTCAACTCACAACAAAATTAAAAAAAAAAAATCAACTCAATATTGACAGGAACTGCTGTTTGCCTGAGAGGTTGTTAGGGAATAATATTGTTTATTATTCCTTCTTGTCTTTTATATCCATGTATATGCATTACACATATGATATATATATATATATATATATATATATATATATATATATATATATATATATATATATATATATATATATATATATATATATATATATGTATAACATGTGTAAAGTCAGATGAGATGGCACAACACAATTTCTGTCTAATATTCTAATATGGTATCATTCCGTCGTTCGGTTCTAGGTTTTTCCTCTGTTTTTTGAGGTTCTGCTGTTCGTCCGCTTCTTCCTTATCGGTGCTGCTGCTGCTCTGATCTGTTCATCTCTTCTCTGCTTTGAGGTTGTGTGGTGTGCTCAGATCTATGTTCGTGCTCCTCTCTTCTGTTGTGGTTTGAAGATCTGCCTGAAACTGTTGTGGTTTGACGATTTGTTATGCGATCTACTATGGTTTTGACGATTTGGTTTGTCAATCTGGTTTTTGAAGTTCAAGTTTGTGCTGCAACTGTGGTTTGACGCTGTGGTTTGAAGATCTGCTGTTTTGTTTTGCTCTTTTCGTGGCCGATTCTTGTTCTTGTGTTTGCAGCTCTGTGTGTTTGAAGCTTTGCTCAGTTGCTGTGTTTGTTTGAAGATTTCGTGGCCGATTTCTGTTCTTGTGAGCCTTTCACTTTGAGATTTGTTCGTTTGCTCAGAAATTCTGATTGAGATTTGGTTTTGCCTCTTGTTATATTGGTGATTGAGTCGTGTTCTGTTCATCTTGTTTTGAATCTCTTCCGATCTTGGGTGCTTTCTTGCTTTTTCTTTCTTGATGGCCTCTGCTTCCACCTCTTTTGCATCTGAGGCAACTTCTGTTGATGTTTCTCCAACGATATCCATCTCTCATGCTCATCATTACTTACCTATTAAGCTTTCCTCTTCCAACTATCTTGTCTGGAGGTCACAATTCATTCCATTACTTAAAACTACTGGTCTTCTTGGTTTCATTGATGGCACTAATCTGTGTCCTTCTCCGTTTCTTGATCCTCTAGCTGTCCCACCAACTCCAAATCCTATCCGCTTACTTTCTGTGGCACAAACACGATCAGTTATTACTTAGTTGGATTCTTGCTTCTCTAACTGAATCTGTTCATTCACAAGTTGTTAATATTTCTACTGCTTCAGAGGTTTGGTCTTCTCTTGCATCCACCTATGCTTCTTCCTCTCAAGCTCGTGTGATGCAGCTTCGAATGCAACTTCACAATATTTGCAAGGGTTCTGATTCTGTCTCTACATATCTTCTACGGATCAAACAAATCTCTGATGCACTTGCCTTAGCATCTAATTCTTTCTCAGAGTCTAAGCTTTTGCTATTTGTTCTTGGCGGTTTGGGACCAGATTATCAATCGTTTGTTACCTCGATTACTACTCGGGAAACGCCTGTCAAATATGCAGATTTACAAGGACTTCTTCTTTGTGAGGAAATTCGTATTTCAAATGCTCTACAGGATATTTCCAACATTAGTGCTCATCTAGCTCAAACGTCTGTTTCTCCTTCCTCGTCTCGTAGTAATTCTAGCTTGCGGAATTTTAATGCTGGTCGCCCCTCTGGTCAACGTGTTTTTGCTGGTGGTTGTGGTCAGTTTGGTCGTGGTTCTGGCCGTAGCTTACCTGGTCGTGGTTTTGGTAGACATGGGCGTGGTCCTCTCTATTGTACATATTGTGATCGATATGGTCATGTGGCTCGTTTCTGTTATCAACGGTGTTCCTCTGATGCTCCACCTCAAGCTCACATGGCTACTTCAAATTTTTGCTCTACAGCTGGTAATCTTGGTCCTCAATGGATCCCTGATTCTGGAGCTTCGCATCATCTAACATCTAATCTCCAACATCTTTCTACTCCTGTTAAATATGTTGGTGCTGATTCGGTTGTGATAGGTGATGGCTCAGGTTTGTCTATTTCTCATATTGGCAAATCTGGGTTTATAGTTGGTGATTCTTATTTCAAGATGCATGATGTTCTTTGTGTTCCAGCTACTTCTGCTGATTTGCTTTCTGTGAGTCGCTTTGCTGCTGACAATAATGTCTACTTTGAATTTCATTCTGATTGTTTTTATATTAAGGATCAGTCCACGGGTCATACACTTCTGAAAGGACAACGTGAAAATGGAATATACACTATGCCATCTTTGGAGCCTATACATGGTATTGCTCTGTCTGGTTTTAAGTGTACTCCAGATGTTTGGCATCATAGACTGGGTCATACTAACTATGCCACTGTCCACAAAGTTATTTCTGATTTTCACCTGCCTTGTATTGGTGCTAGTTCACATGTGGTTTGTTCATCTTGTCAACTTGCTAAAGCTCACAAGTTACCTTTTTCTCATTGTGCTACTTATACAACTGCTCCATTACAACTTGTGTTTTCTGATTTGTGGGGTCCTTCACATGAGATTTCCAATGACGGCCATCACTATTATATTTCATTTGTTGATGATTTCACACGGTTTACATGGTTGTACACCATTGCTAACAAATCAGATGCATTTAAAGTTTTTCAAATGTTTAAAGGTCTTGTTGAAAATCAGTTTTCAACTACCATAAAGTCCTTTCAATCTGATTGGGGTGGTGAATTTCGTTCATTTTCATCGTACTTAGCCTCTTGTGGTATTGCCCATCGTCTATCTTGCCCACATACTTTTGAGCAAAATGGTCGGGTTGAGAGACGTCATCAGCAAATTGTTGAGATGGGATTAGCTATGCTTGCTCACTCGGGTCTCCCATTTACCTTTTGGTGTGATGCTTTTCATACTGCTGTGTATCTTATGAATCGGCTGCCGTCTGCTGCTCTTAATTTAGATTCTCCATTTCATCGTGTTTATCATCAATGGCCTGACTACAAGTTCTTGAAAGTATTTGGATGTTGCTGTTATCCTTTATTGCGGCCTTATAATTCTCACAAGTTGGCTTTTCGATCTGCACCTTGTGTTTTTCTTGGATATAGCACCACACACCATGGTTATAAATGTTATAACACTACTACTGGAAAGATGATTATCTCACGGCATGTTACTTTTGATGAATCTCTTTTCCTGTATAAGCACAGGTCTACTGTTGTGTCCTCTCAGGAGCTTCCTCCTTCAGCTCTTTTGCAGTTTCCATGTACGTTGTCACCTATGGAGCCTGCTGGTGTTACACTTACTGGGCCCTCTACTTCAGCTGAAACTAGTTCATGTAGACAACCCAATTTTCCCCCATTTAATGTTGTTCATAATGCTCCTGTTTCTCCTGCAAATGTAATAACTGGGACTCTCCCCATTCAGTTTGTAACTAATGGGACTTTGGACTCTCCTTCTGTAGTTAATAATGTGTTAGATGGGCCATTTCATAATGTTGCTACTACTATGTTAGATGGGCCTTTTCCTAATGTAGGTCATGATGTGTTAGATGGGCCTTTTCATAATGGAGCTACTAATGTGTTAGATGAGCCTTTTCATAATGGAGCTACTGATGTGTTAGATGGGCCTTTTTCTACCTCTCTCAATGGACCTTCTCCTGGGCTTATTTTTGGATCTTCTAATATCTTGGATCCTTGTACTCTTGGGCCTACTTCTAATGGTTTATTAGTGACTTCTCATGGGCCTGGCCCAACTGATGTCACTCAAGATGGCACAGCCTCTATTGGACCCTCATTTTCAATGTTGAACATTGCTAATCCTTGTATTGATGTCTCTACATCTTTACCTCATTCAACTAATGTTTTGCGTACTCATTCGATGGTGACTAGGACACAAGATGGTACACGTGTTCCCAAACTTCCCAAGAGTTTTTATGCAACACGCCATCCTCTTCCATTGGCTCTTGTTGCTCAAAGTGTTTCAGATCTTGAGCCTACTTGTTACACACAAGCTTGTAAACAGCCTGTTTGGCATACCGCCATGGATGCTGAATTCAATGCATTGGTTACAAATCAGAGTTGGACTCTGACTTCCCCACCTCCGGATCGTCGCATCATTGGATGTAAATGACTCTATCGTATCAAACGTTGCTCCGATGGTACTATTGAGCATTACAAAGCCCAACTTGTGGCCAAGGGTTATACTCAAGAATATGGTCTTGATTATGATGAAACATTTAACCCAGTTGTTAAGCCCACTACTATTCGTATTCTTTTGGCTTTGGCTGTCTCCTTCAAGTGGTCCGTTCGTCAACTTGATGTCAACAATGCCTTTCTTCATGGTCTTCTTAATGAGGAGGTTTATATGCAACAACCCCCTGGATATATAGACCCTCATTTTCCATCTCATGTTTGTCGGCTTCAACGCTCTCTTTACGGTCTTAAACAAGCACCACGGGCTTGGTTTCATCGACTTAGCTCCTTTTTGTACAAATTGGGTTTTCATGGTTCCAAAACGGACTCCTCCTTGTTCTACTCTCAAGGCTCTGATGGTCCTCTTTATATTTTGGTATATGTGGATGATATTCTCATCATGGGCCCCTCAAACCCAGCTATCAATTGTCTTATGAGCTCTTTACATGCTGAGTTTGCACTCAAGGATTTGGGTAATGCTCGTTTCTTCTTAGGGGTTGAGCTTATTTCTCTCCCTACGGGTCTACTTTTATCTCAACAAAGGTATATTTTGACTCTCCTTCAACGGGCTGAGATAGCGGATGCAAAGCCTATTGCTACTCCAATCCCCCCATCTCATCACCTATCTAGCACGGGAGGGACTCCGTTATCTGACCCCACTTTGTTTCGTAGCTTGGTTGGTGCTTTACAATATGTCACCCTCACTCGTCCTGAGATAGCTTATACTGTGAACAAACTGTGTCAGTTTCTTTCTTCCCCTACAACTGATCATTGGGTTGCTTTAAAACGTCTCTTACGCTATCTCAAGGGGACTATTCTCTATGGGTTACATATTACTCCCTCTTCTTCCTATGCTCTCTCTACTTACTCTGATGCAGACTGGGCAGTGTGTATTGATGATAGAAAGTCTCAGGGTGGCAACCTTATTTTTTTGGGAAACAATTTGGTATCTTGGCAATCTCGCAAACAGTCCACGGTTGCTCGCTCTAGTACTGAAAGTGAATATCGGGCTCTTGCTTCTGCCACCACTGAGCTGACCTGGATCCAGTCCCTTTTGACTGAGTTGGGAGTTTCAACATCCTGTCCTCCTACGTTATGGTGTGATAATATTGGTGCTACATACCTTTCGGCAAACCCTGTGTTTCATGCTCGTTCCAAGCACATTGAGGTGGATTTTCATTTCGTGCGTGACAAGGTTGCTAAAGGGGATCTCCTTGTTCGTTATATCTCCACCGAGGATCAGTTAGCTGACATTCTCACTAAGGGGCTTTCTTCTACTCGTTTTCAACTTCTTCACTCCAAAATCAAGCTTCTCTTTGGTCCGTTGACTTTGCGGGAGGGTGTTAGGGAATAATATTGTTTATTATTCCTTCTTGTCTTTTATATCCATGAATATGCATTACACATATGATATATATATGTATAACATGTGTAAAGTCAGATGAGATGACACAACACAATTTCTGTCTAATATTCAGAGGGGGGGGGGCGGCGGGGGGGGGGGGGGCCCCACGAAACAAAAAAAAAACGGGGGGAAAAAAAAAAAAGAAAAAAAAAAACAAAAGGGGGGAAAAAAAAAAAAGGAGAGGAGGGTGAATCTAAATTGATGTTAAATCTTCACTTTGTAATGAAGAACAGCAAGGATGGAGCTAGGATTGTTATTTTTTTTTGGGGGGTGGGGGAGGGGGATACAATTACCTCTATTGATTGTCATTACCCTTACCAAGGGCGGGCCAAGGGCTGATATTTCATACTGAAAAGAAAGTTAGATGACCAAAAGATAAGAAGAAAGGGCCACAAGGGGTTTTCTAAAAAAATTCTCAAAAAGTTCATGCCCCTTGGCCCTAGGGGAGCTCCTCCTCTGGCTGCCTATTTGCTATTTTGCGAGTCAGGAGTCTAACATGTTAGTTTTTTTCTAAGAAAATCTCTTTTCAACCCAAGGAGGAGGGGGGAAAAAAAAGAAGAAGAAGAAGAAGAACTCGATTAGGAATTTTCCCTTTGCAATGACGGTTGAACATTGAGATGAAGGTTGAATTTTCTTGCTCTAGTTGGTTGATTAGCTGTGCAACTTAGGTGGATGGCGAAGAAGGTAGACAGTTTCTATGGGGCATAGGCCTCCTAACCATGTGTCAAGACCTACGGGCCAAGGGGCAATCTTAGGTAGACAGTTTCTATGGGGCATAGGCCTCCTAAAAGGTAACGGAGGTGTGCAAAGGTTTCTGATATTGTGGAAGTTTTGAGAAGATAATCTACTTTCATTAAGTGATTATAGTACTATTCGAAATTCAGAAGAACTACGTGAGGGTAGAGTGTTGCTGCTTGGTTGGTGCATTGAATATAACTCTAGGTTTCTTCATGCCCCACCAAATCTATAGGGTTTTCACCTTCTCCTCCATGAGGTTTCAAGGTATACCCAACTTATGTTCTAATATAAGGCATCTTATTAGTTACAATCCAACGGTGTAATAAGCCTTTGTGGAAGTGTCCAGTTAACCGTATAAACTAGTGTTGTTCTATAAATACTAGCTAGAAACAACGGTCTAGGTATTCCAAACTAGATAATTAGGGTGTAATGTTTTAAGCAACCTTGTGCTTTAACCCTGGACCCTAACATCATACACTCTCTCTCCTGAGTCATGGCTATGCATAAGGTTTGTGATTCTATGCTCTTCTCTCTACCCATACTTTTGTTGGAATCACCATGCTTAAGTGCTTAGCATACTCTCTCTCTCTCTCTCTCTCTCTCTCTCTCTCTCTCTCTCTCTCTCTCTCTCTCTCTCTCTCTCTCTCTCTCTCTCTCTCTCTCTCTCTCGGTAATTTTAGTTTACTCGATTTTGAAGAGAGAGAGAATAAGGTTAAGGGTTTGAATCCCCTCAAAGTGTGGGTAGCTGGCCTAGGCGAACACTTGTTCCCAAAAGAAAAATCACCTACACTTGGGAGAGGATATATCTTATATATATATATATAAGTTGGAAAACCTATAAGAATATCATTTTATAGGACATACCAAACGCATTTTTACTAAGAAATATATTTTACCAATATTACCAAACTTCTTTCTTCTTCTTCTTCTTCTTTTCTTTTTTCTTCTTCTTCTTCTTTCTTTCTTTCTTTCTTTCTTTCTTTTTTGTTTTTTTTTCTTTTGTTTTTTTTTTCTTTCTTGTATTTTGTATTTTGAACTAAAATAATCTTCGTATTAATCTTTAAAAACATAGGTAGAAATGAAAAATGAATATCATGCCAATTTGTATGAATAATGGAATCATGCGCTTTTATTGATGAATGATGGAATCAAATGGATAACAAAAATCACACATATTTAGAACTTTTATTCAAGTATTTTAATATGATATGGTTGATCATGTCAAATGGACATCGTAAATATTAAAAGTCGTGGTCATATTATAGTGTTTCTATGCTAAAGTCCATAGCTTCCAAGAGAGAGAGAGACATTTTTTCACATAAAGAGGGAGAGAAAAAAAAAAGGTGGAGAGAGAGAAGGTGAGAGAGTTTGACATGGGATGTACGTGGTTTGGTTGATCTTTGCAACCTACGTCCATGGGAATGTGATTTTCTTCCTTAAGATTGATTGTAGTATAGATTACATATATATAGTTACAAGAGTCTTGTTCACTATTAATCTTAGACTCTTGCTCTAGAGTTTGAATTACATAAGTTATCTATTTGTGTTTGGTATGAAACATGTCTCCTATGTGTTTGAGTATAATTTGACTCAGATCCACTAGTGGATGAGATGCAATCTGTTGGAGTCTCTTAAGTAGTTGAGTTTGAGTTTGATTCTTGAAGCCATGCATGGAGGTGGCAGTTGAGTTTGAGTGGATTGAGTTTTTGAGGCCTTGCATGTATGGAGGTAGTTGACTTGGAGTGGAGTTCTTGAAGCCTTGCATGCATGGAATATTGGAGGCTAGGGCAACCCTAGATTCGGCAAGGGTTGCCTGTGGTGTCCATGTTCCACCTCAAATTGTGAAAAACCAATATTATCATTAACACACCCCTCAAACTCAAGGGCAAAGATGAGACGTTGAGGTTGGACATCAAGATGTTGAACCATTGATGGGAGAGAGGCTTAGTGAAGATGTCAACAAGCTAGTCTTTGGTGGAGAGAAATTGAACTTGAAGGTCTCCCTTGGCGGCCTTATCATGAACAAGATGTCAACCTGTTTGGTTCGTGCATGGAAGATAGGATTGGCAGTGAGATAGGTGGCCCCCACATTATCACACCAGAGAATTGGAGTAGAAGGCAAATATACTGACAACTCATGCAACAAAGATTGTAAACAAGAAAGCTCGGGAGGGGCATTGGCAAGAGCATGATATTCAGCCTTAGTGCTTGAGCAAGCTGCAGTGTTTTGCTTCTTCAAACTCTAATAGATAAGATTACATCTCAAAAATAGAGATAGTCGCTAGTGGATTTCTGATCATCAGGGCAGCCTGCCTAGTTAGCATTCAAAAAGACAAATAAACTAAGGGGAGAGTCACAATGGATAAGTAAGTCCTTGGGAAGGAGCTTATAAGTATCGAAGAATGTGTTTAACTACAGATCAATGATCAATTATGGGAGCATGCATACACTGATAGACTTTATTTACCACATGAATATCAGACCTGGTCATGATCACATACTGAAGAGCCCCAAGGATACTCCGTTACATCATAGGATCAACCATTAATTCCCTTGTAAATTTGCTTAACTTTTTAGTGGTGGAAACTGGTGTAGAGAGGGTTTGCAATCAACCATATTTTCCCATTGAGAAGATCCTTAATATACTGAAATTGAGACAGATGTAGACCATTAGAGGATCAAGTAATAGACATGCCTAAATAATATGAAGAGGTCCCAAATCCTTCAATGCAAATACAGAACCAAGATCCTTGAGAAATTGGGACAAGAGATTGTCAGAACTACTAGTTAGCATAACATCATTAACATAGATAAGCACAAAAATATCACTATGATGACCACAAAATGTAAACAAGTATGTGTCGGTTTTGGATTCAACAAAACCATACTCAAGAAGATAAAAGCTAAGCCTATCAAACCAAGTTCGGGGGGTTTGCTTCAAACCATAAAGAGAGCTCTGAATTTGCACACATAATTAGGGCAAAGTGAATCAACAAAGTTAGGGGGTTGCTTCATATAGACAATTTCATTAAAAAGAAACCCTAAAAAAAGCTTTATGAATGTCCAGTTGTCTGATAGGCCAACAATGAGAGACTATCAAAGCTAAGACCAACTGAATGGTGATGGGTTTTACCACAGGACTAAAAGTTTCATAGTAGTCCAAGCCCTCTCATTGATTGAATCCTTTAGCCACTAGGCTGGCTTTGCACCTGTCAATGGATCCATCGCCTTACGTTTGACCCAAAAAACCCATTTGCAGCAAATAGTGAGAGGGAGATGGTGGAACTAAAGACCAAGTCCCATTCTTCAATAAGCCAGTGAATTCTTCATCCATAGCCTTCCGTCAGTGAGGGCATTTGTTGGCTATAGTAAAGGATGTAGGCTCATGGTTGGGATGCTCAAGTTGGGAAGAGGAGAAAAGAGCTTTAGGATTTGCTTTGGATTTGGTGATCATGGGATAAGTATTATCCATAGGATGAGAAGTAGAGAGAGGTGGGTTTACAGGGGGGTCATTGGGAAGATCAATAATGAGGTTCATAGGAGAGGGAGATTCCTCCAGGGTAGGAGAAGGTAGAGAGGGTTTGGCAAGGGTGGGAGATGATGGGTTGGGTTTGGCCAAGGGAGAGGTGGAGACTTCAAGAGTCGTGGGGGTTTCAAGAGGGAGTTCTTGGGGAGTTAGAGATGGAGTGGTACTTAGTTAGAGGGGGGAGGGAAATAAGTTTCTCTAGGAGAACCCATTCTAGGTGGAGGTCCTAAGATGGAGTGTAGAGGTGGAGTGGGAATGGAATTGCACAATTTTGGAGGAGGCCTGTTTGCAAAATAAAATAACCACAAGTGCACATTATCGTGTAGCTAACGGGTTGATCTCAGGGAGATATGTCACATAGAATTCAATTTCTTAATGGTAATGCGAGAGTGGAATGATTCGATTTTATTAACTAATTAATTAAACTAAACCAACGATCCTAATCTATACATCTAATGCAATCGACTTAAGACAAAAAAATAAAGCAAACACAACCAACGCATAAATAAAAGGCAGGAAAAAAAATGCAAACCATAAAAATAAAAGGGAAGTGATCCGAGTGTCAGCTCTGGATCGAGGGAATGAGAGTATAATTATAATGACTTTGATCGTGGACCCTTTGCCGTAGCTCTAAGTCCACCGACCGGGGGAAAGGATATTAAAGAGAAAAAAGAAAAAAAAAGTGCAGAAAGTAAATAACAAAGCAATAAAAGCAAAAGGGAAACCTTAACCAAAGAGAGGCACGACTATAGACATCTTTGATTAAGGACCCAGGGGGAAGGGAGAACAATAAATAAATGCTGAAATTAAATCCTAAATTAAGAATATGGAGGGGTAGATAGAAGCAAGAATGGAGGGGGAGAGAAGATTATTGAAGAATGTTACTTATTTGCATCTTTGAATCTCCAAAAAAAAAAAAACTTGAACAAACGATTCGAATCTCAACCAACCCTAACAACCAGATCTAGAATAATATAGATCTGCAATTGCTAGACCCAAAGAGAAAGCGAATCCTCAAACTTGAACTTGAAATTGCATTGATAAAAATAAAGGAAATACACTTGCATCAAATAAGTTACACAACTTCAATTTTCCTTGCAAACATTAAAACCTAAACATTCAATCTAGAATTAGAAGCCACAAATTAATCAAAGAACTAGAGAAAACCTAGAGCAAACTAAAGAGAATAGAAAATGCAAGACTAAAATAAACTAAAGAGAAAATAAAGTGTAAACTAGACCTAAGAGGGAGGTAATATTTATAGGAGAAGGAGAATAATTTACTAACAAGGAAATAAAATAATAATAATAATAATAATAATAATAATAATAATAATAATAATAATAATAATAATAATAATAATAATAATAATAATAATAATAATAATAAGAGTACAATAGAAAAAGAAAACAAATAAAGAAAGAGCAAATTTTGTTAGAAATAGAGAGAGAGAGAGAGAGAGAGAGAGAGAGAGAGAGAGAGAGAGAGAGAGAGAATTTGTGGAGAATTAAATAAAATAAAAAAACTTGAAGGAAGAAAAATCCATATTTTTAGAAAAACGATTTTGGGTTAATTAAGGAAAAAGAATAAAATAAAATAGTGAAAAGAATAGAAAGTGGAAAGAGAGAGAGAGAAAACTAATTAGAGAAATAAATAAAATCTAAAAAAAAAATGAAATCTTCTAGAAAAATAGAAAATCCTAATCTTTGACTACTTGTGGGCCCCATACATTCATTCAATTACAATAAAGAAAAATAAAATAATAATCCTAGTCTAATTTTATTAGATATGTTGGAGTTGGCCCATAATTGAATCTTTAGCCCATCATGCTCCAAGTCAGGCTCATTTGCGCTTGAGAATTTGAACGGACCTCTTGACGTGTATTCGCTTAAGTCCTAAAAATTCATAAAATCTGCAAAAATAACATAAAACCCAAGATAGCTCCACCCAAAGTATGTAAAATGCATGCTTTATGCCTTAAAATTTCACACATAAATGTGCTCATCAAGGCCCTAAGATAGAGGGAAGTGGTGGGGGAGGTAAAGGGTTTACCTCACTCGCAAGGAAAGGGAATCGCCGCTCATCAAAGACAACACGCTGAGAAACCAGAATTTTACCATTGGCGGGATTGTAACACTTATAATCTTTATGTCGTGACCATATCCCAAGAAAATATGCAAAAAGTGGATCGAAATTCCAGCTTATTATTGTTATAAGGCCTCAGGCATGGATATGATGCACAACCAAAAGTCCTTCGGATTTTTAACCCCTTTAAACCATGGTTTCAAGACCGCAAACTCGGGCCTCGAGTTGGCGACAACTATGGATCATTCGAGTCAAGGTCAAATGTTCGGAAGTAGACCCAATGTTGGTGGATGACCCTAGTGATGACTCAACATTTGTCCTAGAGTTTAAGAGGAGAGAGAAGGTCAATCACGATGGCGTTAAAAGACGATTTTGACACATCCGCAGACTGGCGATGGAGAGTCCAATTGATGAGGTAAACATATTCAAACAAAAATAATCGAAAGACCTTTCATTTAAGCCAAAAATCATCGAAATTGGAGTTCAGATGGAGGTCCAAACTTGGACCGGTTGGTTGATCCTGATTTCAATTATAGTCTTATTCTTGCCCTGAGATTAAAGTTATTGTATAAGGTTAAGGGGTGCGTCTCCACTTTTAAGATTCACCCTCCTTGATTTTGACACTTGATTTCAAACATTATTCTATGGGATAATTAGTAGATTAGCTACTTCTAGGTTTATTTTCAGAATAGTCACCCAATGTTTATTTCAACAAAATTAGCTAAAGCCAACTTTGGGTTTACAAAACTAAACAAAACAATGACTTTTCCTCTTTGGACATTTTTACCCCTAAAACTAACCATACCTTCACATTAGGCACTTATGATTCGCCCTCCTTGATTTTGACACTTGATTTCATTCATAAATTTATGTTTGTCCTTGTGATTATAATTTTTCTATAAGGTTTCAGGTGCATTTCCACCTTGAGATTTCCCCTCCATGATTTTGTCTCTTGATTTTAATTAATCATAATTCTACTAATGTCTTTGTGATTATATTTATCCTATAAGGATGAAGGTGCATCTCCACCTTTAGATTCACCTTCCTCAATTTTAACACTTGATTTCAATCATAATTCCATTCCTGTCATTGTGATAATACTTATTCTATAAGGTTGAGGGTGTGTCTCCACCTTGCAATTCGCCCTTCACAATTTTGGCTCATGATTTTAGTCATAAATCTATTCTTGTCCTTGTGATTAAAATTTTTCTACAATGTCAAGGTTGTGTCTCTGCCTTAAAATTGACCCTTCCTAAAATTTACGGTAGTCATATTTTTGTCCCTGCCCTTGTGATTGTATTTGTCCAATACGATTGAGTGTGAGTCTGCACCTTGAGATTTGTCATCTTTGATTTTGACACTTGATTTCAATCATAATTTTATTTTTTGTCCTTATTATTCTACTTATCCTATAAGGTTGAGGATGCGTCTCCACCTTGCAACACATCCTCATTAATTTTAACACATGATTTCAATTATTGATTCTATCAGTGTCCTTGTTGTGATTGTACTTATTCTATAAGATTGATGGTGCGTCTCCAACTTGAGATTCGCCCTCTTTGATTTCGACCCTTAATTTCAGTCATAAATCTAGGCATGTCCTTGTGAATAAAATTTTCCTATAAGGTTGATGGTGTGTCTTGACCTTGAGGTTTGACCTCCTTGATTTTGGCATTTGATTGTAATCATAAATCTATTCATGTCCTTGTGATTGTACTTATCCTAAATGGTCGATGGTTTGTCTCACCATTGAGATTTGCCCTCAATTTTGATACTTTATTATGATCATAAAACTATTTCTATTCTTGTGATTGGCTATTTCTATTCTTGTGATTGTACTTATTCTATAAGGTTGAGGTGTTTCTCCACCTTGAAGTTCACCCTCCTTGACTTTGACACATGATTTTAGTCATAAATTATACTCTTCCTACAAGGTCCACCTTAAGTTTCGCCACTCTTAACTTGGGACACTTGATTTCAATCATAATTCTGTTCTTGACATTGTGATTGTATCTATTCTATAAATTAATATTCAGCCTCCTTAATGTTGATAATTGATTTCAATCATAAAACTATCCTTGGTTCTTCGATTATAATTTTCCTATAAAATTGTTGGTAGATCTCCACCTTCATATTCGCCCTCCCCATATTTGACACTTGATTTCTGTCATAATTTTATCATTCTCCTTGTGATTGTACTTATCCTATAACGTTGATGGTGAGGCTCTAACTTGAAATTCACGCTCCAGCCGCTCCTGGATTTCGACACTTGCTTTCAGTCATAAATCTAGGAATGTCCTTGTGATTATAATTTTCCAATAAGGTCACGGGTGCGTCTCCTCCTTGAGATTCGACCTCTTTGATTATGACATTTGATATTAATTATTAATCTATTCATGTCTTTGTGATTGTACATGGTTGATGGAGTGTCTCTTCCTTGAGATTCGACCTCTTTGATTATGACATTTGATATTAATTATTAATCTATTCATGTTTTTGTGAATGTACATGGTTGATGGTGAGTCTCCACCTTGAGATTTCCCCTCGATTTTGATACTTGAATTTAATCATGAAGCTATTTCTATTATTGTGATTGTACTTATTCTATAAGGTTAAGGGTGCTTCTCCACCTTGAGGTTCACCCTTGTTGATTTTGGCACATGATTTGAGTTATAAATATATTCTTGTCTTTATGATTATACTTTCTTACAAGGTCCAACTTCAGTTTCACCTTTCATTTTGACACTTAATTTCGAATCATTATTCTATTCTCATCCTTCTGATTGTACTTATCCTATAAATCGATATTCGGCCTGCTCAAAGTTGACACTTAATTTCTCTTATTAAACTACACTGTTCCTTATGATTATTACTCTTATAAGGTTGATGGTACATCTCCATCTTGAGATTCACCATGCCAATTTTGACACATGATTTCAATGATAATTCTGTCACTGTCCTTTTGATTCTACTTATTCTATAGGGTTGGTGGTGCGTCTCCAACTTGAGTTTCCCCTCCTTCGATTTTGGCTTTTTATTTCAGCTATAAATGTGGGAATGTGCTTGTGATTATAACTTTCATAGAAATTATGGCTATTTGATACACTTGATTTTCATCATATGGCTATTTCTATTCTTGTGATTATAGTTATTCTTAAGGTTAAGCATGCTTCTCCACCTTGAGGTTCACCCTTTTGTTGATTTTAGCACATGATTTTACTAATATATATATATATATATATTCTTGTCCTTGTGATTATACTTTCCTACATGGTCCACCTTGAGTTTTACCTTTGATTTTGACCCTTAATTTCAAATCATTATTCTATTCTCATCCTTCTATTTGTACTTATCCTATAAATCGATCGTCGTGATCAAAGTTGACACTTAATTTCTCTTATTGAACTACACTGTTCCTTATGATTATAACTCTTATGTGGTCGATGGTACATCTCCACCTTGAGATTCGCCATGCCAAATTTGACACATGATTTCAATGATTATTCTATCGTTGTCCTTTTGATTCTACCTAATCCTATTGGGTTGGTGGTGAGTCTCCAACTTGAGATTGCCCTCCCTCGATTTTGACTTGTTATTTTAGCCATAAATGTGGGATGTGCGTGTGATTATAATTTTCATAGAGGTTATGGCTATTTGATATATTTGATTTTTATCATATGGCTATTTCTATTATTGTTATTATAGTTATTGTTAAGGTTAAGGGTGCTTCTCCACCTTGAGGTTCACCCTTGTTGATTTTGGCACATGATTTCAGTCATAAATGTATTCTTGTCCTTAGGGTTATACTTTCTTGCAGGTCCACCTGAAGTTTCACCTTTGATTTTGACACTTAATTTCGAATCATTATTCTATTCTCATCCTTCTGATTGTACTTATCCTATAAATCGATATACGTCGTGAATAAAGTTGACACTTAATTTCTCTTATTAAACTTCACTGTTCCTTATGATTATTACTCTTATGTGGTTGATGGTACATCTCCACCTTGAGATTCGCCATGTCAAATTCGACAAATGATTTCAATGATTATTCTATCACTGACCTTTTGATTATACTTATCCTATAGGGTTGGTGGTGTGCCTCCAACTTGAGATTCCCCTCTCTCGATTTCAATTCTTTATTTCATACTTAAATGTGGGAATGTGCTTGTGATTATAACTTTCTTAAAGGTTATGGTTATTTGATATACTTGATTTTTATCATATGCCTATTTCTATTCTTGTGATTATAGTTATTCTAAGGTTAAGGGTGGTTGTCCACCTAAAGGTTCACCCTTGTTAATTTTGGCACATGATTTTAGTCATAAATATATTCTTGTCGTTATGTTTATACTTTCCCGCAAGGGGTCCAGCTTGAGTTTTACCTTTGATTTTCACACTAAATTTCAAATCATTATTCTATTCTCATCCTTCTGATAGTACTTATCCTATAAATTGATATTCGGCCTTCTCAAAGTTGACACTTAATTTCTCTTATTAAACTACACTATTCCTTATGATTATTACTCTTATGAGGTTCATGCTACATCTCCACCATGAGATTCGCCATGCCAATTTCCTCACATGATTGCAATGATAATTCTATCGCTGTCCATTTGATTCTACTTATCCTATAGGGTTGGTGTTGTGTCTCCAACTTGAGATTCCCCTCCCTCGATTTCAACTCTTTATTTCAGCCATAAATGCGGGAATGTGCTTGTGATTAAAACTTTCTTTGAGGTTACGGCTATTTGATATTCTTGATTTTTATCATATGGCTATTTCTATTCTTGTGATTATAGTTATTCTTGAGGTTAAGGGTGGTTCTCCACCTTGAGGTTCACCCTTGTTGATTTTGGCAAATGATTTTAGTCATAAATATATTCTTGTCCTTATGATTATACTTTCCTACACGGTCCACCTTGGGTTCTACCTTTCATTTTGACACTTAATTTCGAATAATTATTCTATTCTCATGATTATGATTGTACTTATGCTATAAATCGATATTCGTCGTGATCAAAGTTGACACTTAATTTCTCTTATTGAATTACACTATTCCTTATGATTATTATTCTTATGTGGTCGATGGTACATCTCCACCTTGAGATTCACCATGCCAAATTCGACACATGATTTCAGTGATTATTCTATCGTTGTCCTTTTGATTCTACCTATCCTATTGGGTTGGTGGTTAGTCTCCAACTTGAGATTCCCCTCCCTCGATTTCGACACTTTATTTCAGCCATAAATGTGGAAATGTGCTTGTGATTAAAACTATCTTAGAGGTTATGGCTATTTGATATACTTAAGGGTGGTTTTACACCTTGAGGTTCACCCTTGTTGATTTTGGCATATGATTTCAGTCATAAATGTATTCTTGTCTTTAGGGTTATACTTTCCTGTAGGGTCCACCTGAAGTTTCACCTTTGATTTTGACACTTAATTTGGAATCATTATTCTATTCTCATCCTTCTGATTGTACTTATCCTATTAATCGATATACGTCGTGAATAAAGTTGACACTTAATTTCTCTTATTAAACTACACTATTCCTTATGATTATTACTCTTATGTGGTTGATGGTACATCTCCACCTTGAGATTCGGCATGCCAATTTCGTCACATGATTTCAATGAGTGTTCTATCGCTGTCCTTTTGATTCTACTTATCCTCTAGGGTTTGTGGTACGTCTCCAACTTGAGATAACCCTCCCTCGATTTCGACTCTTTATTTCTTCATAAATGTGGGAATGTGATTGTGTTTAAAACTTTCTTAGAGGTTATGGGTATTTGATATACGTGATTTTTATCATATGGCTATTTCTTTTCCTATGATTATAGTTATTCTTAAGGTTAAGTGTGCTTCTCCACCTTGAGGTTCACCCTTGTTTATTTTCGCAAATGATTTTAGTCATAAATATATTCTTGTCGTTATGATTATACTTTCCTACACGGTCCACCTTATGTTTTACCTGTGATTTTGACCCTTAATTTCGAATCATTATTATATTCTCATGTTTCTAATTGTACTTATCCTATAAATGGATATTCGTCGTGATCAAAGTTGGCACTTAATTTATCTTATTGAACTACATTGTTCCTTATGATTATTACTCTTATGTGGTCAATTGTACATCCCCACCTTGAGATTCACCATGCCAAATTTGACACATGATTTCAATGATTATTCTATAGTTGTCCTTTTGATTTTATTTATTCTATTGGGTTGGTGGAGCGTTTCCAACTTGAGATTCCCCTCCCTCGATTTCGACTCGAGATTTTAGCCATAACTGTGAGAATGTGCGTGTGATTATAACTTTCTTAGAGGTTATGGCTATTTGATATACGTGATTTTTATCATATGGCTATTTCTATTCTTGTGATTATAGGTATTCTTAAGGTTAAGGGTGCTTTTACACCTTGAGGTTCACCCTTGTTGATTTCGACACATGATTTTAGTCATAAATGTATTCTTGTTCTTAGGATTATACTTTCTTGCAGGGTCCACCTGGAGTTTCACCTTTGATTTTGACACTTAATTTGGAATCATTATTCTATTGTCATCCTTCTGATTGTACTTATCCTATAAATCGATATTCGTCGTGATCAAAGTTGACACTTAATTTCTCTTATTTAACTACATTGTTACTTATGATTATTACTCTTATTTGATTGATGGTACATCTCGACCTTAAGATTCGCCATGCCAATTTTGTCACATGATTTCAATGATTATTCTATCGTTGTCCTTTTGATTCTACTTATCCTCTAGGGTTGGTGGTGCATCTCCAACTTGAGATTCCCCTCCCTCGATCTTGACACTTTATTTCAGCCATAAATGTTGTAAGGTTCTTGTGATTAAAACTTTCTTAGGGGTTATGACTATTTAATATACGTGATTTTTATCATATGGCTATTTCTTTTCTTATGATTATAGTTATTCTTAAGGTTAAGGGTGCTTCTCCACCTTGAGGTTCACCCTTGTTGATTTTCGCACATGATTTTAATCATAAATATATTCTTGTCCTTATGATTATACTTTCCTACATGGTCCACCTTGAGTTTTACCTTTGATTTTGACACTTAATTTCAAATCATTATTCTATTCTCATGCTTATGATTGTACTTATCTTATAAATCGATATTCGTCGTGATCAAAGTTGACACTTAATTTCTTTTATTGAACTACACTGTTCCTTATGATTATAACTCTTATGTGGTCGATGGTACATCTCCACCTTGAGATTCGCCATGCCAAATTCGACACATGATTTCAATGATTTTTCTGTCGCTGTCCTTTTGATTCTACTTATCCTATTGGGTTGGTGGTGCGTCTCCAACTTGAGATTCCCCTCCCTCGAATTCGACTCGTTATTTCAGACAGAAATGTGGGAATGTGCTTGTGATTATAATTTTCTTAGAGGTTATGGCTATTTGATATACTTGATTTTTATCATATGGTTATTTTTATTTTTGTGATTATAGTTATTCTTAAGGTTAAGGGTGCTTTTCCACCTTGTGGTTCACCCTTGTTTTTTTTGGCACTTGATTTCAGTCATAAATGTATTCTTGTCATTAGGGTTATACTTTCCTGCAGGGTCCACCTAAAGTTTCACCTTTGATTTTGACACTTAATTTCCAAACATTATTCTATTCTCATCTTTCTGATGTATTTATTCTATAAATCGATATTCGTCGTGATCAAAGTTGACACTTAATTTCTTTTATTTAACTACATTGTTCCTTATGATTTTTACTCTTATGTGGTTGATGGTACATCTCCACCTTGAAATTCGCAATGCCAATTTCGTCACATGATTTCAATGATTATTCTATCGCTGTCCTTTTGATTCTACTTATCCTCTTGGGTTGGTGGTGAGTCTCCAACTTGAGATTGCCCTCCCTTGATTTCGACTCTTTATTTCAGCCATAAATGTGGGAATGTGCTTGTGAGTAAAACTTTCTTAGAGGTTATGGGTATTTGATATACTTGATTTTTATCATATGGCTATTTCTATTCTTGTGATTATAGTTATTCTTAAGGTTATGGGTGCTTCTCCACCTTGAGGTTCACCCTTGTTGATTTTGGCAAATGATTTTAGTCATAAATATATTCTTGTCCTTATGATTATACTTTCCTACATGGTCCACCTTATGTTTTACCTGTGATTTTGATCCTTAATTTCGAATCATTATTATATTCTCATGTTTCTAATTGTACTTATCCTATAAATGGATATTCGTCGTGATCAAAATCGGCACTTAATTTCTTTTATTGAACTACACTGTTCTTTATGATTATTACTCTTATGTGGTCGATGGTACATCTCCACCTTGAGATTCACCATGCCAAATTCGACACATGATTTCAATGATTATTCTATCGCTATCCTTTTGATTCTACTTATCCTCTAGGGTTGGTGGTGCTTCTCCAACTTGAGATTCCACTCCCTCGATTTCAACTCTTTATTCCAGCCATAAATGTGGGAATGTGCTTGTGATTAAAACTGCTTGGGCCGGGTACAGAGCCGGAGATTTCAAATATCCGGAGATTTCAAATCTATAGATTTTAAATTTATAGAGTTATAATTTATAAAATTAGATGTTTGGTGTGGAACGGATCACCCAAAAAACAGATCGATATGATTTTATGAATGTGCAAATGTATAGTTTTTTTGAAATCTCCGATTTCACCCTACCCATAAATCTCGATTCATGTTAGTGTAAAGGTGTCTCTAGATTTCATGAATCTAGAGATTTTTACAACCAACGGGAAACTGCGATTCATGAATCTAGAGATTTGAAATCTCTGGATTCATGTAACCAAACAGGCCCTTAGAGGTTTTGGCTATTTGATATACTTGTTTTTTTTATCATATGGCTATTTTTATTCTTGTGATTATAGTTATTATTAAGGGGTCAAGGGTGTTTCTCCACCTTGAGGTTCACCCTTAATGATTTTGGCACATGATTTTAATCATAAATATATTATTGTTCTTATGATTATACTTTCCTACACGGTCCACCTTGTGTTTTACCTATGATTTTGACCCTTAATTTTCTAATCATTATTCTATTCTCATGTTTCTGATTGTACTTATCCTATAAATCGATATTCGTCATGATCAAAGTTTGCACTTAATTTATCTTATTGAACTATATTGTTCCTTATGATTATTACTTTTATGTGTTTGATGGTACATCTCTACCTTGAGATTCGCCATGCCAATTTCGTCACATGATTTCAATGATTATTCTGTCGCTGTCCTTTTGATTCTACTTCTCCTCTAGGGTTGGTGGTGCGTCTCCAACTTGAGATTCCCCTCCCTCCATCTTGACACTTTATTTCAGCCATAAATGTTGGAATGTGCTTGTGATTAAAACTTTCATAGAGGTTATGGCTCTTTGATATACGTGATTTTTATCATATGGCTATTTCTTTTCTTGTGATTATAGTTATTCTTAAGGTTAAAGGTGCTTCTCCACCTTAAGGTTCACCCTTTTTTATTTTCGCACATGATTTTTATCATAAATATATTATTGTCCTTATGATTATACTTTCCTATATGGTCCACCTTGAGTTTTACCTTTGATTTTGACACTTAATTTCAAATCATTATTCTATTCTCATGCTTATGATTGTACTTATTCTATAAATCGATATTCGTTGTGATCAAAGTTGACACTTAATTTCTCTTATTGAACTACACAGTTCCTTATGATTATTACTCTTATTACCAACTAGGGTTGTGGATCGCCCCATTATTCTAGTAAATTTACATGAGTATGCATATAGACCTAAGTACATGAATGCTAGGTGTTTAGAAGTGTTTGGCTAGATAACCTCATGAATACTACTACCCTTCCAGTAGGGGTATTGAAATCGGTTAACCCAAGATGTCAGTGGTTGGGTCCTATAAGCATCAAGTAGGCCCACTGCTATCATGATATGGTAGGGTTGCATATAATAGATAAGGGTTCATGAGCAATTAAGACCAGTAACCAACCCGTGAGAGGACTTGGAGATCATCATATCCATTATATGTGGGCGACCTATAGGGTTAAGGGTCAACGTAGTCGGAGTTGGTTGGTGCCATAGGATACGATGACTCTAGTAGAAAAGGATATTGAGCCGGGTTGGTTTGTGTCATAAGGGAAGTATCTAGATCATATGTAGTGCTAGACTGTATAACTGTGCATTAGGCCTAGAATAATCCATGACACGCCAATTCTCATGCCAAACGGTGAAGTGAGAGAGTAGTGACTTAAATCCCAGCCACGGAATGATGTGACTTGACCCAACACCCATGGAGAACCCAATAAACGTCTCTTGTTCAGGGAGAGCGAATGAGACCACCCAGAGGAGACTGGTGTATGACTTAATGCGTGTCTACTATAGAGACTTCATGATAGAGTTAGCATAATATCATAATCATTCATATATCATTAATTACATTATCGATATTCATGTTATAAGTGTGGTGTGGAAATCTTGTGTACGAATGCATGATATGATGTTGAGTTGACTTCATTGAGTTCTATTGAACTCATTCCTTTTATATGTCTATTTCTATTAGAATATATTGTAGGTTATGAGGACTCCTTCCAAGTGGAAGATTCGTCGCCAACATAATTTCTTGAGGAAGCAACCAGAGAAGAAGTGGACGCGCATGACGCTTCATGCCCATGTCTGGATTGCTCTTATGGATTTGGCTCCCAGTAGGAAACTCATAGATAATTCCGTTGCAAAGAAAACTATCACCCTTTCTTTTCAAAACTCTGATGTTATAACTTTTGATTTGAAGTACTAGATGATTGCAACCTATTGATAATTGTATACTTGAACTTAATTTATTTTTGTCCTTTTAATTATGCTTTATCATGTGCTGTATGGAATTGTCACTGAACCTAGGTCTTGCGGTGTATCACCCCCACGGATATTTGGGAATGACCGGATCCGGTTGGGTGAGGTGTGACACTCAAAGAGTCATAGTCTAGTTGGACTTTGAATAACTTGAAATGATGAGAAACATTGCATTGTACTTGGGTAGGTAATATATAAATATAATAATAATAATAATAATAATAATAAATAAATAAATAAAGTTTCAAAAGCATGCATTCAAAACTTCTTAGGGCAAGAGACATGGGCTATAAAGTCAATCCAGTTTTCACAACTTGCTAGATGAGATCTTGAGTGTTCAGAGGTCACCTCATATTAAAACTGGTCTTGGATACTCAAAGGGGGAATGTTCAAATGTAAATAAGACCAATAGAAATAGAAATACAACAAATCCAATGAGTCTTGATGAGGAGCACCAAAAGAATCCATATATTGGGAAGACCAAGCCAAAGATGAGTAAAGAAGGCAATACTGGAGCTTATCATAAAACATTTAATGGTCAAGGCTTTAATGGGTATTGTTATGGATGCAATAACTTTGGACATAAAGTGGCAAACTGTAGAAGACAAAACAAGGTTGTGGCATTCAACAACATAAACATATTTGCTCCATTGGATAAGGTTAAAATAGAATGCTTCAGGTGTTTCAAGTTGGGACATATTGCAAGGTATTGTTGGACTGCTCTTCCTTCACAAAAGGAGATAAACCTTCCCCAAAAGCTAGCTCAAAGACATACACAAACAATTCAAAGAAAATCGAGGGAACCTATTGATGTATCAGATAAAGCAGTTTGGGTTGAGAAAGGACAAAAAGGGAAAATGATAAATTCCTTGGTAGTTCAAACAGCTTTCAAGGCTCATAGTAGCAAGACACCTTGGATTCTTGATAGTGGGTGTTACACACATGACAGGTGACAAGAATAGGTTCTCAAGCCTTGATGTAGTGAAAGGTGGTTCAGTGAGATTTGGCAACAATGATGGGGCCAAGATTGAAAGTAGAGGCTCAATTAAGCTAGATGAAGGAAAGTTAAAATCCAATAATGTTCTATATGTGAGTGTGCTCAAACACAATCTTCTTAGTGTGAGCCAAATCTATGATGGTGGATATGAAGTTCTTTTCACTAAAGAAGGTTGTGAAATCAAGAAGCCAAAAAATGGCAAAGCAGTGGCTTGAGGAACCAGAACAACCGGAAACTTATATGTCTTATCAAACACTAGTGAAGACAGGGGCATGGTGAGTCAAGAGGATGAAAGCATTATATGGTTTGAAACAAGCTCCAAGAGCTTGGTATTCACGACTTGACACTTACTTGCTACAATTAGGTTTTAGGAAAGGAACCGTGGACAACAACCTCTATGTCATGGTTGAAGATTGTAGTAAATTGGTAGTTGTTGTGTATGTGGATGACATCATCTTTGGAGGTCACTGTGATGAAGTCTGTCAAGGTTTTGCAAGGAAGATGAGTACAGAACTTGAAATGTCCATGCTTGGAGAGTTATCCTACTTCTTGGGTTTACAAGTAAATCAAATGGCAAGTGGCATATTCATATCTCAAATAAAGTATGTTAAGGAAATGTTAAAAAAATTCATGATGGAAGATTGCAAACCAGTGGGAACTCCTATGGTGGTTGGATGCAAGTTGAGCTCAAGTGATGAGTCCCCCTCAGTTGATCAAACTCACTATAGATCTATGATTGGGAGTCTCTTATATCTAACAACATCAAGACCAGACATTTTACAAGCAGTGTGTCTTGTGTCAAGGTTTCAAGCAAACCCAAAGGAGACTCATCAACAAGCAAGTGAAAAGGATTTTCAGGTACTTAAAAGGGTCTATGGAATATGGGTTATGTTATCCTAAGTCTAAAGACTTCACACTTGCAGCCTTCTCGGATGCCGATTGGGCCGGAAGCATTGATGCGAGAAAGAGCACTAGTGGAGGTGCATTCTACTTGGGGAGAAGTTTGGTTGCTTGGCATAGTAAGAAGCAAGATTCTATATCTTTGTCTACATGAGCTGAATATATAACATTGCAACCAGCTGTATTCAAGTGATTCGGATGAAGAGACAAATTTCTGATTTTGGGATCAAATGTGATAAAGCTATAGCTATCAAGTGTGATAACATGAGTGCTATCAATATCTCCAAGAATCCAGTGCAACATTCTAGGACCAAGCATATTGATATAAGATATCACTTTTTGAAAGAAAAAGTGATAAAAGGTGAAGTGAGCTTGGAGTTTGTTCCCACAGAAAATCAAGTGGCTGATATCTTCACAAAACCACTGTCCAAACATAGTTTTAAGAGATTAAGAGTAAAGCTTGGGGTTGTGGCTCCAAGGGGGAGTAAGTGAAAAAATACATAGAACATCATATCTCCATAGGATAGGAAGGTGCGGTGGGCACTCCTATGGAAGAGTCTATGTAGGGGGAGCTCTATGGTAGGGGGAGCACAAAGCACCCTTTGTACTTGTTGTCAAAGGGGGAGAGAAAAGAGAAAAGGAGGTTGAGTTGCCAACAATCCCAAAGGGGGAGATTGTTGTTCCATTGGCCTAAAATGAAGGTGTTGTCATTGTTGGCAACTTAAGTGGGCTTTGATATGGTACAGCAACACACAAAAAGGTTGGGCTTTGATATGGTACTGCAACACACAAAAAGGTTCCGAGAGAAAGAATCCAATTCAAATAAAGAAAACTCAAGAATCCCGTTTTTGAGGGTCTCTGTTCAGTTTTGATCAACCTCTTCATCGGATGGTCATCCAGTGTCCGATTGAGCCTATTTTTGGAGGAGAGCTTCACGACTTCTTGATCTTCAAATCCAACGGTGGGATTGTTCATTGGAGATCTCTAAGTTAGTCCTATTGGTACGTCAAAACACTCCTTGTTTAAGTCAGATAGGAACTCTGAGTTTGATTCAAACTCTGAGTCCAGTTTTGATCAACCTCTTCATCGGATGGTCATCCAGTGTCCGATTGAGCCGAGTTTTGGAGGAGAGCTTCACGACTTCTTGATCTTCAAATCCAACGGTGGGATTGTTCATTGGAGATCTCGAAGTTAGTCCGATTTGTACGTTAAAACACTCCTTGTTTAAGTCAGATAGGAACTCTGAGTTTGATTCAAACTCTGAGTTAAATTAATCTATAAAAGGAGAGAAAACTCCAGCATAAGAGAAGGACGTTTTTGAGGAGCTTGGGAATAGCGTGGAGGTCGAACCAAAAGACGTTGGTTGGCTTTGGAGATCTGAAGCTTGGGAATAAGAAGTCTTTTGTTTTGCTGAACAAGAAAGAAAGTGAAAGAGAAGAAAGAAGAAGCAGCAGAAGAAAAGAAGGGAACATGGTTGTATGGCTTTTTTAAAGAGAGAAAACTGAAAAAGATTGAAAAGAGAAAAAAAAAAGAGTTGGAGAAAAAGAGAAACAAGTATTGTTACCATGCATCTTACACAAGTTGAGGTAACCCGTATTCACAAGTGATTGTCTATTATTTTATAGGTTATGTTTAGTGATGAAGAATCTAACTCATGAATGTAATTTGGGGAACTTGAATTATTGGTTTACATTGTGACCTAGCAAGTTGGAGCTTGTCTAGGGGTTGGGGTTGGTGGGGGGGGCTGGGTTGCTGCCCTGAATTGCATTTTAGACTATAACGGGATTGGTGTTCTTTGGACTGTTGTAGTGATCAAAATATCTAAGAGTGTATTGAGTAATATACGAAACCCTAGGTAGGGTATTATTCCGTGGATGTAGGCAATTTGGCCAAACCACGTAAACTCTGGTGCATTGCGTTTTTGTTTATTTTTCTTTGTTGCACATATTGGAGTGCCTTGACTGCAGAGTGGTGGTACCACTGCGGTAGACCCCAGCCACATTGTGGTGAATTTTTGAAGACACTGATTCACCCCCCCTCTCAGTGTCAATCTGGGAATAACACACTGATAAGGAGAGAACTTGATTCAGAGGCTGTTGGTCGCTCTCGTTTTAGATTTTGATTCATTATCTATGATATGTGAGTTGGATCCAATGAGGTTGGGTGTATTTCGGGGCAATTGATGTTGCGGGTTTGAGGGATGGCACTTTGATAGTATGTTCGTTATTTTTCTTTTAGTTTTTTTAATACAAATGATCCTTTTAGCAAAAAAAAAAAAAAAAAAAAAAAAAAAATTTGAGTGTGAGTTTGATTCTTGAAGCCTTGCATGCATGGAGGAGGAGTTGAGTTTGAGTGGAGTTTTTGAGGCCTTGCACTAATAGAGGTAGTTGAGTTTAAATGGAGTTCCTGGAGCCTTGCATGCATGGAGCAACAACTAGCAACCCTAGATTCTGCTAGGGTTGCCTGTGTTGTTATTGTTTTGCTTTGTGAAAAACCAGTATTATCCTTAACATTCTAGTAAAAGAATAAGTAGCCTAACGAAGATATTATTTTATTTTATTTTATTGCCAAAGTAACAAAGGATTCAAGAACATTAAAAACCATTTTTTCTTTGGCCTGAAGATTTGCAGATTTCATTATTCAAAGAAAGAACATCAGAAACCTTTATGTCACAAACAATGAACTTACCTTATACAATAAGGGGAAGCCCTTTTTTGTTGTGTGGGAAAAGTATGCATAATGTGATCTACATATAACTTGCTTAACTTAAACATCCAAAAAAGCGTTAAATCATCGACAGATAAGAGTAGATCTTCAATGTCAGCATTGTGGGAACGGTGAAGAGTCTATAGATCATATTTTATTAGCCTGCTCCTTCGCTGGAGCTGTGTGGTTTGTATCACAGATGGCATAAATTCCCCCTACTGATCCCAAACTCGACAAAGGACATTCAAGGAAATCCCCCACCTCCATCAGTACATATATAGACAGCAAAGACTGGCAAAAGATATTTTAAGATATTATGCCTCGTTAAAATATAGAAAATCCATAATACTTAGGATAACATATCAGAAGATCTCTTCAGCTGTGTTTAGTTTTGTGGTAGGTTAGTTAGTCTGTGTCGAAATTTATACATAAATAAGATTTGAAGTGGCAAGATCTGTATGAAGATAGTAGGGAAACATAAATTTGACAGATGACTTTAGACCATACTGGCCTAGATCTTCTTGGAACAAATCTCCACACGAGTAAAGAGGCTCATCTCTAAAGTGTGGCACCAAATGCCTTTAGGTATGGGAGTCAACAATTTAGTCCAGGCTGGTTTAGGTTTAGGCTTTTCGATTCTAGGCTGAAAGCACCAAATCCAAACACGGACTATTAGCAAAATTTTGTTTTTGGTTCAGTTTTAGGTTGTTGTGGTTTGGTTCTAGTTGTGTCAATTTTAAGACCATTAACAACCCATTATCAAACTGTTTCAGTTCATTTCAAATTAAAAATATATTTGGTCCTTGGATCTTACTTGCCTCTCGGGCATAAGGTCCAAATAAGTCAGACCTCTGTAAACTGGGATATAATAGGTTGATTTTAATGGTTTGGTTCAAATAGTGGTTCAGTCCGTCCGGTTTGGGTTAGCGGACCATTAACCGGTTGGACTGACACAATTTGAAATCTATAGCTTTTGCAATCCCCAACTGTATCCCATCTAGTTAGCCCAAGATTGGTCAAAATTTTGGCCTTGACGGGTTGGTTCAGTTCAGTTTCAACAATTCAGTCTTTCAATTTACAGCCTTACTTTCAGGTATGGGACTTCACCCTATGAATGAAGATGATACTTGGAGAATAGAAGAGACATTTGTTTACCAGGTCATTGGTTCAACCCTTGCCGGCCACATATGTAATATCCTCACCCTTCTATATATAAAAAACGCATTTATACATAGAATTGATATCTCATAAATTTAATAAATTTTCTGGTAATGTTGCTGACTTCGAATCTTCATTATATCTCAAGCTATGAACGTAAGGTACAACCAAGATTCTTCAAAAATCATTATATGGGAAAATGATACCATTATTGAGAAATCCATAATATATTTGTCATAATAGCTACCATAAAAATAAAAAGATTATTATGTATTTGATATGTGAATATTCCAATTCAACGATGTATTTGCCTCGATATGTTCTTCTGTTGTAGTAATTGTCGTTTTATCTTTAATTTTATTCTGGCAAAAACCGATTGAGAACAACTCAACAGCTTGATTCTCTCCTATAGTGTGAAGAAATGACCATTATCACGTTAATAAATTAAGAAATAAATCCCAATAATTTGCTAATATGTGTGCAAAAATGGAAAACCTTTCAAGGTTTTTGGATCCATTGAATCAAGTCAAATAATGAACGGAATCCAACTAAATCCGTCTGTACAGCCCATTTATTCTTGCACCATCTTCTGTAGTCTTAACTCTATATATAGAGTCCTTAGAACTGTTCCATCATCATCACCTCTCTCTCTCTCCAGTCTTAATCATGGTTTCTTATTATCGTTCCTGTTCAGCAATTCATGCTCTAATACTGGTTCTCTCAGTTAACCTTTTCACGCTTTTCCTGGTTGAAGCTCACATTAAGGGTGGGTTCAGTGTTGATTACATTCACCGGGCTTCCAAGTTGTCTCCATCTTATAATCCATCTCTGACTCGATTTGATCGTCTGCAACATGAAATCCGTCGATCAGTCTCCCGTGTTGATGCCTTCATGGCATCTGCAATCTCTTCAACGCAAGTTTCAACACCGGTTGCTTCTGCTGGTGGCGCGTATATCATGAAGATCGGATTTGGTACGCCACCAGTTGAGACTTACGCCATTGCTGATACAGGCAGTGATCTTATTTGGATTCAATGCAAGCCTTGTGAAAATTGTTACAAGCAAAATGCTCCTTTGTTTGATCCTTTGAAATCAATAACCTATAAAGACCTTTCATGCACATCACAGCAATGTGCTTATCTAGATTCTGGGAGAGGTGGGTGTTCTAAGTCTAATGATTGTTTGTATTTATATAAATATGGGGATAGCTCTTCCACATTAGGCCTTCTTGCTACGGAGACATTCACATTGGGTTCCACCACTGGGATACCAGTTCACTTACCAAGGAAAACCTTTGGTTGTGGACACAATAATGGTGGATCCTTCAGTGAGCTAGAAAGTGGTATTGTTGGCTTAGGAGGAGGTCCTCTATCACTGATTTCCCAACTAAATTCCACCATTGGTGGTAAGTTCTCTTACTGTTTGGTTCCTCTAAACAAGGAGAATGTGACCAGCAAATTGATATTTGGTACTAAAGCTGTAGTTTCTGGTCCTGGTGTTACCTCTACTCCTTTGATAACAAAGGAGCCGGTTACATTCTATTATGTGACCCTTGAAGGAATCAGTGTTGGAGAGAAGAAATTTGCTTACAAGAGTTCATCATCAAACATTGCTGCTGCTGCTGCTGCTGCTGAAGAGGGAAACATCATTCTTGATTCAGGTACAACATTGACATATCTTCCTTCTGATTTCTATCTTGAACTTGAGTCAGAAATGAAGAAATTGATCAAAGCTGATCCGGTTCAAGACCCTAGTGGGATCTTCAGTCTATGCTACGACTCTGCAACTGATGTCAATGTTACACTCACTGTCCATTTTTCGGGTGGAGATGTGAAACTGAAACCCTTAAACCTTTTTGTTGACATTAGTGAAGAACTTACCTGCTTTACCTTCGTCCCCAGTTCAAGTTCTGGTGGCGTTAGTATCTATGGAAACATAGCTCAGATGAATTTCTTGGTTGGTCATGATCTTGTGAACAGGAAAGTCTATTTCAAGCCAGCTGAATGTGGCGGCAATTAAGCATTACCAGTTTCATTCAGTCTTAGAAATATCATGGATATGTATCTCTTTGAATTTTGTTTATAAGAATAAAATAGTTAATATAGCTTTTGCATTGGTATGTGTCTTATTTACATATGTTTTTCTTTTCTTTTGAAAGAAAAAAAAAAAAAAAAGGGTGGAAAAATCTGATGGGGAGGCTATCATACACAACCTAATAATTTCACGATGCATTCGTCTTCCCTTCTTTTTTATTTTTTGTGGGAAAGGAGGTAGTTTAATTGACTAATAATCATAAAATAACATATTACAAATGATAATATTTGTTTCCATTAGCATCATTTCAAAGAAGAGCAGAAAGTGAGGCAAAGGGAGAACCAGAGGATTTGAACTTCTTGCTTGCATGGATCTGGCACGTGATGGTCAAAAAGTGCACCCTAGTATTCCAGTGCCCTAAATATTTCTATGCCAAGCATTATCAATCTCCATTAAGGGTTTTTTTTTTCCTTCTTTTCTTGCATTCTTCATTCCTGCTCTCTTTTGAATTTTTTTTAAAAAATATCTAGTTACCTTGTTATTTTTTTATTTATTAATTATGACATTGAAATGACCATTTTGCCCATAGAGTGAACAGAAATATAAGTTTTGACTTTCACCAAATTTCACTCAATTTTTCAAAATTTACAAGTGACCTCTCTAGTTCACGCCCGGGCCCCTTCCTTTGCTGGAAAAGAGCGAATGCTCAGCTTAAGCAAAAGGAGATTCAAGATTTTGGTTTCGTATATGCCAACGCTGAAACTAGTTACAAGTTGCGTTAAACATAGAACATATAATTGGTTTCTTTCAGGGAGTCACGGTCCCTTGGGCAGTTCAGGCTATGGTGCTAGATTGCCATGTCTTTCTATTCTTTTTAGTAGGTTTAAGAAGCTATTAGTCCTGAATCCAAATTCCAGATTTCCCTCCTATATTTTTAAGTGTAGTTCCTAAACTGCCTACATTTGAATTGTCATTCAGGCCCGAGTTCTTCTGGGTTAGCTCATTTGGAGAATTTATCAAGATAGTCCAACTGTTTCAACCAAGTAGAAATTGACTCTTAAATCTCTATTTGCAACCTTGGATCCAAAGGTGTTTTTGTTTTCTCATAATTCAACTTCACGTTCTCCCAGACCTCCACTTCAGAAATCATGGGCGGGTTCACTTGTCACATCCCCCTAGTCGATACCTTAACTGCAATGTAATAAACGAGAAGCTTTCATGTCCTCTCATAAGTTGTCTACCGGTCTTGAGTTCCCATGAGCCCAGGCTTATTATGATGCGACCTTACCAATAAATGGCCCATATTATGTGATTGTGTCCTCTCACAGGTTGGTTACCGGTCTTGAGCGCCCACAATCCTCATTGCTAACATGGGTCACTTGGCCTCAATACCCACACCGATAGTGTGTGATATAACGGGGTTTCTAGCCAAACACTTCTAGATATCCTAGGTATGACATCCAGTAATCATGGAAAGTACCAAGGGGCATCATAGGATTGTGTCCCATACCACCTCCACTGATGTCCCATGACAAAAACACCCAATTGGCATTCCCCATTCTACAATCACAACCTAAGCATTCACATTACAATATTGATTCCAATCACATCATCATATCATAATTCATTCACATATTTAACAAATATGCATAACATAATTACTAACAACATTATAAAATTACAGAGGCATAACAATCATTTTAAGTCTTAAAACAACAATATAGAACATGCATTCAATTACTATTACAAATAAGAATGTAACTTATAAGGTTATATATAAGTGAACGTCCTCACGTTGTTGTTGACTTGAAACCCTTGAAGCGTAGACCAAAAGATAACTTCAAACTTGCCCAAAAAGTGCTAACAATATGATAATTCAATATTAGGAACAAATCCTAAATGTTTGATGATGAAAAGAGGGAAAACAAGGCATTCTACTATTAGCAACATGGTTGGTCACCTGAGGTTGGCAAGCCAATCGACGAAGGCTGCTGTGTACAGATAACAAAACCTAAAATCGTTGGAAACTCATTGTTTGGGTTCCAAACCACTTCAAAATGAACTAGAGAACTCTGAAATAATAGTAGGACATTATCCAATATGATTTAGGCATTAATCATAGCCAAATGAATGAAAACCTAACGAGTCCAATTAAACCTGTAAATGGATAGCTGAAATTCGCCTCTGAATTTGCATTCGTATTCGTTTAAGGGTGTCCGTATTTGGAATTTTTCTTACTGAAAAATATCCGTATTCGTCCACTAAGCAACCATATTCGAATTCGGATAATTTCTTATCAGATCAGATAATATCCGGAGAAAAATTTATCCAGATAGAGTAAAATATTTAACATTTTTTCTGAAAAGGGATGATAATCGGATTCGGAAACCGGTAATCAATAATTGGAAATAAAAAATTATCCGGTAAGAGTAATGTATTAAATACTTTTCTCTAAAATAGGGATTAATACACTTCCTGGATCTGGGATACATCAATCTGAAATGAATGACTGTAGTATAAATGGCTTATAATATTTCTGTTCTCTTTTTTCCAGCAATATTATTTTAGGTTGTTATTTGTCAATAATGGCTACATGATGCGAGCATGCACAAGATTGTGTAATTAGGATATAACTTACAACTCCAATGAACTGGTTTCGTAGCTGATGGGTTTGCAAACTTGTAGGACTGTTCCTTAGAATGGGAAGTGAAATCTCTGTAGAATCACTAAATCTGTTTAAGTGCTTCCATGGATAATCCAATGGGATAAATAGCCTATGTAACAGGGAAAGACTCAATTTAATCAATACACTTCCATGTATGCCCTTGTAGCCATATTTCAAATGAATTAATAGCCATATGCGTTCATCTATAACTACCACACAATTCTTTTGTCTGTATATGTTCATTATTTACCACATAATGCACTCCCTTTGGACTGAGACCTTGCAAGTAGGCAATAGAGCTCGGTACTACCTGTTCACAAAATTTGGGTCTTTAGCTCAGCATGAAAGAGCATCTAGGTCTGTTCCTAGAAGATGATAGTTCGAGCCCATCAAGACTTATTGGTCCATGTTTAGGTGATTGGTAACTATACTTTCAACTGTTCTATAAAATTATTTGAGTTAAGCTTGTTGTGTGGGAAATTATGACTTAAATAAGGTAATATGAACGATCCAATGAGAAAAATTGTAGAGCAGAAAAATAATAATAAAAAAAAAGAAGATCGTAGAATTGCATGAACCTGTCAGAGCATGTTTTTGCATAACTTATGCTTACAACTTAAGCTTACAAAAACATTATTCAGAAAGAAACATGCACCATTCAAGAAAATGAGGAATAGACACTCTTTAAATAGTAATATCCCTTGTCAAAGTTAAGACTGAAAACAAGGAGAATCTTACATACATAAAAAGTTTCAGCAAGCAAGATATGAAACCCAACCTAGCTAGAGCTCTTAGCCACATAGATCTAGAGTAACAGAAAACCCAAACAGTTGAATTGTTTGCCCCATTTCTTCCAAGTAAAGCAAACTCCGATTTTGTTCTGTTAAATACTAGGTGAGTTGTAGCCGCTAAATATAAAGAAAAGAAATATAAAAGCACACATAAATTGAAACCCCCTAATGCCATTTTTGTCTTCTTCGAGTAGACGGTCAAACCAAGGTCCTACAAACTTTGCTACTATTACTCTTACAATCATTGTTATTAAAGTAAGCATAGATGAAACAAGAACTGAAAGTATAAAACCCAAGGCAAGTGAATCAACAAACCTCAGAAAGAGCCAGAGAAGTGCTTAATTTGAAAGTTATATAAATAGTTTAGTGGTGAAACTAAGGAGGTAATGCTAAAATACAAAAGAGATGATCAGCTGAATTGGTTAGCTAAGCAAGAAAGATCTGTGGAACTAAGATTTGCATTTTCTGTTTCAAGCTTTAACAACTAATATAGCATAAACAATGTCTTTCCCATAGGAATACAACAGAGTCTTTAACAAGCTTTACATAAGTCTTTGTGGATTTGAACCATCATCTCTTAAGAGCAAACCTAGGTGCAAACTTAGGTGCAGACCTAGGTGCTCTTCCTATTTTGAGCTAAATATTCACTTACATTTCAAAACATGTTAGTCAAAGTCTATAACAAAAGAATTGTATAAATTGCACACAGGCTGGTGTATGATCTACAAACCAAATAGAGTAATATACCAATCATAGTGAAAAACAATTGAAATATTAAAACCTACCAACAATATTACAATTCAAATGTTAAAATTCTTACAACTAATTCTACAATCATGTTGAATATTAAAAACTATATAATAACCCTAACTTAGACCAAATTTTTAGTGTTGTTTTCAGCTTGCAAGATTGTATTTGGTTCAACAATTGGGTCTACGATTAAAGTAGTAGGTGCAAAGGAAGAGATAGCATGCGAATCAAATGGATCATCATCATTCATCTATGCATGAATATGTTAAGAAATTTTCAAATACAAAATTTCAACATATACTGCATCAGATGAAAAAAAATACTTAGACTATAAAGGTCTGGTAGGAACATATACATATACCATGCACCCACTAATATAATAGCCCTTGTGACTATAGAGTAACATACTATATATATATATATATATATAAAATAAAATAAAATAAAAACAAAACAAAACTGCTTACTTGTTGTAAAGCTCGTTTTCTTCTTCCTCTCTTCTTTTTGTACTTCTTTGAGTCTTGTCTGAATGATACAGATATACTATATCACATGTTGTGGAGAGGGTTATAGATGCCTTGAATGCACCAGCCTTTTTTTCTTTCCTTTTCCTAGTGTTTCATTCCAAGATTTTAACTGCTTACTTGTTGTAGAGCTCTTTTTTTCTTCCTCTTTTCTTTTTAAGCCCTTTGTCAATATTCAAATTAAGAACATCGACTTTTTCATCTTCATTTGTATTTGGGGTATGAATGATAAAGTTGTCCAATTGTCTACACAAATCACTTGCAATATTTTTGATCAATGCATATTGCTTGACTGAATTACATGCTTGTGATGCAATATTTATTAATTTTCGACAAAGGATCCTATAACGATGTGTTGAATCAAACTTGAGATATTCTGCAACTTCTATTCCCTTATTATTTTCATATTATGCTTCTTGTTTCATGTGTCCATCTATTCAAAACATATACTTCTGGAATAAACTTGATGATATCTAGTCTTTCAAAAATTTTCGAAGCATGAGAAAATAGGATGTTAAAAGTCTCAAATTTTCTATAACTACATCAAGCATTTGACTCAGATGGATTACATTCAATGCTAAATTCCATCTCCAAATCAAAACTACCAATTACATATTTATGCAAACTTTCATTTTCATCCTTCTACTTTATATAGTAAGAACCAACCTATGTATACTCATTGCAAATTCATCAATGATATAAGGAGTGTAGATATTTATTGCTTGTATCATGATAGGTGTTTGGGGGAAACAAATTTATTGGGAGCTTATTTCTTGCCTCAAACTCTTATTTCAATTCATTAGCTCGTTTTCATTGACTATTTCATCAAAACTATTTAAAAATCGAATAATATCCAAAGTAGACTTCGTACATTTCTTCAAGTCATTATTTATATTTTCACTCACTTGTGTACTATGCAATATAGAATAAAAAACATGGCCCGAACTAGTTCGGATAGACCCAGGTCGAACCAGGTCAGATAAACCCTGGTTGAACCAGGTCAGATAAACCCTGGTCTAACCTGTTCGGATATATCCAGATCGAACAGACCAAGTCAAGGTCGGTTACACAAGCGTAAAAGTAGGAGATTGGTAACCGAAGACAAAGTATTTAACTTAAACTCAATAATTCATATTTGAGGAGGACTCAATCACTGAGGTTAGTATTGCAGTCCAAGGAATGTCTTAGTTCGAGACGAACTCATACTGAGAAAACCTATTTAAAGGTAAGGGCTTATAAGAGAAAGGTACACTGAGTAGAACTATCACTATTCAAATTTTTATTGTTCATTACTTTCTTGTCTTCCTTAGTCGGATCTCTAACTAGATCGTCGGAGATGAAAACTCGACCTCCACGGTCGAGCTCATTCTTGTAGGTTCATCCGGCTGAAGGGACGAACAGGATTGTGCAGCAACACTATGTATGCCTCTTGTGATTGTATTCTTCATATAAAATTTAGTCCACTTCTACTTAAGTCTATAAATGTGATCTAACCATGAGCCATTTTCAACTTGATAGTCACCCCTTAACTGTTTCCTTGTAGTTTCAAATTGTACTTCATCATCATACTGATATACACATTTCTTAAAATCTGAAAAGAAACTTGATTCGTCCTTCATTAAATTGCCTAAATGTTTAGTTCCATCTAGATTAAATGCCACGTACACACACCATGCCATGTCTCAGGAAATACCTTAGATATTGCATTTGTCATTATGACATCTTAATCAGTAGAAATTGTTACAAATTGCTTTTGCCTATGAGTTGCTAAGAAAGTCTAAAACAATCATTTGAAAGAATCAATTGTCTCATTATACAAAATGTTGCCCCAAATATAATAATACCTCTAAGATGGTTAAATCTTAAAAAATAAATAAATAAATAATCTATTACAACTCGTGTCAGTCCAAAAAAATATTTATAATATGATCTTCCATATCCAACTGCAAATTGTAAGTAAAAGAAGGATTGAGTCTTGTATGATTTGTAAAATATCGTAACAAACTCCTTGCTTCACCATAACACAAGCCACGTTGACGTTTACTATGGAGATAACTCTAATGATCTATTGCTGTATAATCTAAGTTTTGCATCTCACCTGCTTATTATTTACTCATATATTGTAACATGACCTTATTTTCTATGCCGGAATTAGTGCCCAACAATTTCATATGCCTATACTTTTGAAACTTTTGATTGTAATTGCATCATGTGAGTGGTAGATGGTATATGAAGCTCATAATTATGATTTTCAACAAAACTATAACATTGGTACATCCCATTTTCCACAATTTGTAGTGCCATATGAGCAACACAATTAATTCTTTTCTCCACTCGATGATTAGTTATATCACTATCAAACAAAATAACGCATTTGTCCTTCTACGAAGTTTATTGCATATGAATCTCCTTGAAGTTATTATTGATTTATCTTTTTTACTTCTATTTACAAACTCTCTTGTGACACTAAATCCCAAAATTCCTTCATAATCATTACAAAAATTAATCATTTTCATAATTAAACTGCATGCCAATCTTAGGCTTACTTTCATCTTTATTTGATGCATTTATTAGATTATCCATAACCCACCTGAACAATAATCAAGAGAAGAAAATGATCGAAATAAAAAATTTGAAACTATAAAAGTATACCCTCAAAACAAAGAACTTAGAGGAGAAGACAAATTCTCATGGGAATCATAATTAATTTAATATAAGAAGTATTACTACTACCTTCACTCTTAGAAGGTCCCACATGGGTTCCACTCCTATTCTTTTAATGAGTAGGTGATCCAAACTCGTTGGACCAAGCAATGCTCCATCCAAGGCCCTGAACCTAGCATCGTCCAGCCTAACTGTAGGTTAAAAAAATTTCAGCCATGACTTGCTATATTACGGCAAGTTATTTCATCTAAACTCTATTTTGAGGTCAAGTGACTCAGGCTATCTTGGCAAAATTACAAACTTGCTAAAACCAACCCATGGAGGTCTTTCATTATTTTTTATTTGTTATTCTTAAGTTTCTTTTCACCTACACTAAAGAGATAAAAGTAAGATTAGGATCTTTCTATCTATAATTAAATCTTCCTACCACATTTAGAAGGAAAAACAATATTTTAAAGGCAGTGAACTTTAAAGCTTAAATTTGCCTAGTATCCTTATATAAGTTATATTACCAAATTATATATGTGTTGTTTTTTGCTTAGAAAAATTTACCATTTTTTGGCAAATAGCTCAGACAGATCTACTAAAGTGCTAGGTTGTGTACTTGATGGCTCCTGACATTGCCACTCTACAATCTTATTCACTGATGTTTCTTCCTCTATATTCTTATAATTGTAAATAGGAAAGCCCGTTTTCTATCTTTTTAGCTTTCTAAGATGAATCCACACCAGCTCCTGGTCTTGTAAAATCCCATAGAAAATAAGATTAAAACAAGATGAAAGAGGAGATCAATCGGCACTTTGCAAATGCAAACTATGAGATTCTCAATGACATATTATCAACTAACAAATCCTCAACAACACATTATCAAACAAGAATTATTTTTAGATCTTAAACCAATACCAATGGTAAAAACATATTGCAAGCACCAAATCCTCAACAAAATTAAAGCTTAGGAATTTATTTGAGTAAAAATACCTATCAGGTATCATTGGGAAAAAAAGAGAACGAAGAAGGGAAGAACAGAGAAATCTTCCTCAGTGCAATGATAAAATTTTGAGGCTTTTGCCACTGTGAGCAGAGAGATTGAGAGAGAGTGAGAGTGAGTTTCCATGGAGAGACTAAATAGAGGTTACTGTTTTGAGCAAATAGGAGTGAAAACCAAATCCTAGAGGTTTTAGGAATAGTTTCTACCGCTGTGAGCATAAAAGAGAAACGAGAAAATTGTAAGGATTCCAGGAATTTTTCTTAATTTTGTGAAGAGAAAGGAGAGAGGAAAATAGATGTAAATTTTAGAAAAAAAAATTTGGGGGGAAATGGGGAAAGGGGAGGATTTTAAAAGCCACAACGGAATAGGAAGGGGGGGGGGGGAGAAAAAAAAAGGGGGTGGGGCCCCTCCCACCAAAAAACCAAAAAACACAATAAACAACGTGGGGGGGGGGGGGCCCCCCCCCCCCCACCCCCCCCCCCCCCCCCCCCCCCCCCCCCCCGGGTGATACACCGCAAGATCTAGGTTCAGTGACAAATCCATACAAAACATGATATAGCATAATTAAATGGACAAGAATAAATCAAGTTTATCATACTAAGTTATCAAAACCGAAATAATGGTTACAGTCATCCATTACTTCAAAATAAAAGGTATAACATCAGAGTTTTGAAAAGAAAAGAGAGTAGTTTTATTCGCAGCGGAAAAATAAACTAAACTTGTTCTCTAATGGAATCCAATCCAAAAGAAACAGTCTTGATACCTGGCATGAAGCTCCATGTGCGTCCACTTCTTCTTCGGTCACTCCTTCAAGAAGACATACCGGTAACGCATCCTCCATTTGGAAGAAGTCCTCATAACCTGCAGCATAATCTAATAGAAAAAAACATATAAAAGGAATGAGTTCAACAGAACTCAGTGAGGTCAACTCAACATCATATCACACATTCATTCTCAAGATTCCACACCACACATATAACATGAATATCAATAATGTAATTAATGACAATGATATGATATGTGAATGATTATGCTCCTAACTCTATCATGAAGTCTCTATGGTAGACACGCATTAAGTCATACACCAGTCTTCTTTGGGCGGTCTCATCACTCTTCCCTCACGGCACTCAAGCACGTCCGCTGGGTTCTCCGCGGTTGTTGTGTAAAGTCTTGTCAAGCCATGGTTGGGGATTAGGTCACCACTCTCTCACATCACCATTGGTATAAGATCGCGCGTGTCAAGGATAATCTTAGGCCCAATGCAAAGTCATATGGTCTCGTACTACATATGGTCCGGATATTTCCCCTCACGCCTAGTGCTCTGTTGGTTCAATACCTTCCCACCTATGAATGAAATCCTCAATGGAGGCATCTGTTGGACCCCATTCATTAACCCGGTGGTCATCCACATATAATAGACGGGATGATCTCCATGTCCTCTCACGGGTCATTTCACCGGTCTTGAGCGTCCATGAGCCCTTATCTATTATATGCAACCCTACCTCTCTATGATGATAGTGGGCCTGCTTGACATACGGGACCCGACCACTAACATCACGGGTTAACCGGCTTCAATACCCCTGCCGAAAGGGTAGTAGTACTCATGAGGTCACCTAACCAAACACTTCTAGACATGCCCTAAATATGTAAATTAGTAATCGGGAAAGAGCCAAGGGTACCATAGGAATGCGTCCCATACCGCCTCCTTTGGTATCCTATGGCGAAAATGCCCAAAGGGCATTCCCCATTCCCAACCACAATATAAGCAATCATATAATATCACTAGGGCAATGGGTGAACCCACAACCCTAGTAGAAAATACAAGGTAGAAGAAATAATAATATTTCTCCTCTCATACAATCACATTCCATTTCATAACAACAATAATTGATTTCAAAGCAAGGAGCAACATCAGAAGTAATAATAAACATAAATTATAGCAATTCATATTTAATAAAAGACATAAAATAACCACAAGATAATACTAAAGCAATACAATATATCAATAATGAAAAGTAACTGACATCATTACACATGTAATATAAAGTTAAGTATATCCTCACCTTTTACTTTGTTCTTCCTCCAAATCCAAGAATCCACTCCCACAAATTAGTGATTAAAGATATATTAACCTATTTATGCAAAATAAATAATTATCACAAATTAGAGCCAATTTGGGTTTCAAATGATATCTTAAAATCTTCCCACAAAAACCCAAATCTGAAAACTAGGTTAAAAAGGGTAGTTCTCAACCTCACTAGTGAATGGTCACTAATTTGCCACCAACTCGAAGTCTAAACGAAACGAAACTTTGGGAGAATCTAATTGGAAACAAAAGGATCCTACGGGTACCTTCAATTTTATTAAATTTGACCAAAATCAAAATGCCCCAAATTTGGCTCTCATAATTCACCCGCGGGTAACCTAGAGAGTCAAATTCTAAAATCTTTTGCAAGAGGATAAAGCATTACCCAAACTCAAGGGAAACATTAATATAAGAAAATATAAGCATCTAGGGTACCTATCATTATTCCCTTTCACGGATCCCTCAAAAGGAAAGGAGAGAAAAGATATCACTCCCACAAACTAGGAAGGGACATAAAAACAATAAAGGAAAGCAACCAAGATGCCTAACAACCTTCCCTTTCAAGATTCCTCAAAAGGAAAGGAGAGAAAATACTCACAAAATTGTGAGTAAGAGAAGCATTAAAGAAAACTAACCTTTCGTAATGATTTTGCAAAGATTCGGATCACAGACACCTTCGGAAGAATGGAAATCGCTCCTCTCTTTCGTTTCTCCTTTTCTCCAAAGCCTCCGCCTCTTTCTAGCCTCCAAAAATGCGTTTACGGATGAGATAAAACATAAATAAGGTTTTAAAATCCGAATTTCCAATTTTGCCCCTAAATAGAAAATAAGGTGGGGGTTGGTTCACCTAAACGGCTCAAACTTCTGGCTCATGGTTGGACCCCCAAACAAACTCCGATTTTGATGATCTTTGGCTCGTTGGAAAGGTCTTTCGACGATCTTCGATTTGATACATTATTTGCGTCAATCGGATTCTCCATCACTGATCTACAGATATTCCAAAATTATCATTTTTACACTATCGAGACTAATCTTCTCTCTTCACTTAAACTTTAAGAGAGTTTTTGAGTCATTATAAGGGTCATCTACCAACATTTGTTTAATTTCCAATCCTTCGGGCTTGACTTGAATGGTCCACAATTGTCGCCGAATCAAGGCCCAGGTTCTCGGTCTTAAAACCACGGGTTAAAGGGGTAGAAATCTGGGGGATTTCACAGCTTCACCCTAAAAAGTGCAAACGAAAATGCATTAGCCCAATACTTGAAAGCATGCTTGTGTGAGATAACACAGACAAACCCATTTCAACAATTTGTCGGTGTTGGCGTTCCACCCAACCGTCTTGTTCAGATGTATGAGGGTAGGTCAATATACATTCAATTCCAAAACTTAAAATGAAGATTTCAAAACTCACCTCTCCAATCTGTCTGAAACACTTTATTAAAGAAGAAAAGAAAACTGGTTTTCAGCCAAGGTTTTGAAAATTTGAAAAACCTTCAAAAACATCAGACTTCATAACGATAGTGTTAGATCCAGGTGAAATGGCTATATATAATCGTCAAGAAACCAAACAAAATAACAATGCCCAGCAGTCAAAACCTCATATGCAGGATCCCAAAGATCCGAAAACACTAACTGTAGAGGTGTTGTAGTGTGTATTGTGCATCCATCAAATGGAAATTTATGGGTCTGTAGCCACAACCAACTGAAAGGAAGCTTAAATTTTGAAATCTAACGTTGGAAACAATTCTTGGCAAGATGTCCATGACGGTCATAGAGAAGAGTTGCGCTTGCCAACCCCTCGATCACCAGAACCAGAAAATTGGGCACCAGATTGAAATCGACCACCAAGATTGGGAGAAGATGCAAGAGCCAATGCATCGATGGTTTGTTTCACCTGAAGTAGATATTCTTGCGTCGTTTAGAACCTTTATGAACACTGTGCAATTGCATGATTCTTGCTTGGGAAGGAGAGGAATAAGTTGCTGAGAGGGAATCCCAAACAGCAGTGGATGTTTGAAGGCCAATTAACAACCTCTGTGAGGGAAGGTAAAAGCCAACTCATCAAAAGTTGATCTTGCTTCTGCCAGGTGAAGAACGTAGGGTTTGGGACAAGATTTGGGGAATTAAGCTCAAGAAATGGAGCTGGACATGGAACTGATCCATCAATATAGACCATAAACCCTGTACATCGCAAAGTGGCAAGAATTATGAATGCCAAACCAAATAGTTGGAGGACGAAAGCTTCAGAGACAAATAGTGATGCACATTTGAAAAGGAGGGTGAAGGAGGTGGATCAGTGGAACGAATTTCAGAAGCAGATGAAGAGGAACAAGATGCCATCGACAGTTCTGAGAAATTCTACAAGAGAAAACCGAACAGCGCAGAGCTACAAAAATGATCAAGAACAGAGGAAGAACGACAGATCGCAAAGCTGCGCAAATGAAATGGAAAACCAAAGAGATTCGAAAAACCAGAGAGCAGAGAATGAGATCAGAACGTCGCCATTAACAGAGCTCAGATCCCAAACAAGAACATCGAAGAAGAACGAAGAAAAATCCCAGTAACCAGCTTTTATTAATGCTCATCTTCCAATGTTCATATCATCAACCAATAATGGCCCTTACTGAGATGCTCACTCTGTGTTCATAGATTGATCAAAAATGCTAGAAAGGGCATTGAAGTAGTGATTGGTACTTTGAACAAGTAGCGTAACCTCTGCATTACATGTTCCAAGAGAATCCAAGCACATATGTGGTAGTTCATCTCAAAATCCAGTACAAAAGGAAGGCTGAGTCAAAAACTAAAATGCATAGAAACCAGGGAAGGACTCTAATTAATCTGTAATTCAAATTTTCAATGAAAAGTTCTTTAAAAAAAAAAAATCTCCCGAGCTGATGTTGTTCTACTGCAACTTAATACGACCCATGATGGGCATCATTGGTGCAGCAATCCACAAATATCCATTGCCTTCCTCTACTTCAGTAATGGAGCTCAAAGTCTTTCCTAAACTATCTTCGAACACTTCCAAAACTTTCCCCTCTTCATTCAGCTTCATAGCAGTTGCATGAGCCTTCAGACTACTCATCATTGTCTGTACTTTCTCAACAGCACTTGGATACTTTGCTAAGAATTCCCTTACTGAAGGTTTGGTTTCAAGCCACTTCTCCATATTTCCCTTCTTTGAGTACAAAGCAACCCAGAAATCACCATCAGGGTTCCTTCGAAGATTGTCCGGAAAACCGGGTAATTCCGCGAATAGCTCATGAGTTCCAGCTTTAGGACCTTGCAGCCAATACTTTTGGACATTACCATTCGCAGTCTCTGCAACTAACACAAATGATCTGTCTTTGCTTATTGCCACACCATTGGGAAATAATAAATCTCTCATCAGTACAGTCAATTCTTTAGTTGCTATGTCGTACTTCATGAATCTCCCACTAGTGTCACCACTTAAAACAATTGAGATAAACTCTCTGCAAAGAGTTCAATCTGGAGTTATACAGAGGAAGTGAAATGGTTATAGAGACAAGAATGCAGCCCAAGTGTTTGTAGTAATTATACCTTCTGTAGAATTTTGTGCTTGAATCAGTGAAGTAGACCACACCTTCCTCTTCATCTATGTCAATGTTGTTGGTGAATTTGAAGGTTTTGCCTTCTGCTTCTGTTACTAATGGAGTGGCCAAACCTCCATTTGGTCCAACTTTCATGAGCCCAAAGTAAGCATCAGCAATGTAGAGATCTCCTGTTTTCTTGTGAAATTGTAAGCCTAATGTTCTCCCACACAGATGCTCAGTCTTGGGTGAAAATGGTTTAACACACTCAGTTCTTCAAAACAAAAAGATTACAATCTCTTTCAGTGATTGGTTCTGAATCGAGCAATGAAAAAGATGCAACACATGAACAGAATTTATGCACAATTTTGGCCGGTCCAATCAGAACCAACAAATTTAAATTGAACCAGACTAATTAGGCTCTTTTAGGTATCAATTATCATTCTCAATAATTAAAAATTTTTTATTATTTTAAATTGTTTGACATTTATTATCAGTTTTATTTTTATTTAAAATAATAGAAAAATCTCAAAAATCCATAATAGACTTTGTCTAGATTATGGTGAGAATTTCATTCTTTTCATTTATATGCAAGTTTACTTAAAATTTTTATAGTTAAGATGAGTGTAAAGTCAATATACATTTTTTTCTTTTTTCTCACTTGCTCACTAATATTTTTTAATAATTTTTTTTTTCATTCCATAATTTATTTTTGACAAAATTCATCAAACAATTTTTCATTTTTGACCAATAATTATGAATTATTGTACTTATTTTTTTTAAATAGGTATAATAGAAAATAAGTATTGATAAAAAAAAGAGCCTAAAATACCCAATTATAGTTTATTTATGTTTCTACATGGGATATGATCAAGTTTCTCATTTACAGAATCTTGAAATAGGTTAAAGAGATTGGTTTACTTGGGTCTTAAGCCCAAGAGAGAAAATTCGAGTCCAAATATTTTCAATTTGAAACCAGTTGAAATGGTTTAATATCAGATTGGTAATGACCCAATCTAAATCAAACAAAACCAAATCAAACTCAAATAAAACCAAATCGCACCAAACCCTAGCTAAACCAAACTAAACCAGTTCCCTATTTCTAATTTTTGAAAATATATTCCTATTTTCAGTTCGATTTCAATTTTTCCCACTCTTTCATGATTAAAATATTTTTTTTTTCCATTTTAAATCTCCTAATTGGTGGGAGAAAAATGCAAGTTGAGACAACAAGAAAGGCACAAGTCAAGAAAATGTTGATTTCGCTTGAGTGTTACATAATTAATACGTAGCACCAGCACCCGAAAAGTCAAGATCGAAAATTTTCACCAAAATTATGTGTTAGAATATAATTTTACGAAATAGACGGTCAAGATCAAAATCAATCTCAACCATAGATTGTGCAGCGCACAACACTGAAGCACAACCCAAAACATATAATGCAGACAGGAGAAAGGCAAGTCATCAACGACTCTTTCCTTGTCTTTCTTTCTTTTGTCATATGATAGGGAAATGGATGTTCACAAATGCAAACCATATAAAAAATAATTTCCAAAATATACAATTTTATCATCTCACTATCCAAATGCTTCTTCAAATGTAATATTTTTTTTAAAATGCGCACTCTAATATTAAATTGAAAAGTATCTGGTTCTTGAAAATTCCCATTTTCAGAAGAAGAAGAAGAAGAAGAACATACCTATTTGCAGAAGTGACGGCAAATTCAATCCATCCTTTATCATCACCTTGCCATTTAAGAATCCGGCCGTCGGCGACGCCGGTGTAAGGACCTTCACCATTAGAATCAAACACTATACTTTCACCACCAAAAGCTCCGACGCCGGAAAACGAAATCACTTCTGCATCTTTAAGCTTGTCTTGAGCTCCTGGAAGAAGAGGAGGGTGTAAACGAGGTGGGTTCTTGGAAACATAGATTGAGAGGACTGCAAGAACTGTTGCTGCTAAGATGAAAACAGATCTCATGACTTCTTGTTAGTAATTCAAAATCGGAGAGAAATAATAGAGTGAATAATGGATGTGGGGATTTATAGTATTTATATTGGGAGAAGAGCTTTGGTTTCTTCTCCATACATGAACCGCTACGCTACCACTTTCAAATTTTTAAACTCTAAAAAAAATAAAAATAAAAAAAAAAAACTCTAAACAAATTCCACGCTTTGACAATTATAATAGACTTATGTGGAATTTTTAGCTCCACTTCTTGTACAAAATTGATGGCATCCTTCGAGATATCTAATTGAATGACGTTCTTTTTTATTATTATTATTATTTTTTTTTTGGTAAGAAGAGAATGATTTATTGAAAAGAGAAACCTCTATTACAATCTATTCTTAACAAGTCAAACAGTAAAAGCCAGTAAATAAGGGGTAGGGGAAATTTACAATTAAGAATGCATCTTGTGTGTTCATTATCCTTTGCTAGGGTGTCCGCCACCATGTAAGCCTCACAAAGAACGTGTCTAAACGAGATAAACTCAAAAGAGTCCTTTAGATGCAAAATGTCTGCAACTATTGGATATACCTTCCAAGGGGACTTAGAGATAGGATTTTGCAGAACATTGATGATCGCCTGATTGTCTGATTCTCTCTCGATGTAAAAGCTAATTTGAAATCCCGAGCCCAGATCATCGCTTGTCGAATGGCTAAAGCTTCTATTTTGAGGATATATTGCACTTCCACAACTCTTCTGAAGCAAAATATCATTTGTCCTTGATGATCTCTTGCTATACCTCCATATCCGGTGACTCGCTTATTATGAAAAAGTGATTCGTCCACATTTAATTTGATGTGAGGATGAATAGATGTCTCCCATTTAATGATGATTGGATCTTTTTGAGGAAGTATTTCCTCAAATTTTGGACAACAAAGTTGGAGACCTTTCCATATTTGAAAGTAAGTTTGAGTAGCAGATGAGGTGTGAGGTGACTCTATCAAGTCTATATATGCTTTCCAGTATAACCAAAGCGCAATGAAGAGCCTGAGAGTGGAGACAGAATCCGATGCTGAAGGCTTCTGACTGATTAATTGTGCAACTATGTTCTGTAAGTTGCCATTTATGAATATAGAAGAAAATTGAAAAGCCCGCCAAACCTCTTTACGGTTAGAAAATCAAAGTTAAAGTTGGTAGTTAAATTTTTTTTTAAATATAAAATTACCTTTACACGAAAACCCTAATATCTAATTCCCCCCCCCCTTTCTAGTACAATCAAAGTCTGACATGTTGGACCATGTCGCCATGTCGGTGGCTGGTGACATCATCAACATTATGACATTTCGTTGACGAGTTGACAACTTTTGGCAGGGGTGTTGATGAAAATTCGGCTCCCAATTTCAGGGGATATTTAAGGTCTTTTTGGCTTGAATTTTGTTGTGTTACCTAATTTGAGGCCAATAAACACACTGGGAGCATTAATTTGACCTAAAACATCACTTATTCTAAAGTTTCTGATTGACACATGCCAGGCTATATGCGGCCAAAATTGGAAGTTTGGAAAACTCATATAAACTAATGTAAACATGTAAAGATAATACAAATACACAATTGGTGAAGAGAAGTATTAAATTTTACAATTCATTATACAATTCTGTTGAGTATATCTCATGCTTCACATTTTGTTGCCAACAGACATGGGAGCCCGTAGAGGTCCTATGTCACTTCGGCAAAAATAGAACGAAAAATCGGTGAAAAACCGAATGAAATTCTGTTATATATTGCCGACATATTGTATATGTTGTGTCGATGGGGGGAGTCGTGTCTTCCCCAGCGACACAGCGATATATTGATGCCTATAACTTATCATACAGAGACTATTTATAGGGAAACCTAAAACCCTAATCCCGATGTAATTACAATTTTATCCCAGTATTAGTAATTGACCCAAACCCTGTTTCAATTACAAATACAACCAAAATCATAATTGCATGGACCCACAGAATATAAGACACCCATACCCAACAATCTCCACCTTGGCTTGAATTTTGCAAACCACCTTGAAGAAAACCGTTGATGATGTCTCTCTGCAATCACCTGTCTCTGTGTATCCATCACACCTTACCGCATGGCCCACATCCCCTCCAGGGATGCTTTTGTTACCGCCATCACTAAACCAGCATGACGCACACCCCCCACCTGGGGTGTCCGGTATAGCTCATCGCCGCTATACACGCATGACCCACATCCCCTCAAGGAATGCTTTTGTTGCCATCGCTAAACCAGCATGGCGCACACCCCCCACCTGGGGTGTCCCGTACAGCTCATCGTCGCTATACACGCATGACGTGGCTCCATCTCTCCTTTCACAGCTAGCTCCAAGAGATCATTGCCACTCATCAAATCCAAAGCGAAAGTCACTCGTTTCTTTCCAAATTTGCCCTTGTTTTGCACCTGAACAACTTGCAAATTCTGTTTATCTGTACCCTTTACCAAAGTGTCAACTGGAGCTCCACCTGTTTCAACACTACTTGCAAGCCTGTACAGTTTACCTGATCTGTGGGTTTCGTACCCATCAATCAACTTAAGAACCTCATCGTTGATTTTCGTACGAACTCACAAAATCAATACCAACGGAGCAAAATCTTCTTAATCCGTCACTTCCACTGAGTCCAAAACGCCCAAAAACTTTAGGAACACTTAACTCTGTACAAAAAACCTTCACACAAAATCCTGTGGAAACAATCTATACGATACTATTTGATAATACCAAAAAAAAAAAAAGAAAATTCTCTTTTCTTTTTTCTCTTTTTTTTCCCCTCCTCACGGTCTTTCTTTCACGTTCCCAACTCACTTTTCAAAAAAAATTTTTTCACTTCGATCAATCCGTCGAAGCCTTCTTTGTTATTCTGGCACCTATCATCTCCTTTCTGGATCTCCGCACACCCTCCGATGATGATCCACCGAACCTCGCTCTGATACCACTTGTTGGGGATAATGGATGCACAACCACGAACAGTACTCACGGTCTTTCTTTCACGTTCCCAACTCACTTTTCAAAATTTTTTTTTTCACTTCGATCAATCTGTCGAAGCCTTCTCTGTTCTTCTGGCACCTATCATCTCCTTTTTAGATCTCCGCACACCTCCGATGATGATCCACCGAACCTCGCTCTGATACCACTTATTGGGGATAATGGATGCACAACCACGAACAGAGAAGAACACAAGCAAAGCACACAAGGGATTTAACATGATTCGGCAAAACCATGCCTACGTCCATCAGAGAGAAAAAAGAGTTTTACTATTTCTAGGAAACCTCACACCACTCTCACACCCACAAAGTGCTTCCCTTTGCTTCTTGCCCAATCTTTATTCCCGGGATGGGTTCTCCAATCCCCTACAACGATTGATCCCCCAATCTCCTATAGAGATTGATGCCTATAGCTTATCCCACAGAGACTATTTATAGTGAAACCTAAAATTCTAATCCCAATGTAATTACAATTTTATCCCAGTATTAGTAATTGACCCAAACCCTGTTTCAATTACAAATACAACCAAAACCATAATTACATGGACCCACAAAATACAAAACACCCAAACCCAACAGGTTGTTCCCTTGTTCTTGTTCGACTCATCTTCGTCTTCTTCTACCTTGTGTAACCATTCTTTTTATTTTATTCTTGCATTTTTATGATTTTATTTTCGATTTTTCCCCCCCCCCCTCCCCCTCCGCGGGAAATAAAAATAATGGGAATTTCCGGACCCCCGGGGGCTATGCATAGCCAAATAAATGGATACGCACTACCCCCCAAGGTACCAAAAGACAACAAGGACAAAGTGAAGCGAAAAACCCTCAGCACACCGAAGAGCACAGCCACAAAAACCAACGGAAATAAAAGAGTGGGGGAGCACACGGAGAAACAACCCGGACGAAAGGGTCCACTCCCGAGAGAAAACCAGCTCTCGACGAAACCGGGCATCTCTACCACGAAAGTGCAACCAACGACTCTTAGTGCTCACGCCCGAAACCACGACTCGAAAGACGGAGCGGAAAACACAGAGGGGACCCGGAGACGCCGCAAAGCAAGCAGACCGGCCGGAGCACCCAAGAGGGAAGAACAGAAAAACAAACAAAAAAAAGAGAGGACGAAAGGGAAAGAGGGAGACGGGAAGCAAGCCGCGGGACGGCAGGGAGGAACAGCGACGAAGAACAAGCAGCAAAGAGAAGGCCAAACAAGCCAAGACGACAGGAAAGCCGCATCACGCTGGTGGGAAAGAGGAATATGCCCGCCAAACTCCGGCGAGTAGCAGCGAACACAAGAGAAAAGCGAAACAGACAGGTAAACAAAGTAAACGAAAATATCCAAAAAAAAGATATACATACCTGGCTTGATTTTATATTCGGTCTATTTCACGGATCTAATTGTGTAAGCATGCAAACCGGGAGCAAGGATATTTGCAAAGTACAATTTCTTAATGATCTTATGGATACCGGGAGGTGGCAGGTCCTTTGGCTAGCTGGCCCCCGGGGGTCCAGAAAAAAATTACCAAAATTAATATATAAAAACTAACTGAAAAAATTAATAGTGTTCCTCATAAAGGATGTGATTGATAAATTAGATAACTTAAAAGAGTGACATCAATATTAGAGAAAAACTCAAAGGTTGTCACTACAAATTTCGCTGGATTTATTTGTTTATGGCTGAAGACTTTTTTTTGGACAGTATTGATTAAAAAATTCCACGTTTCTATTGGTTCATGGGGTTGATTCTTAAACAATTTCGTGCTTGGAAAAAACAATTCCCTACAGTTCATATTTGGTTCCACTTCTGGAAAGGAGTTCACTTTTTTGGCAGATGAAGTTATTAATTACAATTGGCATGCATGATTTGTTTTAAATAATACCTTCAATATCATGAAGGGTTCCAATTTTCTTGAGGTCCGAAGCGTTGTGTATTTTAATAGTTATTGTCATCTTATATATAAATTTATAATTAAGAAGTCGAGGTACGTGTAAGCATATTCAAATGAATTTTTTAATTTTAATGTCATTTTAACCTATTTATTAGTTTTAAATATTTAGATAATTAAGAATTCAAACCAAATTCCATAGTGCTTCTTCTTCAATTTTGGTGTCAGTCAATTTAAATTCTTTCAGACTTTTTTATAATCTACCAAGTGTTTCTATTTCAAGAAACACTAAATAGGAACATTAAAAACAATTTTAGATGTTTTTAAAACAAAAATACTTTTTTAGACATTTGATAAAACTTATTTACAAGAACAAGATATCAAATTATATATTTAAGATATTAAGGTTTTATATTTAAGATATCAAATTATATAAATACCCATCTTTAAAATTGTTTTAGGGCCTGTTTGGTTACATGAATCTAGAGATTTGAAAGACTTCAAATCTCTGGATTCATGAATCTAAGAATTATACCTGTTTGGTTGTAAAACTCTTTAGATTCATGGAATCTAGAGATTCACTTTTTTATATTAAAAACGTGAATCTGTAGATTTATAGATAAATGATGAAAATTAGAGATTTCAAAAAAGCTATACAGTTGCACATTCATAAAAATCACGTCGATCAAATAGCTTTTTAAGATTAATCCACAGGTTTCATTCCACAACCAAACATCTAATTTTATAAATTATAAAGATTTGAAATCTCTAGATATTTGAAATCTCCAAACTCATGTAACCAAACAAGCCCTTACTTAAGCCTATGGTGTCCAACTTTTGCTTGGAAAAACAAACATTACAGTATTAAAACTATTTTTCAGAGTCAAAATTTTCATAAATTTCAATTGTATTTAAAAAAAAAAAAAACAATTTTAACAAAATGATTTTTGACTATTTCTTTTTCAGTTTCTTGAAATAACAACCCCAGAAACTAATTTTTGTGGGTTGTCAAATGGATCTTTAGTCTTAAAATACACCTCATATAGTAAAAAATTGTATTAAGAGGAGCTGAGAGATGAGATAACTTGAGAAGGAATCATTAATTGAAGGTTCCAAATTAAGGTTTTCGATGAATTGGGCCAGGATGGTCTGCGACGCATTGTATCAGCTACGATCCAGCGAGTCTCTCTTCCACGGATCCGTGTAGGTTACGGGGTCAGTTTGGTCAAGATAGGAGGCAATTTCATTCCACGTCACCTACTCCAATGACTTCTTTCCGCCATTTACCATAGACTTTGTCAAAGAAAGTTATTATTTTTTTTATTTATTATTATTTTGGTTCAGTCAAGAAAGTTCCTTTCAAATCCTTTTCAGTCAACAGAGGCTCCTTAGTCCGTAATAATAATTCTCAAAAAAAAAAAAAAAAAATCAATTCATGGTCATTATTTATTAGAGTTTTTTTACTTGTAGGTCCTTTAGTAGACCATTAAAAAAAAAAAAAATCAATTTATGGTCATTATTTATTAGAATATTTACGTGTGGGTCCTTTAGTGGACCATAAACTAAGTTGGATCTCCTTAATGTAGTATATTACATACGGGTCTTAAGCAGACTAACACCGTTAGCCGCCCTTGTATATTCAAATTTCAAACGGATCAAAGTGACGCTCAAATTATTTAATCCATTTTGGTCCCTCTATGTTTGAAATTTGAATATACTTAACCGCGATTAACAGTGTTAGTTTGATTATGATCCACATGTAATATATATCAGTAAGAAGACCCAACATTAGTTTGTGATATACTAAGGAGACCCACACGTAAAAAAAACTCATATTATTATTATTATTATTATCGACAATTCTTTTGAACTCTTTGGACTAGAGTTTTAGGGTTTGAATCCTCTTTAGGAGTGGCTCTCCAATTGAATGTTTAATGAATCACTATTCAATTATATATAATATTTTAATTCAATGGCACTTATCGAATTTATCCTAGTTTTTGGATTAAAATATCTCAGGTGGTTGAATTTTGTAACTCATTTGACATTCACTCGGAGAACTCTAAAAAGAGAAGCCAAATACGTCTAACCGTAAATGAATATATATGAGGTTAGATTTCTATCTTTCATGGAGAGGGGAATTCATCTTTAGGTGTGATTTAACTTAGAAGTGTAGCTAGTATCCCTGATTTGTCTTGTAGGTAGTTTAAATCTTATTCTTACCAGTTTTTTATATCAAAACATTTTTCAAGTCACATCACAAAAGAGGATTAGAGGATATAGAAACCTACAAAGATGGCTTTGTATTTGAAAAAGTAATACAACAACACATGTGCACAAGACGAGATTTAAATGATTCACCTGAAGGCCATGTTTGCAACATAAAGAAGAGATGGTGTTTTACTATGAGAAATAAGAACATAATACAAACCTATAGCCATTTTTTACCATTCTTAACCCTTTTGAGAGATTGTAAGTATAAGAACAACTAAAAATGCTACTCTTCAAATAAAAAGATAAAAATGACCTTATACCTTAAAAAATGACCAAGACAACAAGACAATACTTCCGTAATAAATAGTGTGGGGCCCACAACTAGCCATTTCAAATAACTCAAAATTCTAAATAAATAAATGTCGAAAACAATCATTCAAATTCGTTTAGGTCCCGAACATTTTACAATGATGAAAATTGGTCTTCACCATAACACAATGCAGTTGGATTGGACAATTTGCATTTCTTAAGAAGGGATTTCTATACAAGGACTGAAAACATACTCTCTTACTCTCTTCAAACAAGCATGACGTTAATGAAAGTGGATTAATTTACCTACCCTATTAAGAAATACCAAGCATGTTTTTTCCTAGTAACTGAGATGTTCGGACTAGTTTATGCTCACGTTGACTAATCCTCAGGAAAGAGACTTTATATATAAAATAGAGACCCCAACTCCAAGGGGATCCAACTCTAAGCATATTTGTTATTATTATTTTTTTAATAAGACGAAAAATATAATTTTAAAAAAAAAAAAACCCCCCCCTTTTTTTTCTAAAAAAAACATTTTATTTATAAAAAAAAATTTTATTAATAATTATTTTTTTTTTTTTTTTTTTTTTTTTAAAAAAAAAAGTTTCCCTCTTTTTTTTTTTTTTTTTTTTTTTTTTTTTTTTTTTTTTTTTTAAAAAAATATTTAATTAATAAATAATTAAAAATAAAAAAAAAAAAAAAAAAAAAAAAAAAAAGGTGGTGTTGATGTTTTTTTTTTTTTTTTTTTTTTTTTTTTTTTTTTTTTTTTTTTTTTTTTTTTTTTTTTTTTTTTTTTTTTTTTTTTTTTTTTTTTTAATTAATGATAAGTTGATTTCATGCATATTATTTTATATGATTAATTAACTATATTTCCATGTATTTACAATTGTTTTATATCAATTTACCCTAATATGATATGAAAATGAATATGTTGCACCCTTTCCTTTAATTTCTATAATTTTGGTGATTTTATATATTTCCTAACAAATTCTAATAAAGATTTATTACTTTTACATGTAGGAAATTATCAATCAAATCTGGGTATTATTGCAAGAGTCCTACCTCAAGTCAAAAACATAAAGAGAATGAGTCCTTGCATGCTTCTACGTTTTATTTCCTATTTAGGATTTGATCAAAGAAGGGAAAAGAGGAAAAAGAATCCAATTCAAATAAGAAGGATAGAAGAATCCCGATTTTGAGTGTCTCTGTCCAGTTTTGATCAAGATATTCATCGGATGGTCATATGGTGTCCGATCGAGCTGATTTTTGGAGGAGAGCTTCACGACGTCTTGGTCTTCAAATCCAACGGTGGGATTATGCATTGGAGATCTCTAAGATAGCAAAGCCAAGGAACTGGAAGAGGACGTTTTTGGGAGCTTTGGAAGAGCGTGGAGGTTGAACTAGAAGACGTTGGATGGCTTTGGAGATCTGAAGCTTGGGAATAAGTTTTTCTTCATCTTCTTTCAATGTTCTTGAACTTTTCTGTAATGTTTTTAATTTCAAGTATGAACTAATTTAGTTTTTCTAGGGATCAGATGTAGCCTATCTTTGAATTCCCACTCTTGTCTTTGAATTCCCACTCTTGACTTCATCAATATAATTTTGAATATTGTTTCCCTTGATTGAGTTTTTACTTCTATTCTTCATGCTTTTGATTAATTGGCCACTAATCAACTGATTTATTAATCATAATGAACTGAGAGGGGATTTATGTGTTTAGTTCATTGGAGTAAAAGCCATGAATTACATGTAGGATAGAGATATACTTACATGGTTTGTGTAGTTGTTATAGTGGGTTAGCAATTGAGGGAATTTCTATTAGTACTCGAGAGAGACTAATAGATAGGAAAGGGAATCTCGACTATCAATCAGGAAAATATTTCTCAAATTATAAAGAGGGAGAAAAGGGTGGGAATGCTTAGTTATGGTGAAATCTGACCCCTCGGTCTTTAGCAATTAATAATCTCAATTTAACTTTCAATTTGCAATATAGTTTAGAATAATTATCTTCCTTATTATTTGTTCAAATAAAATTGGTATAATTAATTTAGTACTTAATCTATAGTCTTCGAGGGATCGATCTTTTATCATTATATTACTTGTTACGACAATAAGATACACTTGCGTTGTACTTTTTCCCAACAAGTTTTTGGCGCCGTTGCCGGGGACTATTAGATTAATATCAATATCAATTATTGCTAGTTTTAATTTGAATTCTTTTATTTTTCATTTTATTCTTTTCTATTATTTTATTTTATTTTTTAGTTGTGAATTGGAGTTCTTTCAGGTCCTACTGATTTTGCATGAGAAGGAGAGGAAACGATAATTTACTTCCTTTTGATCCTGAAATTGAAGCAACTTGTTGAAGGAACTCAAAAGCAAAAAAAGATAGAACAAATTCATCTTCCACTTCTAGAGCAATGGATCCTGAAAATAATCAACCACCGCTTGAAGTTGAAGCACCAAGGCGCAAGACTTTGGGAGAGTATGTTGCGCCAACTGTGAGAGATAATAGGACAGCTATAAGGTGTCCACCTGTAGCAGCTAACAATTTTGAAATCAAGCCTGCTATCATTACAATGGTGCAAAATAATCAATTTTCTGGATTGCCTAGTGAAGACCCAAATCTTCACATTGATGGGTTCTTGGACATTTGCGATACATTTAAGAGCAATGGCGTTATTGATGATGCCATAAGATTGAGATTGTTTCCTTTCTCATTAAGGGACAACGCTAAGAGTTGGTTGCATTCTCTACAACCAGGATCCATCACTACTTGGGATCAAATGGCTCAAAAATTTTTGGTAAAATTCTTTCCACCATCTAAGACTGCTAGTTTATTAACAGATATTTCTATTTTTTTGCAGTATGATTCAGAAACACTATTTGAGGCATGGGAAAGATTCAAGGACTTGCTAAGGAAATGTCCACACCACGGAATAGAGCAATGGAGGCAAGTTCAGATTTTTTATGATGGTCTATCTAATTCCACAAGAACATTAGTAGATGCTGCAGCAGGAGGATCAATCATGAACAAGGATCCAACAGAAATTTTTGATCTTTTGGATGTTATGGCCTCAAATGCATATCAAAGGCCAAGGGATAGAGTTGCCCCAAGAAGAGTTTTGCAGAGGAATGAAACTGATCCCATGACAGCCATGGCCGTCCAACTTGAAGCATTAACAAAGCAAGTAGGGTTGTTAGCAACTCAAGGCACCAAACCTCCAGCTGTGATATGCAACTATTGTGAGGGAACACATTATAGCAATGAATGTCAAATGGCTAATCCTTTTGAGCAAAATCAGTTAGAGCAAGCAAAATATGTGGGGAACTTTAATCGACAGAGCAATCCATATTCCAACACATACAATCCAGGGTGGAGAAACCATCCAAATTTTGGATGGAAAAACAATCAAGATACTGAAAGACAACCTGAAAATCAACAAGCTCAATCATTTCAGAAGAAAGCTCCATGGGAAGATGCTCTTGAAAAAATGGCTATAGTTTCTTCACAATTTATGCAGAATCAAGAGACCACCAATCAGAATCTTTTTGCATCCATTAAAAATTTGGAAGTACAAATGGGGCAAATCGCCCATGGGATGAATCAAAGGCAAAAAGGATCACTGCCTAGTAATACTGAGACAAATCCTAGAGAGTATGCAAATGCTATTGAGCTTCGAAGTGGAAAAGTATTAGAGGAACCTTTCAAGAAAGCCGTAGTAACTGAACCCTCTTCTGAGGCGGTTCATGATGAGCAAAAAGATGCAGAGGAATACGTTAAGGAGGAGGAGAAGCCAAAATCCAAATTGTTTCCAGACAATCCACCACCTTATAATCCACCCATTCCATATCCTCAGCGGTTCAGGAAGCAGAAACTAGATAAGCAATTTTCTAAATTTCTTGATGTATTTAAAAAATTGCATATTAATATTCCTTTTGCAGATGCTTTGGAACAAATGCCGAGTTATGTCAAGTTTATGAGAGACATTCTTGCTAACAAGAGGAAACTTGAAGATTATGAGACTGTGGCATTGACAGAGGAATGCAATGCTATTCTGCAGTTGAAGCTTCCACCTAAGCTAAAAGATCCAAGGAGTTTCACAATACCATGCACTATAGGAAATTTTCATTTTAATAAGGCTTTATGTGATATTGGTGCTAGTATTAATTTAATGCCTCTATCTATTTTCAGGAAACTAGGCCTTGGAGAAGCTAAATCGACCACAGTATCACTTCAAATGGCAGATAGGTCAATTAAATATCCGAGGGGAATCATTGAAGACGTCTTGGTTAAAGTGGATAAGTTTATATTTCCAGCAGATTTCTTAGTATTGGATATAGAAGAAGACCAGGACATACCCATTATTCTTGGTAGGCCATTCTTGGCGACTGGGAGAACTTTGATTGATCTTCAAACAGGTGAACTTACTATGAGAGTACAAGATGAAAAGATCACATTCAATGTATTTAAGGCCATCAAGTTTCCAAATGAAGCAAATAACTGCTTTAGAATTGACTCTATTGAAAGGTGCACAAAGGAAGTATTTCAAATAAGCTATCCAGTTGAAGTTTGTTTGGTAGGTGTGACAAATGCAGAAAATAAAGGAATTTTCGAATGTGAGATGCAGTTAGAAGCTTTATCACCTATATATGTTGACAAATTTCCTACCGAGGACCATGGCTAGTAACTTAATCACTACTTTGGAAGTGGCTTCGACCCCCAGAAGTCACTCTTTTCTTTGACCTAAAGTTGGGGGTAGTTCGGCTGCGAACTATGATGCAAGCGCTGTTTGGGAGGCAACCCAAAGTTTTTCATTACTACTTCTTTGATTTTTCAATTGTTAATTTTTTTAGATTCGATGTTTTTTGTTTCTTTTTCCATAATTTGTTTTTTTAGGAGAATGAAAAGAAGGGGCGGATTTGGACTACATCACTCTTAAAGCTATGAATCAAGGGAGTCTTTTTCACCTTACTTTACATCTGATTACTTTTCTTTCCCATTGCAGGCATTTAATATTTTGATTTTTTTTGTTGCATTGAGGACAATGCCCTTTATAAAGTTGGGGGTGGATGTTAAGATTCATTTCTATAGAATAAGACTCACTATGCTGAAATCTTTTCAAAACCAGAATTTTTCAAATCATTTCAAAACTTTTTATCAGTGGTTGAAGCTTATTTGTCTAGTTAGTAGAGTAAAATAGAAGGAAGTTATGACATTAAATCTCTAGATCTTATTTAGTATTTCATGTTTTAGTTGTGTTCATCTATAATTCTTTGAAATGATGAGTTTGCTAAATATCAGATGAGTATGTGAATCACTTTAACCTTGATTATGCGACCCACCCTTTGAGCACTAAACCTTGCTATTGAGTTATTGTATTTAGAGATTTTCAAGTAAGACTACAATTTTTCTTGTTCAGTCAACATATTAGAATCCACCATGATTTCCTCTTGAGGCGAAATTCATGAGTGCCACTTGTTTAGGGATATGATAGAGGCCATTCTTCTTTCATTTAAATTTTTGAAAATATATATATTCTCTTCTAATCTGTTCCACTTCTACTATACAATGTTTCACTTCGTGGAGATGTATATGGTTTATATGTTAGATCTCATTGGTGACTCTCCCAAGTCGTGTGATCCCTTGAATAGACCGAAGGTGATATGGATTGTTAAAAGCATGGTGAGGGTTAAAAGCATTGTGAGTAGATCTTCTTTGTAGTTGCGGGTCTCCGTAGTTAATACCACTGAGTGAGCCTTTTGGATTATCACTGGGTTAACATTGCACAATTGGAGCTTAGGGACAAAGGCCACCGCAACGCTTGGATAGATAGTTATTTGAGAGCCATGTTACGGGTGTAGGATATGTCTTGGACTGCTTCTTGGGAGATGTGTTATCACCTTGAAGAAAAAAAGAAAGGAAAAAAAAAAAAAACTTGAGTATGAAATTGCTAATTTTTGGCAAAAGGAAGAAAAGAAAAGAAAATTGGTACTTCAATGTTATCATCTCCATATATGTATTTCAGCTCTAGTCTACATTTCTTCCACCTTCACAAGTCCTCTTGACCTTGGATAAGTGATTGCTCTTCATTAGTGGAGAGAGGGATGATAGGCTGGACATATAAGAATTGACCTTGAAACTAGGGAGTTGTCGGTTGAATTTGGGATCTCAAACATGCATGCACTTGATTGGTTAAGGTATACACACACACACGGGTCAAACTTTTGATTTTGTGATCAATCCACTCATCTCTTATTTAGCTTATTTTATACATTCTTTCAATTATGGTTGAACTTGACTAAAATTGAATATTTAATCAAAAATGAGAGTTTGTCTGATCCTGATATTTGCTCGAGGACTAGCAAATGTTAAAGTTGGGGGTAACTTTGAATGCAATTAGTTGAAGTGACCAATTCAACTTGAATCTAAGTTGGGCATATTTCAATTAATCTGATTAGGGTTGATAGGGTTGAAGAGGGTCTAGTTGGATCAGGCTTCCCAAAATTTAAATGAGTGTCTTAGTAGAATATATCACAGTATCAAGTGATCTATGCTTTTTTTTTTTTTTTTGGGTAGAAATCAAGTGATCTATACATGAGCTCTGAATGGTTTTAGTTGGATTATAATCTTATATTATATGTGTCAATAGAGTTTGTATTATGTAAGTGATTGTCACTACCGTTAAGATTACAGGTAAGGTTCATAGAAATAGCCGTTACCTGACTTGTTCAATTTGGGTTTTGAAATTAAAATTTGAGGTTGACAGTATTTCATATTTACCATTCAAATAGTCAATTATAATTGGAAGAATCTAGTAAGTACCAAATTGAGCATGAGATAGTGAAGGTTATGGCTCAAACGAAATTAGCCCTCTTTGAAATTCCTCTTTGGAGATTGATATTTCCTCCTGTGGAGAGGTAATTTGCCTTAAGTTTGTAGATGATTGTTTGTTCTTTTCGAAGATAAAGTCAGACTTGGTTGACAATCTCAAGGCATTGCTTAGATTTATATTGCCAATGCAATTGGTCAAGTCATCAACTTATCCAAGTTCAGGACTGGGCTTCAGTACAGATGCACCATAAAAAAATTTTAGGTGTTGCATATTCCATACGGAGAGGACCCATCAAAGTATTTGGGCCTCCCAACAGATTTTAGGTTGTATGAAGGTTTTCCAAAAGGTTGAAGGGAAAGAAAGCAAGAAAATTTAAAACTGGAAGCATAGCTTCCTTTCACATGCTAGCCAGGAAGTCCTACTAAAATCAGTTTGCATTTGCAGTTACGGCCTCTGCTGTTTTCGAAGATATCTTATCCGGGGAAGCAACGGCGAGGCACCAAGCTTTGATCCATGCAATTGGTGAATGCAGGTGGAGGTGGAGACTGACAATATAATCTTGGCAAAGGCAATACATGATACACAGAGCAGTCCCTAACGATATGTATTTGTTGATTAGTGATAGAAGAAGACTGAGTTAATTTTTCAGGACCGCGTTGTCAATTTTGTACCAAGGACAACTAATTCCTTTGCTCATGCTCTTGCCCGAAAGGCCCATCTCTTGATGGAGAGATGATTTGGCAAAATTCCACTCCTTGGATCCAGAATGTATCCAATTCCTCGCTTCTAACTAAATATGAGTCTTAAAAGCTTCCTTTATCACTAGCTAAGTGATAAGAGATATATGTCCCAGAATCTTCCCTCGAATTCGGAAGTGTGAAATACAGTATTTCAGAATCTCTATCAAGCTTACGACAAACCAGTAACCAATCAAATGTGAATTTTCTGAGTCCACTCACTAAACTGTAACAACAAACCAAATCCCAATTTGCATAAATCCTGAAACTCCCATGAACTAGGACAGCAAGCTCTTGATACTTCATCTCAATCCATCTTCTTCAACCTATTGCAAGGTTTTTCAACATAGGAACTCCAGGAACACGAGTGCAACAGCAACCAAGAAGCTCCTTCTCAATCGTTCATCAAATCACCATTAGAGCACAAAGAATGAACTGAATGTGAACAGCATTCAAGGATTCTATATTTTCTTTTCTGAATGGTTCTGTTCTTCTTCACACCTTATTGGAGCTTCATAAGATCTCCAATAAGGCATTAATAAGTACACCTTTCTTCTTCAGATTGGCATTAAAGCCACACTGGAAGAAGTCCCTCTTAAAAATCTTAAAAAAGAAAAAAATAAAATCTTAAAAAGTATATATAAAATCTTTTTTTGTGTAGTTTTCTCATGATTTTCCCAGTGAAATTACGAATACTTACAACTTGGCCAACAATAAACAAAATTGTGTTAAATCCTCATTTTGGATGGAAGAACCACAGCTACCAGATATTTCTCGTGCATATGAAATTATAAATCTGAAATTTCTAACACTTCATCATCACATCCACAATGCTGCTGAAACTTCTACCATTAGCTGACGAGATTTGGTTGATGGTGAACCATTACACCTTTCCTTGTCAAAGACAGAATCATCAACTCAGGCTCACAAACCTCATTCCGTAGTCATATTTTTCACTGACCTTCAAATGCGTACCCCATGGATTATTCAGATGTATGACACTCACAAAACTTCAGAATGACCAGAAACATGTACCATTTCAAATAGGACTTAAAAGACCTAAAATTTTATATTCTAAGCTTCCAAATCAAAATCTGCCAATGATGCATCTAAAAATACCCTTAAAGACATTTCATCTACAATAAAAAAATTCTGGGCAGACAGTGCAGCAAGTGAACAATATGTCATAGCCTTCAACTGAAATATCTGATTCTAATAAAAATATGGATGGAAAGTTAACTCATTGATAAGACATTTTTCCTGCTTTAACCTTCCACAGATTCTTACTAATTGATGAGACAAAAAATCTATGAAGTTGACTCAGATACTAGAAAGAAAAAAAAAACATTCTAGACATTATGTGTGACTACGAATGGACTATAAGCTGTCAGCCTGCACACAGAAGCGGCACATCTTGTTCTAATGCCATCCCTTCTGGTATCTTCACTGCAAACCTAATAAAAACTCAATCTTGTAGATTAATAGAATACTTTGATGTAAACAGCAAAAAAATAAAATAAAAATATAGACTAGTTGGCACCGGAAAAACCCCCGAGTTGGTTTTCCGTCTAAGTATACATCATTGTAGGACCAGATCTTCTTATTACAATATTGTTCGATGTTTGATTTGCAAGGAGAGCACTGTCTACAACATCTGACGATGCAACCCACCCCAACTCGATCTCCTACTTTGAACTTGGTCACATCAGAACCAACTTCCATTACTTCACCAATGACCTCGTGTCTTTTGAGAAATTGGAAGGAGACAAACAAGTTAGATACTTGAGCAACCAAATATACGAAAACCCATTAATGGCGAGGAGTGAGGAGTGAGGTAATGAGTACCCAGGAACCATGGGGTAGTTGGACATGCCCACATCATTCTTGATTTGATGGAGATGGCTGTGGCAGATCCCACAACAGATCACCTTGATAAACACGTCTAGCTTCTGGACCCTGATGGGTCTCTTGCTGCCCACCCTGTTGTCGTTCTCTCTTTCTCGAGGGTACCCATTTTTCTCTGGATTGAATTGATGAATTAGAGGTAGGTGGAGAGGGATTAGAGCTTCGACTTCACTGATCAGGTTAGAACAGGGAAGAGAAGCCGATAAACTCCAATTAATAGCACTAAAGAGTAAAGACAGCGTAGTAAGATAAGGTGGCGATACATCACTATCCTTCCAAATCCACATTTTCACTATTAGATTTGGAGCTATTGGTGCAAGAAATGTTATCTTGGCTTCAAGGTTCACTCCCGATCCAACTCTAGCTCTTGAGACCAGAACAAGGTGAAAGTGGGCTGCCTCTAAGGACGGGAAGCCACCTTCGACGATCTAGTGAGCTCAGTCCAGCAAATGATAAACTCCATTGAGGAGGAAAGACCCCAAGAGATGATGAAGATCAAACTCTTGAAGGGTTAGAATGCCAAAGAGTGAAGGCTGGAGTGTGTATAGCTTACCTTGCATCTTGCCCCTCTTCCCCCTTATAAACCGAATCTTTACCTCTTATGGCGACTTCCTGGCTGTAGAGCGAGACAAAGGTCCCTTCAGCCGCCCCTGCCCTTCGGCAAGTAAGGGCCGATAGACATCCTGTCGACTCTGGGCTCGAGGAGATCCAAGGCCATGTCAGGTGTTGATCTTATTCGGATATTTTGGCTAAACACGTGGGCCACCTGCTACCAATATTTCCTGGCGAGGATAAATGGACCTTACGCCCTTGACTGCTCAGGACCGGGCCTGACCCCATCCAGCTAGGCCAGAAATATTTGCGACTATAACATTAGCCCCCTGGTCTTCATGGCGACCTTTTCGGTATGAAGATCAAGCTTTCGCGCCTGGAAGATATTTTGAAATCCGAAAAAGTCTTGAGGGAAGGGAAGGATGATTTCCCATTAAGTAGCTTTTATGTCTTCACCAAGTTCCTAGGCACTATCGAGCATCACACTTAATGTTGACCCAAGAACCGCAAGCCACCAAGATAATCCGTACCTTTTTGGCGGTAGGCGCGCCTTTCCAAGACCTCCCTTCAATCCGACAGGTGTTGAATTTATCCGTTTCTCATCAGGGACGAAGGTTTGCATTGATGGGGGGGGGGGGCGAAGATCGAAGGAAAATCCCAAAAGGTGCATTCGGCCGATGTGCCCTATAAATTGGACATTCAAGGCTCTTCTTTAGAACTGCTCAAACTGCTATCTTCGTAATCCCTCTGCGCATCTTGGCGAACAAAACTGAATGCATCCACTGTTCACTGGAAAGATCCATAACTCTTTTTGTGGACGAAATGGGGAAGAAAAGTGTGACGAAGACCAGACCCTTCTCAGGTGCCGCCAATCCTTCCAGCCCTTCACAAGAAAAGGAAAAAGAAGAAAAGGGCGCGGAGCAAGAAGTTGGTGGTTCATCCTCCGCAGTCTGACCCTCCATTTCAGCAGAATCCTCGGCTCGATCGCCCTGGTATGGCCTATAAAGCCTACTCAAGACTTCTTTCCTATGTAGGAAGGAGTAACTCTGATCCCAGATTTGCGCCACTAGATTACCCCACTCTCCTTCGTCCGTCCCATCTGACGTTGATGAAGGCTTCTTTTAGGATTCCTTAAGACTTTCAGGTTAGACTCCCCAGACCCTGTGAAAGGGCAAATTTCTTGGGAGAGGATGAAATCCCTCTGTACTTTGACTCTCTTTTAGGTGGGTTAAGGTTCCCCTTATGCCCCTTTGTCAAACAGACATTGGAATACTACGGATTTCATCCTGGTATGCTCGCCCCAAATGGGTGGAGGTATCTCATAGGCTTTATAGGGTGTTGCCATCGCTTTGGCGTTGAATGCAGCCTCAACTTGTTCAGGAGTCTCACCTCTGTTAGAGCGGTTGGCGGAGGTAGCTGGTACAGTTTTAGCAAGCGAGGCTCAGCCACTCTCAAATTTATGGTTCGGATGAGGGAAACCCTGCCCCAAACCCATAAAAGATGGAAAGAAAGATACATAGCTTGTTAGGTCCCAGTGAGATATGTTTCCTGTGCTTAGCCATCACTTTCCCCACAAGATATTGGAAGGTTAAATGAGAAGCCCCTGTTGGTAGATACAGAGAGTCGTTCCGTAGACATTTTTTTGAGAGGAGAAGGGGGCCCCATTCATGGTCGTGAGATGGAGTACGAAGCTTCCCTTCTTCTATGGGGGGTGTTGACTGGTGAGCCCCCAAAACCCTTTCTTTTCTACTTAAGTCCAAGGTTTTTCTCTGTTTTCTAACAAGTTCTTTTTGCAGTTCCCTCCATGCAGATTGATAGGGAGACCCTTCTCCAAAGGTATAATCTTGCTCGGGTGGCTGCCAAGTCTGAGTGCGAGGAAGGTCTTCCTCCTCAAAAGGACTCTTCAGCCCCTGAAGATTTGCTCCCCCAACTAGTGACAAAAATTCCGGTTGATTTAGAGTTGAAAATTTTGAAAGAAATTCTCCAGGAAGTGAAAGAGGAGATTGGTCTGCTGGCCTCGTGCGAGGAAGCTGACCAAGAAGCTGCCGTAGCTGAGGGAAAAGTGTCTCCGTCCTTCCCCCACCCAGAAACTGGCAAATTAAGAGTCCGTAAGCGATCACTGTCTCCTCCTCAGACGAGTGGCAAAGAGAAAAAGGTGAAAATTAGCCTTTCTGAGAAGGACCCCATTGCTGAACCGACAGGTACTCCTCAGAGCCCCTCCCCCTAGAAAACAAGTTAGAAGAAGATCTCCCAGGGCCCTTCCTCCAGGACCCGCAAAGCGTTTTTTAGACAAAAATTTCCCATGTCTTGCCCTTCCACCTCTCACGGAGTGGAGAAGGTAAATGTTCCAGAATGCTCTAATGACACCATTTTAGAGGCCCCTGAAGCCGATGTTCCCTAGCGAGTTCCAAGATCATCCACAGTTTCACAAGGCACCACCAGTTCTCCTTCTTCTAGGAAAGATAAAACTCCCGAAGATCTAGCCAAGCAGGAAGAGCCAAACTGGGTTCTTGGCTGGAACATTTCTGCAGAAGGGTGCCTTTCTGGCAACATACTGAAAACCAAAGAATGGTTGAAGCATGGTGTGGCGCCTGATGACAAAGCCACCGCTAACCAACTTCCCCTGCATCTCCTGTCTGCCCGACTAGCTGAGTAAGTCTAGTAAGCAATTCCTTGTTGTTCTGATTCTCATGTTTTTTCTCATATGCCTTTACTTCCTCTTATCAGGAGCGTTTACGAAAGCGCTTTTTTGACTGAGGGCCTTCTATGCCGAAGCAAGTATCTGTCATCCGAATTGTCAAGTCGGACGGGCCACCTTGCAAAACTACAAAGGCAAAAGGCAGCCTTGGAGTCTAAAAGTAAGGCCATCGCAGAAGAGAGGGATGCCTTGGAAACACAGTTGAACGCCACAAAAGAGCAAATTCAACAGTTGACCAATAGCAGTGCCTAGTACTTAAGGCAGAGAGATGCGGCGATGAAAGAGAAAGAGTCATCGGAGAAATTGCACAAAGAATTGGTGGGAAAAAACCTTTCCCTAGAGTCGGCAAGATTTAACCTTCAACTGCAAGCTCAAGAGTTGGAGGGCCAATTGTACTCAACCCAAAAAGGCAAAAAATCTGCAGAAGCTAGGCTTTCTAAATCTCAAGAGCAGAGCCAAGTCTTCCAGGCCGAGATTAGGAGGTTGTCCGCCAAAATGCTAGCCGGAGCTGAGGAAGCAGTGGCCGCCTTCAGAAGCTCAGAGGCGTACAAACAAGAATTGGCTGATGCCGCAGTTCTTGGCTTTGGACATGGTCTCGATGAGGCCTTTAAGCTCATGGTAAACAAGTTACCGGGAAGCCTGTTGAAAGAAGTTTGCAAAGGTTCCCTCTTCAATGCGGGAACATGCGAAAGCTTGGGGATCCGAGTGTTTGATTGGATGAAAAGCCCACCGAAAGATGCTGCGCAATCCAAGGCTAGCTCATCGACTCCTAACTCTGAAGCTATAATGCCAGTTCCACTCCAACAACTGAACCCAGATTCGTTGATTGTAACCATTCCTGAGGATGTTTGAACAATAGTCCTTCCTTTTTTAAAGAACTTTTTCTTTTTTCTTTTGTGTTATGATACTCCTCTTTTGGAGTGTTTTTCTGAGGATCAACTTTTGTAGCGCCCCTTCTGGAGGCCTTTGCTATCAATCCTGTTAATGTTATATTGCTTTGGTGGCTAACTCTTTTCTTCAAGAATAATTCCTTTTTTCTATTATGACCTAGCCCCCAACACTTTTCGGTGAAGTGATATAACATTGTTCAGAGGAGAGTTAAAAGTAGGCATCTGCCAAGAAGGCAAGCACATCTGCTGAAGAGCAGGCATCCGCGGAGAAGGCAGGAACATCTGCTAAGAAGCAGAGACTCATTTGTTGAAGAGCAGGCATCTGCCAAGAAGGCAGGAACATCTGCTAAGCTAAGGCACTTGCAGCAAGGCATCCGCTAAGAAGCGGGAATCATCTGCGAAACTAAGGAGCTTGCAGGGAAACACTTGCTAAGAATCAATGTCCTCTGCTAGGAATCATCTGCGAAGCTAAGAAGCTTGCAGGGAAACACTTGCTAAGAAGCAAGGTCCTCTATTGAGAAGCAGGAATCATTTGCGAAGCTAAGAAGCTTGCAGGGAAACACATGCTAAGAAGGAAGGCCCTTTGCTGAGAAGCCGGAATCCTTTGCGAATCTAAGAAACTTGCAGGGAAAAACTCGCTAAGAAGCAAGGCCCTCTGTTGAGAAGCAGGAATCGTCTGTGAAGCTAAGAAGCTTGCAGGGAAACACTCGCTAAGAAGCAAGGTCCTCTGCTGAGAAGCAGGAATTGTTTGCGAAGCTAAGAAGCTTGCTGGGAAACACTCGCTAAAAAGCAAGCTTGCAGGGAAACACTCGCAAAAAAGCAAGCTTGCAGGGAAACACTCGCAAAAAAGCAAGGTCCTCTGCTAAGAAGCAGGAATCGTCTGCGAAGCTAAGAAGCTTGCAGGGAAACACTCGCTAAGAAGCAAGGTCCTTTGCTGAGAAGCTGGAATCATCTGCGAAGCTAAGAAGCTTGCAGGGAAACACTTGCTAAGAAGCAAGGTCCTCTGCTGAGAAGCAGGAATTAGTTGCGAAGCTAAGAAGTTTGCAGGGAAACACTTGCTAAGAAGCAAGGCCCTCTGCTGAGAAGTAGGAATCATTTGCAATGACTAGGGCCATATGAGGAGCTTCAAAAGTTTGCAGGATGCAGCAGCACAAGCTCTTGTCTCTCTGGCAGAAACATCTCATACGCTGGTTTGCAAGATTTCGACAAAAAGCATACTCCCAAGCATGACGAAATGTCAGTGCTTTCAGTATTTGTTGAAAATTGCTTGGCAGGAACAAAGACATCCCTACTGCGGGGTCTGATAAACAACACATTAACATTCTTGAACTTTATCTCATGATTTTATCGGCTGAGGACCATCTGGAATACACCGAGAAACTGCCTCGTTCATCTCCGTTGTTGCGTGGCGTAGAGGAATTGAGATCTCCGGCGTCGGCGTATAAACTTCTGACAATGTTAGGTAGATAGCCTCCCAGAGAAACTCCAGTACCCCAGTAGTGCAGATCACTTGGTGTCTTACGATGATAAGACGGCTTTCAACTTGTCGCCGAGAAAGTTGGCGTCTTGGCGTACACCGCTTGTATTTCTATAGTTGTGGCAACGCTAGACTCATCTTGTTGCTAAAATCTTCTTAAAAAGGTAGATTCAGAGCCGATGCTATGAGAAGAAAAGCCATGAATGGTGTACATTGAACTTCAGAACCGGGAAACCCTTATGGCTCGTCAGCCATTGGGTTAGCCCCAGACCAGGGAATCAACGACCTTCAAGCTATCTTTATCCTCACAGTTTGCATCAAAGCGAAGGGAAAGCAACTGAACTTTTTGTTGACGTTTCCCACAGACGGCGCCAAATGTTGGTGCAAGAAATGTTATCTTGGCTTCAAAGTTCGCTCTCGATCCAGCTCTAGCTCCTGAGACCAGAACAAGGTGAAAGTGGGCCGCCTCTGAGGACGGGAATCCACCTTGGATGATCTAGTTAGCTCAGGCCAGCAAATGATAAACTCCATTAAGGAGGAAAGACCCCAAGAGATGATGAAGATCAAGCTCTTCAAGGGTTAGAATGCTAAAGAGTGAAGGCTGGAGTGTGTAGAGCTTACCTTGCATCTTGCCCCTCTTCCCCCTTATAAACCGGATTTTTACCTCTTACGGCGACTTCCTGGCTGTAGAGCGAGACAAAGGTCCCTTCAGCCGCCCCTGCCCTTCGGCGAGTAAGGGCCGACAGACATCCTGTCGACTCTGGGCTCGAGGAGATCAAGGCCATGTCAGGTGTTGATCTTATTTAGATATTTTGGCTGAACATGTGGGCCACCTGCTACCAAGATTTCCTGGCAAGGATAAATGGACCTTACACCCTTGACCGCCCAGAACCGGGCCTGACCCCATCCAGCTGGGTCGGAAATATCTATGACTATAACAGGATCCAATCCACTAGATCACCAACTACGGAATCGACAAATAAATTCCAAATTTCCAATACCCATTTCCAGAAGAAAAAAAAATCCACAAATACTTATTGCGATGCGATTTAATGTGATTTCTAAATTCTAATGAATTGAAGGAATTGATCGTGGAATGGAAAGAAGCATATGTCGCATAATTCATTCATATTGATAAAGAACTCGAATACTCATCTATAGCTATCTTATAACTTTACAATATTTATTTATTCATATACACATATGTATATATCAACAGAAAGAGTTGTGAGTTTGGGTATTGGGAGCTAGTGAATGTCACCACAGCGGCTTTGCCTGTTCTCTGTGGACCATTACTGGCGGGGTAGGGCGCGGCTTTGTGGCCTCGAGCAGCACCATGGTTTGGAACAGAACTCAGCTTCCGGGGAAAGGCATGGTAGTGGGGTTCGACACTGTTCCATGGAGCAGCTTCAGTGAAGGAAAAGATAAAGCTCGCCAATAAGAGATAGAGAAAGAGAAGGATCTGGGGAGACTTGAGATCTTTACCCATTGTTGTCTCTCTTTGCGTGTGGGCTTTTTCTCCTTTGTCAGCTGTGTGAGTAGAGCTATGAGATGTGAATTTGTGAAAAGGCTTGGTATTTGAACTCTAAAAGTACGGTAAAAGTGAGTGTAAAACCTCAAATTCAAGGTGGATCTCGTTACTTAATTTGCTTCCTTCAACAAAGTGAGACTTGAATACTTGAATGCCGCGTATTTAATGTGCAACACCTACTGTCAATGGTTCAGATTTCAATCTCGACCATGTGTCTCGCAAGTGGTTGAAAGCATTTAATCTGGAATATCAACCACCTTTAACAAGTCCCACAAATAGATTCATTCTTGTTCATTACAGGAAGCATGCGGTCAAGGGCTGTTGTAAGACTAATTTTCACCATGTAAAATTTATAGGATCCATTTCGAGGTCTAAACACACTTAGATGATCATTTTTTTTACATTGACCATTGTCAAGTAGGGTATGGGCATTGTTCTGGATTTCGAGTTCTTTAAAAAATAATTGGTTGTAGGCCCATAACTATTTGGAGAGGTCATGTATTGTATTTTTAGGGCTTTTAATCAGGCATTTCGATAATTTTCTTTGAAGTTGAGTTTTTTCACGTGTAACAATTTATAGTCTCTTAACAGGGTTGAGAGGGGTAGAGAAACAGCTAGGTTGTAATATTCTTCATCTTTTCATCATAATGAAACACTTCATGTGCTTGACTGTTGATGTGTAAAACAATTATATTTAAATGTGCGATGCTTTTAAATTTATGCCAAAAAAATTACACTAAAACAGATTATTTACTACTTACATCTGCACATGGCATTTGGGAACACAGATCTAAGAGCCAAAAAGAGGCAAGCCATGCTAGCTTACTTGCAATTGACACAGCCCACCGAGCTAAAGAATCCGCAACCAAGTTATATGGTTGAATCGCTAACAGCTCAAGCATGGGTATATATCTTATTCTTTAAGATATTTAATCATAAATCTGCTTGAATCAATGACAAATAGAAAGAGTTGTGAGTTTGATATTGGGAGTCAGTGTCCGACACCAAAGCAACTTGGGCCAGATCTCTCTGGACCAACGCCGGGAGGGCAGGGTGGGCTAATGCGGCTTGGCTTAGCACCAGAGGTTAGATCCACTTTCTGATTCTGGTTCTGATTTTGGCTTTGCTTAGGAAAATTGGCCTTGTTGTTGGGATTGGCAAAGCTCCTCGGAGCAGCGTCAATGAAGGAAAAGACAAAGGTCGCCAAAAAGAGAGAGAGAAATAGGAGGAGGATCTGGGGAGATTTGAGATCTTTAGCCATTGCTGTCTAATGTCTCTGTCTTCTTCTGAGCTTTTCTCCTTGAGATGTATGTATTTGTTACTTGTCAGCTTTGTAAGTTAGGCCGTGAAGTTTGAATTTGTGAAAAGGCTTTTGATTTATATACTTTAAAAGTGTGAGAAGTCAATGTTAAACCTTGAATTCAGGGTGGATCTCCTTAGTTGATTCCCCATCTTAACAAGCCAGACTAATAGTTCAAACCAACACATTATGCGGTAATTATAGCATGAAACTCTGACATTAAATTGTCTAACACCTCTAATTAGCACCGAGAAGCATGGGCTCAAGGGCTCTTGTGAGAAGATCAATTTTCACCATGTAAAATGTTTTGGGAATTTGATTAAAGATCTAATTAAACATATTAAGATGATTGTCTTTTACGTTAACCATCGCCAAATAGGTATGCGTCTTGCTTTGAATTTGAGTTTTTTAAAATGATTGGTTGTGCACCCCTAACTTTTTGGAGGTGTTGTTTTGCCTTTTTCAACTATTTGGTATATGGGTACTTAGGATTTTTCACCTGTAACTACTTATATAGTCTATTTATAAGGCTGAAAAGGGTAGAAAGTCATCTTGGTATTATAACTGATCTTTTTCCTCATGGTGGAGCTTTTGCTTTTTTCAACCGTTTGGTATGGGCACTTTTGTTCATTTTCGTCTTTGAAATAAGATTTTTCACCAATAACTACTTATATAATCTCTTTACAAGGTTGAAAAGGGTAGAGAATCAGGTTGGTATTACAAGTCATATAAACTTCATAGTGGAGCACTACATCTACTAAGGGTGTTGCCTTCGAGAGAACTATGTAAAATCTTATCTCATCTGTGGGTGATTTGCCCGTGAATCTAGTAAGAGCCAATAGAAGAGTAACAAAGCATTCACATGAATTTATTAAATGTGATGACATTCTTTTTTCTTTGTTATATGTACATAAATTTATACTAAAAAGATTATATCTAGATGGATTATTATAATGTTTTACTATTTTTGAGACCCTACCAATTAACTTCCTTCTCTCAAATTGAGCTTTTGAGATAGTGAATATTGTTGTGGGAAAGTTTACACTTTTATGGACATACCATGCACCCGACAAGATCATTGAGATGAGTATTTAAAAGAAAAAAAATCATTAATTTTCAACGTCCTAATATATGACTGGCCTGTAATGTGTGTTTTGTCTTCCCCACCTATGGTCTTATTTACCTATGAAAATATGTTTCATGAATGTGGTAAAGAAGCCTTTTCTCTTTATGAAGGTTAGAAAAGATTTTAATATGAATACTTGGATTTTCCTTTCAACCTGAGTCCAACCTTAAAAACTTAGTCAAAAGTTGTATGTGCAAGTCTACAATTATTTTTTGGGATAATTACTGTTGCCCCTCCTGTAGTTTGATTTTATTACTAATAAAACCCTGTTCTGTACGGAATTACTGTTGCCCCCCTTCTTTATAACGGTGTTAAGTTGCCGTTAAGTTTGAATATGTAATGTCTAATTTGCCCTTCATTAAAATTAAGAAATCAAAAGATGATGCTACCTCATTTATAAAAACCAGATTAAATGTCAATTTTACCCTAAACTTCATTTATTTTGAATTAATGAAATGGGCAAAATCCAAATCCAATAAACGTCATTTATTTTGAAAATATTTTAGGTGATATTCAGTTTCCAATTTGAGTTGAATTTGATTTTCCTTCCTCTTCGGTTTCTATTTAAGTTTTATTCAAACATTCTTTCTTTATTTTGTGGTTTTTTTTTTTTTTTTTTGAGAATAAAACGGATTATAGTTACTTTTTTTCTCCACGGTTAATTAAGGGTATTACTGTAACTTGACATAAGGGTATTTTGGGTTTTTGAGAAAATATAAAGTTGCCACATCATCAGTAAACTAATGGAACTTAACGGTAGGGGGGCAATAGTAATTGTAGACAAAGTTAAAGGTTGGATTAATAATTTTGAAAAGTACAGGGGGCCAATAGTAATTATCCCTTATTTTTTCTAAAAAACTCAAATCAAGATAATGTTGGTGAGTTTTAGTCACTTTTTATAAATTGGTATCTGCTAAATTGTACGAATCAGGAGTCGACACTTGGACCAAAGCTAGAGGTCAGCACTCGTACCAAGGAGGTCTAGAAGGGGCTTCTCGAAAAACTGCACTTCTCAGGAAGGTTGTTAATCCAGGGGGTAGAATGGTACTTCTACTCATAGGAGCCTTCCTGGCGAAGATAAGATATAATCTCAAATGTCTTTTCTCATGCTTATTATGTACGGAAGATCTCACATATCCCGCAGTGGATAAGAAAGCTTCTAATCCGACTCAAAACTTCCCTCGAGCCTAACGCTTGCTGCTCCTCTGACCAGACGGCTATGGGACACTGTCAGGACAAGCATTGACAGCTCATCCAGTGATAAGACGATACTACGGCTGGGCGGTCAAGTCAACAAGCTTGTCACTTTTGCTTCCCTAAGAAGTCATCTCCACCCTCCATCTCATGAGATAAGCATCCAAGGGTTGTGAAACATCCACCATCTCTTTAGGTATGGATCAGATATATAACCCAAGACATTTCATCTGCAATAAAAGAATTCTGGGCAGACAGTGCAGCAAGTGAACAATATGTCATAGCCTTCAACTGAAAAATCTGATTTGATCTAATAAAAATATGGATGGAAAATTAACTCATTGATAAGACATTTTTGCTGCTTTAACCTTCCACAGATTCTTACTAATTGATGAGACAAAAAAATCTATGAAGTTGACTCAGATACTAGAAAGAAAAAAAAACATTCTAGACATTATGTGTGACTACGAATGGACTATAAGCTGGCAGCCCTGCACACAGAAGCGGCGCAGCTTGTTCTGCTGCCATCCCTTCTGGTATCTTCACTGCAAACCTAATAAAAACTCAATCTTGTAGATTAATAGAATACTTGAGATGTAAAGAGCAAAAAAAAAAAAAAAAAAAAGAGACTAGTTTTTTACTTCTGATCGACGACCATGGCACCGGCAAAACCTCCTTGAGTTGGTTTTCCGTCTAAGTATACATCATTGTAGGACCAGATCTTCTTATTGCAATATTGTTCGATTTTGATTTGAAAGGAGAGCACTGTTTGCAACATCCGACGATGCAACCCACCCCAACTCGATCTCCTACTTTGAACTTGGTCACATCAGAACCAACTTCCATTACTTCACCAACGACCTCGTGTCTTCTGAGAAACTAAAAGGAGACAAACAAGTTAGATACTTGAGCAACCAAATATACGAAAACCCATTAATGGCGAGGAGTGAGGAGTGAGGAGTGAGGTAATGAGTACCTAGGAACCATGGGGTAGTTGGACATGCCCACATCATTCTTGATTTGATGGAGATGGCTGTGGCAGATCCCACAACAGATCACCTTGATAAACACATCTTCTGGACCCTGATGGGTCTCTTGCTGCCCACCCTGTTGTCGTTCTCTCTCTCTCTCTCTCTCGGGTAGCCATTTTTATCTGGATTGAATTCACGAATTAGAGGTAGGTGGAGAGGGATTAGAGCTTCGACTTCACTGATCAGGTTAGAACAGGGAAGAGAAGCCAAGAAACTTCAATTAATAGCACTAAAGAGTAAAGACAGTGTAGTAAGATAAGGTGGCGATACATCACGATCCTTCCAAATCCACATTTCACTGTTAGATTTGGATCCAATCCACTAGATCACCGACTACAGAATCGGCAAATAAATTCCAAATTTCCAATACCCATTTCCAGAAGAAAAAAAAACCCACAAATACTTATTGCGATGCGATTTGATGTGGTTTCTAAATTCTAATGAATTGAAGGAATTGATCGCGGAATGGAAAGAAGCATATGTCGCATAATTCATTCATATTGATAAAGAACTCGAATACTCATCTATAGCTATCTTATAACTTTACAATATTTATTTATCATATACACACATATGTATACATCAAACAGAAAGAGCTGTGAGTTTGGGCATTGGGAGCTGTGAGTTTGGGTAATTATTTATTTAAATGCCATATGGCACAATCCTAGGAGGGAATTGTAGGGAATTGCAAGGAAAGGAATTACAGAGGATGTGAATCCATTGGGAGCTAGTGAACGTCAGCACAGCGGCTTTGGCCGGTTCTCTGTGGACCATTGCTGGCGGGGCAGGGCGTGGCTTTGTGGCCTTGAGCTGCACCATGGTTTGGAACAAAACTCATCTTCCACGGAAAGGAATGGTAGTGGGTTCGACACTGTTCCATGGAGCAGCTTCAGTGAAGGAAAAGATAAAGCTCGCCAATAAGAGATAGAGAAAGAGGAGGATCTGGGGAGACTTGAGATCTTGATTACTTGAATGATGCGTATTTAATGTGCAACACCTACTATCAATGGTTCAGATTTTGACCTCGACCCTGTGTCTCGCAAGTGGTTGAAAGCATTTAATTTGGAATATCAACTGCCTTTAACAAGTCCCACAAATAGTTTCATTCATGTTCATTACAAGTGTAAGACTAAGTTTCACCATGTAAAATTTATAGGATTCATTTTGAGGTTTAAACGCACTTAGATGATCATTTTTTTTTACGTTGACCATTATCAAGTAGGGTATGGGCGTTGTTTTGGATTTCAAGTTCTTTAAAAAAATTTAGGCCCGTAACTGTTTGGAGGTCATGTATTGTTTTGTAGGGCTTTTAATTAGGCATTTCGATAATTTTCTTTCAAGTAGAGTTTTTTCACGTGTAACAATTTATAGTCTCTTAACAGGGTTGAGAGGGGTAGAGAAACAGCTAGGTTGCAATATTTTTCATCTTTTCATCATAATAAAACACCTCATGTGCTTGACTGTCGATGTGTTACACTCTTATATTTAAATGTGCGATGCTTTTATATTTATGCCAAAAAAATTACACTAAAACAAATTATTTACTACTTACATCTGCAAAAGGCATTTGGGAAAACAGATCTAAGAGCCAAAGAGAGGCAAGCCATGCTAGCTTACTTGCAATTGACACAGCCCACCGAGCTAAAGAATCCGCAACCAAGTTATATGGTTGAATCGCTAACAGCTCATGCATGGGTATATATCTTATTCTCTAAGATATTTAATCCTAAATCTGCTTGAATAAATGACAAATAGAAAGAGTTGTGAGATTGATATTGGGAGTCAGTGTCCGACACCATAGCAACTTGGGCCGGCTCTCTCTGGACCAACGCCGGGAGGGCAGGGTGGGTGAATGCGGCTTGGCTTAGCATCAGAGGTTAGATCCACTTTTTGTGGTGATCCAACAAGTAAGTTATTCAATTCCTCTTGCTTCTGATTTTGGTTCTGATTTTGGCTTTGCTTAGGAAAATTGGCCTTGTTGTTGGGATCGGCAAAGCTCCTCGGAGCAGCGTCAATGAAGGAAAAGACAAAGGTCGCCAAAAAGATAGAGAGAAATAGAAGGAGGATCTGGGGAGATTTGAGATCTTTAGCCATTGCTGACTAATGTCTCTGTCTACTTTTGAGCTTTTCTCCTTGAGATGTATGTATTTGTTACTTGTCAGCTATGTAAGTTAGGCCGTGAAGTTTGAATTTGTGAAAAGGCTTTTCATTTATATTCTTTAAAAGTGTGAGAAGTCAAGTGTTAAACCTCGAATTCAGGGTTGATCTCCTTACTTGATTTCCCACCTTAACAAGCCAGACTAATAGTTCAAACCAACCCATTATGTGGTAATTGTAGCATGAAACTCTGACATTAAATCGTCTAACACCTCAAATTAGCACCGAAAAGCATGGGCTCAAGGGCCATTGTGAGAAGATCAGTTTTCACCATGTAAAATGTTTTGGGAATTTGATTAAAGATCTAATTAAACATATTAAGATGAATGTCTTTTAAGTTAACCATCGCCAAATAGGTATGTGTCTTGCTTTGAATTTGAGTTTTTTAAAATAATTGGTTGTGCACCCCTAATTTTTTGGAGGTGTTGTTTTGCCTTTTTCAACTATTTGGTATATGGTACTTAGGATTTTTCACCTATAACTACTTATATAGTCTCTTTACAAGGCTGAAAAGGGTAGAAAATCATCTTGGTATTATAATTCATCTTTTTCCTCATGGTGGAGCTTTTGCTTTTTTCAACCGTTTGGTATGGGCACTTTTGTTCAATTCGTCTTTGAAATAAGATTTTTCACCAATAACTACTTATATAATCTTTTTACAAGGTTGAAAATGGTAGGGAGTCAGGTTGGTATTACAAGTCATATAAACCTCATAGTGGAACACTATATCTACTAGGGGTGTAGCCTTCGAGAGAACTATGTAAAATCTTATCTCATCTGTGGGTGATTTTGCCCATGAATTTAATAAGACCAATAGAAGAGTAACAAAGCATTCACATGAATTTATTAATTGTGATGACATTCTTTTTTCTTCGGTATATGTATATAAATTTATACTAAAAAGGTTATATCTAGATGGATTATTATAATGTTTTACTATTTTTGAGACCCTACCAATTAACTTCCTTCTCTCAAATTGAGCTTTTGAGATTGTGAATATTGTTGTGGGATAGTTTACACTTTTATGGACATACCATGCACCCGACAAGATCATTGAGATGAGTATTTAAAGGGAAAAAAAATCATTCATTTTCAACGTCCTAATACATTAATGGCCTGTAATGTGTGTTTTGTCTTCCCCACCTGTGGTCTAATTTACCAATGAAAATGTGTTTCATGAATGTGGTAAAGAAGCCTTTTTCTTTTTATGAAGGTTAGAAAAGATTTTAATATGAATACTTGGATTTTCCTTTCAACCTGAGTCCAACCTTAAAAACTTAGTCAAAGGTTGTATGTGGAGTAGGTTAACATGAGAAAATGTTTAGATTGTAATGTGCAAGTCTACAATTATTTTTTCTAAAAAACTCAAAATCATGATAATCTTGGTGAGTTTTAGTCATTTTTTATAAATTGTTATCTGCTAAATTGTACGAACCGGAAGTAGACACTTGGACCAGGGCTAGAGGTCAACACTCGAACCAAGGAGGTCTAGAAGGGACTTCTCGAAAAACTGCACTTCTCAAGAAGGTTGCTAGTCTTAGGGGTTGAACAGTACTTCTACTCATAGGAGCCTTCCCGGTGAAGATAAGATAGATTCTCAAATGTCTTTTCTCGTGCCTATTATGTACGGAAGATCTCGCATATCCCGCAGTGGATTAGGAAGCTTTTAATCCGATTTAGAACTTCCCTTGACCCTAACGCCTGCTGCTCCTCTGACCAGACGGCTATGGGACACTTTCAGGACAAGCATTGACAGTCATCCAGTGACAAGACGATACTACGGCTGGGCGATCAAGTCAGCAAGCTCATCACTTTTGCTTCCCTAAGAAGTCATCTCCACCCTCCATCTCATGAGATAAGCATCCAAGGGCTGTGAAACATCCCCCATCTCTTTAGGTATGGATCAAATATATAACCCATGACCTTACCTGAAGAGGGAGAGGATCTGAACACTCCAGCCTCCACTCTCCTGCTTTTCTAACTCTTGAGGAGCATGATCTTCTTCATCTCTTTGGGTACTTTACCCCTCAATGGAGTCTTTGGTTTGCTAGCTTGCACTAACTTGATCGTCGGAGGTGGCTTCCTGTAACAATCCCTGTATTTCTAACCCGGAATCCGTATTGCAGGTCCGAGAACCCGAAGGTCTAACGGAGTTAATTTGTGGAGTATCCGGATAGAAGTCCATGATCCATACCCTGAACCCATGGATCTGGATTCTCTTGATGAAGAACATGTTTTGCTAGGAAGTTGGATCTCTTGTATAAGGCATGTGATGTCTAGAGATTTCCGGAATGAAGGTAAGACCTCACCTATGTGTTAATTAGGGTTACGTTGTGTTTGGGTTTCAACCCCTTGAACAAAGCACCATTGTACATCAATGTATTAGGGGGTGATTGCTAGAGGCGGTTGATTAAACCAAGCAACTGCCTGGGTTCGGTTGCTGGATTTTACCCTAATTTCCGCTCAGACCTCTATAAATAGCAACCCTCACCCTTTTGACAAATATTATATTCGGGATTGCTGTTTTTGGTAGTTAGGAGGCAGTGGAGACACTCTGGAAGGTGAGCAGAACGTGGTTTGAGATCTGGAGTAAATTCTTTTCCTTATATGGTGATTCTGGGGTGAGGTAATTGGATTTCCTTTCACCCTTTCTCTCCTTTAGCCTTTGTTTCATGTTACATCCCCATGTTGTTAGTGGTACCCAATTGGTTAGTTGTAGCTCTCTTTCCAATGTTCTTAATGGGATCTTGTCTGAAAACGAAACCCTGCTTTCGTGAAAATGATGGATCCAATCAAGGGAAGAATTTTGGGTGACTAATCTATGTTAATTTTAGGGTTTCGTTTTACCCCTTGGTTATGGGTGTGTTAGGTTCGAAATTCAGATTGAGATCATCTCAAAAACGGATTGAAATTGGATGATCAAAAGCCTGAGTTTCTAATTTAAGCATTCTGTTTTTGGGGTGGTCATTAGTGGCGGTCGCTTGACCCAAGCAACCGGCTGTATTATAGAGAGAATGTGGCTTTTGGGTTTTATCCAATTTGACTATTTTGACTTATATGATCTTATAACCCTGTTTATAGGTGTTCTCTGTTTCTACTAAAAGTCTTATAATTATTTGTGAATTATATTTTAAAGGGAATTCTACTTATATGTATGATAGTTCGGTGACTAGTGTTAGAACAGTGGGGGGGACAAAGTAATGAATTCCTGATAACAGTTGGGCTACATCAAGGGTCAACTTTAAGCCTATATCTATTTGCACTGGTAATGGATGAATTAACCAAAGACATTCAAGATGAGGTCCCTTGGTGTATGCTTTTTGCAGATGATATTGTGTTGATTGATGAGAACTAAGTGGGGACTAATACCAAATTAGAATCATGGAGATTAACTTTGGAATCAAAAGGCTTTAAACTTAGTAGATCGAAGATAGAATATTTAGTTTGTAACTTTAGTCAGTATCGGGCAGATGATGAGGTGGTGATACTTGACGATAAAGAGATTCCTCAGAGTGATTGTTTTAGGTACCTAGGTTCAATCATAAGTAAAAGAGGTGATTTAGAAGATGAGGTTTCCCAAAGAATTAAAATAGGGTGGATGAAGTCGAGAGGTGTGTCCGGGGTCTTATGTGATCGGTGTATTCCATTAAAGTTTAAAGGAAAATTTTATAGGACCGTTGTTCGACCAGCTATGATGTACGGTGCAGAGTGTTGGGCTGTTAAAAAGAATCATATAGATAAACTTAATGTACTAGAAATGAGGATGCTAAGATGGATGAGTGGCAAAACTAGGATGGATAAGATAAGAAACGATCATATTAGAGTTGGTCTAGGAGTTGCTCCCATAAGTGATAAGCTTAGAGAAAGTCGTTTGAGGTGGTACGGCCACGTTCAACGGAGACCTATAAATGCTCCTGTGTGGAGAAGTGATATAATCTATATTGAAGGAACTAAAAGAGCTAGGGGTAGACCTAAGAACCTTAGGAGAAGTGGTGAGAAAGGATATGTATAGCTTAGGCCTTGTATCTAGCATGGGCTCAAACAGAACTGATTGGAGGGCAAGAATCCATGTAGCCGACCCCATTTAGTTGGGACAAGGCTTATTGTTGTTGTTGTTGTTGTTGTTGTTGTTGTCTACTTATATGCAAGTAAGGATATACATTCTTGTTTTTATACAATGACTTGAACATGCTAGATCAGTGTCTTTCTTTACTATTCTTAAATCATATACCCTGCTGTAATTGTATTTAGCATGTTAATCTTATTTTATACTTGTTGTTTGTATTGTTCTTTTATGTACTTTATCATTTATGATATCGTATTGTTGATTATGGTATGAGTATGATTGGTGAAGTGTGGTTGTTGTGAAAAGGGTATTCCATTGGGATATCTTAGGTAGAGATATCAGAGGGTTGTGGTACGGGACACATGTTCACTGATTCCTCTAGCACTATCATGATTACTGGATGGCATCCCTAGGGAGAGTCTAGTATTGCATGGCTAGGTATTCCACATACTACTACCTTTTTGGTGGGGTAATTGAAACCGGATGACCTATGACGATGGTGACGTGACTCTGTCTCATCCTACAACAGGAATCAGTCCGTGTGTAGATTCAGTGATCCACTGTTGTTCATGCAATGGTAGGGTTGCATATGTTAGGGTTAGGCTCATCGACGTCCAAGGAGCGGACTGGGTGTCGTGAGGAGTCATGAGAGCTTTCTGCCCCAACAATATTTGGATGACCATAGGGTTAGGGAATGGAGTCCAAGAGCGGTAGCCAATCTGTGAGGGTTCTCATTCCTAGGTTGCGAAGGATAAGGAACTAAGTTGGTTGGTGCCATAGGGGAAGTATTTGGACTTCATGTATTGTGTTACCATTATGACTTGCATTGGATTAGAAACCCTGACATGCGCCAATACTGTCACACCCCACCCGCCGGTCTCGGTTACCTGCCCGACAACCCGTGGGAGTGATCCATCACAAGATCCACGGTTTTAGTCTATCAACAATATTAAATATAAATAAAGACAATCAAGAGCAATAAATGTTTCAATAATTGAATTAAAGGAATTACAGGAGTCCAAATACTCCAATAACATTAATAAACGAAAGAATAATGAATAAAATGAATATGAGTTCAGCGGAAGCAATCAAAAGAATTATATCAGTTTCTTTCTAGTTTCATTTTCTAAGGCTAAATAGTGTTTTTCATGAATCTCAAGATAGGGTGTCCTCCAGTTCTTCTCCATTCGCTGAGCGAACTATTTAATCACTTTTCATCTCTGACCATCAATAGGTGCGATAAGCGCACTCCATGCACCCACAGGAGCTCCTGCACAGACTATCTCCATTTCCCACTGACAGTGCCACATCCTCTTCATACGGGATGGTTCCTTCATAGGAAACCACTCCATCTTCCTGTACAATTCCTTCTTTTGTGCAAGCTAATAAACATATACAAAATAAAGGAGTGAGTTCTAAAGAACTCAGTAAGAAACAATCACAAATCCCATCAATTATCCAACAAAGCATATATGCATAAATGATATGAATGAGTGCAAGGTATGAATGACACTATGATTTCTAACTATGCAAGTCTCTAATAGCTGACATGCTTTAAGATATACACCAGCTCTCTTCTGGGAAGTCTAGTCACATTGATCCGGCAAGGACTTGTTACCTCTGTAGGGATCCTGGGAAAAAAGGGAAAGTCCACACTTGGCTCTCAAACCATGGCTGGGGTTAAGTCAACACTCTCTCACCACGACCATTAATAATGAGTACTGGCGCATGTCAGGGTTTCTAATCCAATGCAAGGTCATACTGGTAACATGTCTACATGAAGTCTAGATACATCCCCTATGGCACCAACCAACTTGGTTCAGTATCCTTTGCAACCTAGGAATGAGAATCTTCACGGACTGGTTACCGCTGTTGGACTCCACTCCTTAACCCTATGGTCATCCACATATTATTGGGGCGGAAGCTCTCATGACTCCTCACGACACCCGGTCTGTTCCTTGTTCTTCCATGAGCCCAACCCTAACATATGCAACCCTACCATTTATATGACTAACAGTGGACCAACGTCACATCACTGTCATCACGGGTCACTTGATTTCAATCCCCCTACCAAAAGGGTAGTAGCATGTGGGGTACCTAGCCATGCAATTCTAGACTCTACCTAATAATGTCATCAAACAGTCATGACAAGTCTGGAGACATCAGCAGGCATGAGTCCCATTCCACACCTTCTTGATATCCCAAGCTAAGATATCCCAAAGGAATACCCCATCCATCAGAACCATATACTAACCATCATCAGTACATAACATTCATAATCAACAAAGTATATATGTAAACAAGACAAACAACAGTGATATAACAAGATTAATATATAAGACATGACTACAACAGCATATATAAAGAAATACTAATTCGAACAGACACTGGACTAGCATGTTCAAGTCTATTCAAAAGATAGGATTGAATGTCCTTACCTGCATATAAGTAAACTGTCCGTAAAAAGAGATCCGTTAACTATTACAAGACTTTCTTTTCAAACAGAGTATACCTAAACACAAGGTCACAATAATATATAAGTTAATTGAATCAAGGTGGATCAAAACCAAAAGTCAATTGGTCACTATTTACCAGCCGGTGGCTCGGGCCGGTCGCTTAGGTTGAGCGACCGCCACTAGTGACCGCCCCAAAAATAGAGAGTTTCAATCCGAAACTCAGGCTTCTGATCACCCGTTTTCAATCCAGATTTCGAGTGATCATGGCCTAAGTCTCGAATCTAACACTCCTATAGCCAATGGGTGAAGGAATCCTAACCATTACCATCATTGGATTACCCAGAACACTCCCCTTGACTGGATTATCCTTTTCACGAAAGTAGGGTTTCGTTTTCGGATGAATCACATCAAGTAGATTGGAAAGAGAGTCACAAATGAATCAAAAGGGTAACCACCATGATGAGGGGATGGGTTAACACTAAATTAAAGACAAAGGAGATAAAGAATGAAGGGTGAATTCATTACCTCACTTCAGAACACCAGAAAAAGGGAAAGATTAATTTCTAGATCACTGCCAGCACTTCAGATCCACTTACTTTCGGCACTTCACCGCAGCCGTCTAACCTCCAAAATCAGTAACCACGAATAAAATATTTGTTACTTAGACGAGGGTTACCTTTTATAGAAGTTAGGGGGCAAAATAGGGCAAAACCCTGAAAACAGACCGGGCGGTCGCTCCAGGAGGTCGTTTGGTTTGATCGACCGCCACTAGCAACCGCCCCCATTTAATTTGCCATACAAGGGTGCTTTTGCTAGGGGGTTGATATCCAAGTACAACCTATCCCTAAAGAAGAGATGGGGGAGATCTTACCTTCATTCCGGACATCTCTGAACAACACTTGCCTTCCAGAAGACCAACTACCAAGCAAGGCAGGCTCTTCAGACAGGGGATCCAGATCCATGGGTTCAGGGTATGGATCATGGACTTCTATCTGGACATTCCAAAACTTTACCCGACTAGACCTTCGGGTTCTCGGGCCTGCAATACGGATCTCAGGTTAGAAATATGGGGGTTGTTACAAGTACTCATACCAATGATCGTGGTAAGAGAGTGTTGACTAAAACCCCAACCATGGATTGTGAGCTAGGTGTGGACTTACCCCTTTACCCAGGATCCCTATAGATGTATCCAGTCCTTACGGGATCAGAGTGACTAGACCTACCTAAAGGAGGGCTGGTGTATATCTTAAAGCATGTCAACTGTTAGAGATTTGCACAGTTAGATCTTAATAGCATTCATATTTCTGCATATCATTCATATCATATTTGCATTCTTGATTGTATTGACACATGGATGAGAATTATGTTATCCTTACAGTGTTCGTCAGAATTCATTCCTTTCATTTGTATGTTATATTAGCCTGCACAGAGGGAAGCCATGTGTCAGAAGATGGATTGGTTTCCCATGAAGGAGCCTTCTCCTATGAAGAGTATATGGCACTGGCAGTGGCAGATGGAGATAGCCATGCAAAAGCTCCTGCGGGTGCATGGAGTGCGTTTACAGCACCCATTGATGGACGTAGGAGACGGATTGCCAGGCAACTTGTAGATCATATGGAGAAGAACTAGAGGACCCCTTATCTTGCGATTCATGAGAATTATTAGTTAGCTTTAGAGAAAGAAATTGGAAAGAAACTTATTTGATTTATTTAGTTTGCTTCCACTGAATTCTTTTTTCTTTTTTATCATTGATTTATTGCATTTATTTTTTATCATGATTATCTATTACTTGCATTTATGATTATTGATAGTAAGACCGTCGATCTTGTGACGGTTCGCTCCCATGGGTTGTAGGGCGGGTAATCGAGACCGGCGGCTGGGGAGTGACACTTTTCGCCTCAAAGGCGACCCACTTTCACCCTGTTTTCGTCGCAAGAATCAGATCTGGGTTCAGCACGAACCATGGAGCTAGGATCACATTTTTCTCACCAACATAAATGATAGAGTCAATTACTTTGAAATTGAGATTAGCAAGTTATAAAGGAGTCCCTTTCCTTCACTTACTGATGTGATTTCTACTTGTTTTTTTTGGCTAGTTTTCCATATAGGTTCACTAATCTACAATTTATGCATATTCATTACAATGAAAAAAATAAAAAGATGTGACTTGCTTCGAACCAGTATGATAAGATCCAGTTGTCAAGTTTTCTGAATGGCGAGTCTAGTGAAATTGTGATTTTCCAAGTATGTATAACATAATTGAAACAATTTGTTTTTTCTTTCTAAAAGCCTAAAAGAATTCATAAAATTTGTATATAATCTTACATATATGAGCTGTTAAATTCATAGAATTTTTATATGATCTAACATGAGCTACTGATATGGCCTTCACCAGACATTGGGCCAGCCACATTTCTCGATAAGGCTGTTAGAAACTGTTTATCTCGATCTCTCTCGTAATTGAATAAAACTAATAGATGATAAATTCAAAGAAAAGTAAATTTTATTGAAGAAATTATAGAACATTCAACTTAGAACTTCATTTTCAAAGTCCATTAAGAAATTTTTTTTCCTAAAAATCTAGAGCTCTAAGATAATATAGACCTGATAAAAGAATGAATGATTTGTGTGTATTAAGCACACCCATGCAAGGGTTGTCAATCACAGTTCTCGTATATATAATTTTACAGTTTGAATATCATGTATTTGAATAAATGAATGTGAAGTAAGAATTTGAGATTTAATTGGGAATCACTAGCTTGAACCCATCAAGAGTAGGGCTTGGCCTGGAAGTCTTCTTGACCCTTGACTGTACCGAGCCTCTTGAAGAAGAAGAAACTAGAGATAGCTTCGAGAAGAAGACTTTAATAGTTCGGGAAACTCCAAAAATTGAGCGAGAAGCAAACATGGTTGAGGTGATCCTTCGTCCTCCCGAGAAACAAGATCGATCTCTTTTATTGTCTCTTGAAGAAAGAAAAAAAATTGTTTTACTTCATTGCTTTCTGTAATATTTTGCAGAAAATTAGCTTGTAATCATCTGCGTATTACTGAGGCATTAAGCTTTTATATCTCCCGATTATCTTCCTGATTCACTCCCCTAGCGGAATGCCTTAGAGGTAATTGATACGTTGAAAACCTTGATGCCTTATTTCTGGCTGTGAGATTTCTCAAGAGTGTTCTCCTTTTATATGTCCCAAGTGTAACACTTCTGTGTGGAATTTCTCTTATGTGACTCTTCCAAGTGCTCCATAGAAGCTCGTGAAGTTTTCCCGAATGTCCACCCGAGTGAGTACCCGAGTGTGACACCTCTGAGAGATCTTATCTTATGAAAGTCTTCCTTGAGCTTCATCAGAAGATATTGAGTTTCCTCCCGAATGGCCACCCGAGTGAGTACTAGAGTGTGACGCCTTTGAGAAATTCCATCTCATGAGAGCCTTCCTTGGGCTTTCATAAGAGGTGGGGAAATTCTCTCGAGTGGCTACCCGAGTGAGGTCTCGAGTGTGACGCCTTTGAGAAATTCCATCTCATGAGAGCCTTCCTTGGGCTTTCATACGAGGTGGGGAAATTCTCCCGAATGGCTACCAGAGTGAGGTCCCGAGTGTGACGCCTTTGAGAAATTCCATCTCATGAGAGCCTTCTTTGGGCTTTCATAAGAGGTGGGGAAATTCTCCCGAATGGCTACCCGAGTGAGGTCCTGAGTGTGACGCCTTTGAGCCTTCTTTGGGCTTTCATAAGAGGTGGGGAAATTCTCCCGAGTGGCTACCCGAGTGAGGTCCCGAGTGTGACACCTTTGAGAAATTCCATCTCATTAGAGCCTTCCTTGGGCTTTCATGAAAAGTGGAGAAATTCTCCCGAGTGGCTTCCCGAGTGAGGTCCCGAGTGTGACGCCTTTGAGAAATTCCATCTTATGAGAGCCTTACTTAGACTTTCATGAGAAGTGGGGAAATTCTCCCGAGTGGCTACCCGAGTGAGGTCCCAAATGTGACGCCTTTGAGAAAGCATAATGAATAGTGAAACCATCCGGGCTGATTAGCATTAGCCCTGCTCCACTCCCCGAAGAGTTGCTCGAGCCGTCCACATATAAAGTCCATAACTCCTGACCGGGTGAATCTTCTACTATAAAATCCAGCTTTTACCTAACCTTGACCCGACCCGGTCATTGTTGTGTTTGTAGGTCCGAAGACCCGAAGTGGTGGTAGGAGGGACTTTTGGGCCCTACTGGTTGATGACGTAATGTCGGAACTCTAGTTTATGGACATTGATGATGCTGCTCCTTCCTTGAGTACATTACCAGTGTTAGGTTAGAAGCTGCGCACTGATGAAGAGTGAGACAGTTGAGATATCAAACGGACTCCGGTGCAAAATCCGAAGGTACTCCCTAAAACTAGACCTCTTGAGTGAACTGTAGGAGAAAACCTCATGCAAATTGACCTTGTATAACCCTCCAAGTCCGCACCTAAAGTTGCTGAACTATTCTGTGAAATTCTGCAGAAACTGTTTTGGTTGATACTATTGGTTGATACTATCGACCAAATGTATCGACCAACAAGTTTGCTGAACCCAGATTTAAAGATTCTTGGAATATTCTTTTCTAATTATTTATTCCTCGAGACTGGATCCCTATTCTCGCGTTTTTAACATCTGGGAACGTGGGAGAGCCTCCCAAGAACTCCTCCTTGGTAGTGGTGAAGCATCTTCTTCATCAATCATTGCCAACCACTCCTTCCTACTTTCTTGTTCCACTTTAAAGTATGACTCTCTCTCTCCTAATCACTTTCTCACTCATCTTTTCTCTATTTTACTGTTGGGACCATGGCCAAGGTGCTGCAACCTTGCATACACCTTGCCATGAACCTTCTAAACCCCATACAATGATGTTTTCACCGATATGACTATGATTGATTCACCTCATGATCATTAACTACACATTTCCATGATTTATTGCTTACCAACTTGCTTTATTTACCAAAACTGAGATGAAGCTCATGAGTAACCTAATCTATACCTTGCATATGTGTTCCATGTTACTTCTAAACGATTCCCTACCTAATCCCCCATGTTTTCCTCTAATTTGCATTGAGATGTAGCCAATGCCATGACCTACAACTCTTAACCTTAATATGTCGATTTGGGGATTTCCAAATGGACCATTGGATTATGAAAGTTTCTTGATAATTAGTGTCCCCATATTGTGTTCAGACTATCCTCCAAGTTTCATGTCGATCCGAGACCCGGAAGACCAAATCTGGGCAAGAATCCAAAAAGCTAGCTTGCTGTCCTGGAATTGATTTGGTCGATACTATTGGTTGATACTATCGACCAAATGTATCGACCAATAGAGTTGCTGTCAGCAACTTTTGCCTAGTTCTGATTCGTTTGATCTCCAGTTGTTCTGATTTCTTCTCTAACCTTTCATATATGCTTGTTTAGGACTTTAAGGCTATTTGGGCCACTTGCTTGTGATCTTGGACCATTCTCTTCTCCAATTCAAGGTAAGGATAGTTATCGATATAATCACCTAAGATATGGAATTTTGACTTGGTATCCCTAACTTAGTAAATATAGTTTCTATTTCATATTCTTATCATGTTAGACTTGCTACATATGTCTTTCAACAGTAGCTTTGTGTTTACATTATGTTATTTCAATGTCTTATCAATATATGATGACTTATGTCAATGTCATGAATTGAATGTTTATTATGATGTTGTATCTTATGAACTGATATGATGAACTTGGGCATGTGATTGCTTAAGTATAACTTGGGATTGAGGGGTACCCTACTGATGCTTCTGTCCTTGGACATCAGAGGGAATAGTATGGGATGTTCTCCGAAGGTGTCCATCGATGCTTCCCGGGTTATTGAATGACATACATAGGACTTGTCTAGATGTATGGCTAGGATGTCCCTATCATATCAGACCCGATTCGGAAGGGCATTGAGACCGAACAACCTGTGGTAGTAGTGTGGATTTGTGGGCGCTCAAGACCGGTATCCACTCCGTGAGAGGACATAAATTGCATTACGGTTACCCGAAAGGGGCCATGTATTGGTAGGGTTGCAAATGGCTAGACTTGGGCTCACGGGCACTCAAGACCGGTGAAATGATCCGTGAGAGAGACGTGAGAGCTTCCCGTTTACCATTTGTGGATGACCAATAGGGTTGATGAGTCCGGTGAGTAATATCCGTGACTCTAGTGTGAAGGATACCGGAAAGGATCCCGAGAGGGGAGGAATGGACGTATCTGGAACTGACATGATATGATTAAGTAGATGACTTGCATTGGGCTAGGCTATACCTTGACATGTGCCAATACTTAGACCAAACGGTGATGTGAGAGAGTGGTGACCGAAACCCCCAACCATGGATTTGTCCGAGAGGGATGCAGGACCCAATTTCCCCCGGTGATGAGTGACTGAGACTACCCAAAGAAGTATGGTGATATGACTTAAAGCATGTCTACCATAGATGACCAGCATACTTAGAATAAAATCATATTGCATTATATGCTTCATATCATCTGCATCATGTTATGATTATCTTGTGGTTTATGTGTGATAGAATAACTTCCTTGCTGAGTTCTTTTGAACTCATTCCTTTTCTGTTGCAATATTTTGTTAGGCTATTCTACAGGTGATTACTCTGATGGTACCCTCCCTGAGGCGGACCCGGATACCTCATACTATTATCCGGAGGCTAGCTACACTGAAGACTTCGGTGACCATACCGAAGAAGATCACCCGGCGTACCAGGGTTAGCCCTGGAGTTGTATGGGAGCAGTCATGTTGGATCTCCATGGTCCTCACCTTTGAGGAGGACATATCCATTGTGGAGGAGACTTATGAGTAGTTACCACTTCTTTTGTGACAGTTAAACTTAGAAGAATTGTAATAACTTTAACTTACCTTCATAACTTGAGACTTGTACTTAACTAAATTTTGACCTCACTTCCGCTTGGTGAAGGAGTGGATTCCGCCCACTGTCTTCTTAATTTATCTGATTTGATATTTATTTCCGCACTCTGATTATCCATGATATCTTATCCCTGAATTCTATTTTATTGATTGTAGCTTAATATTGATTGTTCATGATTGTGTTATTGTCGATGTGGCTGATGTGGTCTCTGAACTATGGATCTTCGGGGCTGTGGATCACATCCCGGGTATGCCAGATAGGGTACCGGCTGGGTGGATGTGACATCTACTCTTGAACTGGGCATGCTATTCTCAAGAACAAAGTCGGCCAATATTTGTCACTTTATAGTTGGACGAGTTTTGTACTCGATTTGATATTCGCTTAACTCAATGGCCCATGTTACCATTCTTCCGGCTAAGTCTAGTTTCTGTAGTATCTTCTTCAACAGGAAGTTGGTCAAGACTACAATTGGATGAGCTTGGAAGTATGGTTTGAGTTTTCGAGATGCGACTACAAGGGCTAAAGCTTGTTTGTCCACATCCGGATATTGCGTCTCAGCATCTACTAGAACATGACTTATGAAATAGATAGGGTTTTGTGAAGTACCTCCTTCTTTTACTAACACCGCGCTTACTGCCACTGGAGAAATGGCTAAGTATGTGAATAATTGTTCTCCCGTTGAAGGTTGGGCTAAGAGAGGTGGAGTCCCGAGCTTCTCCTTCAACTTCTCAAACGTTTTCTGACATTCATCGGTCCATAAGGTGTCCATTGCCTTCCTGAGGTCTTTGAGAGCCTTGAAGAAAGGCAAACATTTTTCACCCAATCTCAAAATGAATCTGTTTAAGGCAGCTACTCTTCCGGTTAGGCATTGAATATCCCTAACCGTCTTCGGTGACTCCACTTCGAGCAAGGCTTTCATTTTTTCCGGATTTGCCTCGATTCCTCGTTGGGATACCATAAATCCAAGGAATTTTCCGGAAGAAACTCCGAACTCGCACTTCTCTGGATTTAGCCTCATCTGATATGTTCTTAAAGTATCAAAGACTTCTTCAAGATCTTCCAGATGACTTCTTCGGACAATACTCTTTATGAGCATATCATCCACATATACTTCCATATTTCTTCCTATTTGGTCTTTGAAGACTTTGTTTACCATTCTTTGATAAGTGGCCCCAGCGTTCTTCAACCCGAAAGGCATTACTTTGGAGAAGTAACTTTCTCGATCTGTCATGAAGGCTGTATCCCTCTCGTCCTTGGGATTCATTATAATCTGATTATATCTCGAGTAAGCGTCCATGAAGCTTAATACTTCATGTCCTGCCGTGGCGTCGATCAAAAGGTCGATCCGGGGAAGTGGATAGCAATCCTTTGGGCGTGCTTTATTCAAGTCTGTGTAATCCGTACACATTCTCCATTTGCCGTTGGCTTTCTTCACCATTACTACATTTGCCAGCCAAGTGGGACATTCTATGGGTTTTATGAAACCTGATTGCTCTAGCTTCTCCACTTCGGTTCTGATGGCAGCATGTTTCTCGAGCGAAAAATTCCTTCTTTTTTGGATTATAGGAATTGCATCGTCCCTAATCCATAAGCTGTGTTCTGCAACTCTTCGATCTATTTCGGGAATGTCTTCGTCCGACCATGCGAATACATATAGGTTGTTATGGAGAAACTCGGTCAGTTCTTCCTTGAATTCTGTAGGCTGTTCTGAACCGATCATAGTCCCTCTCTTGGGAAGATCCGGATGAAGTTGAATTCGCTCAAGCTTTTCAACAGGTTCGGCTCTCTGCATAGCTTCTTCATCCCGGTCATCCCGAATTTCGATACTCATTGTATTGCCCGATCTCTCGGTTCTTCTGACTTTCTTGAGATAATTCACATAATATTGTTTGGAGAGTCGCTGATCAGAAGAGCACTCCCCGACTCCTGCTGTGGTTGGAAACTTCAACTTCATTTGTGTTGGAGAAACCTCCGCCCCTAAGGCGTTAAGAGTTGGCCTCCCGAGCAAGATGTTGTAAGCTGAAAGGTCCCGAACCACCATGAATGTTGCTTGGACGACTGCATCCTGAGGGGAGGCCCCGATCCTTAGATCCATTTGAATGGTCCCTTCGGATATGGCGGACGACCCGGCGAACCCATATAAGTGAGTCCCACATGGAGTCATCATCTCGTCCTCAAACTTCAATTTCTTAAATGCTTCATAGGATAGTAAGTCGGCGGAAGATCCCGTGTCTACAAGAACGCGGTGAACTTCCCGATTTGCCAATTTCACTTTGATAACTATAGCATCGTCGTGAGGAGAAGTGACGCCCTTGAGATCTTCGTCGGTGAAGGTTATTGGATCTGGGCATAAGTCATTTCTTCGTTTTCTTGGCAACTGCATCGATCCAACGAACCGTGCCTTTTGCTTCGCCTTCTTAATGGATTCTTCGGTCGGATTTCCCAAAACAATGTAAATGGGAGAAAATTCTCGATGGTCGGGTTTCTTCTCAGGATTCTGATCTGACCTCTTGGGACTTTTGGATCTGAGTCTTTTTATTGATCTAGGTGGGGACTTCTCTCGGTCTTGTTGCTTCTTCTGTAGATACTTTTCAAGATGCCCTCCTTGAATGAGTTTCTCGATCTCGATCTTAAGATTTATGCACTCATTCGTATGGTGGCCGTAGTCCTTGTGAAAGCGGCAATACTTTGTCATATTCCTATCTTCGGGTCGGGCTCTTATCTTGCCCGGCCACTTCAAGTTTTCCTTATCTCTGACCTGTAATAGAATTTCTGACCTCTTAGTATTAAGAGGTGTAAAGTCCCCATTGGCGAGTCTTTCTTTCCAACCTCCCTTTTTGTCATCTCTTGCCCGAGCATTTGAATTCTGACCTCTTTCTCCATAATTCTTCTTTTCCTTTACGCCTCTCTTAGACTCTTCTCGGGCTTTGATAACTTCTGCAACTGTTGCTTGCTTTTGACATTTCTTAAGAAGTGCTCCATAAGTCTTTGGTTTATCTTGGAGCAATACCTAAAGAAAATGTCTTTGGGTTTATTCCATTCCAGAGTGCATTGTACGCCACCGTGTCATCCAACTCTTCTACCTCGATAGCCACTTCGATAAGGGTTGAGTATGCTTCCTCCCGAGGGGGTTTTCTATGCCTCTCAAGGGAGAACACTATTCCTCCTGAGTCTTTAGAATAATCATGTCCCGAGGGGGTTTTCTGTGCCTCTCAAGGGAGAACACTATTCCTCCTGAGTCTTTAGAATAATCATGTCCCGAGGGGGTTTTCTGTGCCTCTCAAGGGAGAATACTATTCCTCCCGAGTCTTCAGAATAATCATGTCCCAAGGGGGTTTTCTGTGCCTCTCAAGGGAGAATACTATTCCTCCCAAGTCTTCAGAATAATCATGTCCCGAGGTGGGGTGTACGTTCGTCTCAGGGGGCCCCTCAGGCTATATTTTCTCCACAACAGTGTTAAATCCTCATTTTGGATGGAAGAACCACAGCTACCCAGATATTTCTCGTGCATATGAAATTATAAATCTGAAATTTCTAACACTTCATCATCACATCCACAATGCTGCTGAAACTTCTACCATTAACTGACGAGATTTGGTTGATGGTGAACCATTAAACCTTTCCTTGTCAAAGACAGAATCATCAACTCAGGCTCACAAACCTCATTCCGTAGTCATATTTTTCACTGGCCTTCAAATGCGTACCCCATGGATTATTCAGATGTATGACACTCACAAAACATCAGAATGACCAGAAAAATGTACCAGTTCAAATAAGACTTAAAAACCTAAAATTTAAAATTCTAAGCTTCCATATCAAAATCTGCCAATGGATCACCTAAAAATACCCTTAAAGACATTTCATCTGCAATAAAAGAATTCTGGGCAGACAGTGCAGCAAGTGAACAATATGTCATAGCCTTCAACTGAAATATCTGATTGATCTAATAAAAATATGGATGGAAAGTTAACTCATTGATAAGACATTTTTCCTGCTTTAACCTTCCACAGATTCTTGCTAATTGATGAGACAAAAAATCTATGAGGTTGACTCAAATACTAAAAAAAAAAAAAACATTCTAGACATTATGTGTGACTACGAATGGACTATATAAGCTGTCAGCCCTGCACACAGAAGCGGCGCAGCTTGTTCTGCTGCCATCCCTTCTGGTATCTTCACTGCAAACCTAATAAAAACTCAATCTTGTAGATTAATAGAATACTTGAGATGTAAAGAGCAGAAAAAACAGAGTCTAGTTATTTACTTCTGATCGACGACCATGGCACCGGCAAAACCTCCCTGAGTTGGTTTTCCGTCTAAGTATACATCATTGTAGGACCAGATCTTCTTATTGCAATATTGTTCGATGTTTGATTTGCAAGGAGAGCATTGTCTGCAACATCCGACGATGCAACCCACCCCAACTCGATCTCCTACTTTGAACTTGGTCACATCAGAACCAACTTCCATTACTTCACCAACGACCTTGTGTCTTTTGAGAAATTGGAAGGAGACAAACGAGTTTGATACTTGAGCAACCAAATATACGAAAACCCATTAATGGCGAAGAGTGAGGAGTGAGGTAATTAGTACCCAGGAACCATGGGGTGGTTGGACATGCCCAGATCATTCTTGATTTGATGGAGATGGCTGTGGCAGATCCCACAACAGATCACCTTGATAAACACATCTTCTGGACCCTGATGGGTCTCTTGCTGCCCACCCTATTGTCGTTCTCTCTCTCTCTCGAGGGTACCCATTTTTCTCTGTATTGAATTCACGAATTAGAGGTAGATGGAGAGGGATTAGAGCTTTGACTTCACTGATCAGGATAGAACAGGGAAGAGAAGCCAAGAAACTCCAATTAATAGCACCAAAGAGTAAAGACAGCGTAGTAAGATAAGGTGGCGATACATTACGATACTTCCAAATCCACTAGATCACCAACTACGGAATCGGAAAATAAATTCCAAATTTCCAATACCCATTTCAAGAAAAGAAAAAAAAAAAACCACAAATACTTATTGCGATTCGATTTGATGTGGTTTCTAAATTCTAATGAATTGAAGGAATTGATCGCGGAATGGAAAGAAGCATATGTAGCATAATTCATTCATATTGATAAAGAACTTGGATACTCATCTATAGCTATCTTATAACTTTACAATATTTATTTATTCATATACACACATATGTATATATCAAACAAAAAGAGCTGTGAGTTTGCGTATTGGGAGCTGTGAGTTTGGGTAATTATTTATTTAAATGCCACATGGCACAATCCTAGGCGGGAATTGTAGGGAGTTGCAGGGAAATGAATTACAGGGGATGTGAATCTATTGGGAGCTAGTGAATGTCAGCACAGCGGCTTTGGCCGGTTCTCTGCGGACCATTGCTGGTGGGGCAGGGCACGGCTTTGTGACCTCGAGCTGCACCATTGTTTGGAACAAACCTCAGCTTCCGGGGAAAGGAATGGTAGTGGGTTAGACACTGTTCCATGGAGCAGCTTCAGTGAAGGAAAAGATAAAGCTCGCCAGTAAGAGATAGAGAAAGAGGAGGAGGATCTGGGGAGACTTGAGATCTTTACCCATTGTTGTGTCTCTCTACGTGTGGGCTTTTTCTCCTTTGTCAGCTGGGTGAGTAGAGCTGTGAGATGTGAATTTGTGAAAAGGCTTGGTATTTGAACTCTAAAAGTATGGTAAAAGTGAGTGTAAAACCTCGAATTCCGGGTGGATCTCATTGCTTAATTCGCCTCCTTCAATAGAGTGAGACTTGAGTACTTGAATGCCGCATATTTAATGTGCAACACCTACTATCAATGGTTCATATTTCGACCTTGATCGTGTGTCTCGCGAGTGGTTGATAGCATTTAATTTGTAATATCAACATCCTTTAACAAGTCCCACAAATAGTTTCATTCCTGTTCATTTAGAGGAAGCATGCGGTCAAGGGCTGTTGTAAGACTAATTTTCACCATGAAAAATTTATAGGATCCATTTTGAGGTCTAAATGCACTTAGATGATCATTTTTTTTTACGTTGACAATTATCAAGTAGGGTATCGGCGTTGTTCTGGATTTCGAGTTCTTTAAAAAATTATACGCTCGTAACTGTTTGGAGGTCATGTATTGTTTTGTAGGGCTTTTAATTAGGCATTTCGATAATTTTCTTTCAAGTAGAGTTTTTTCACGTGTAACAATTTATAGTCTCTTAACAGGGTTGAGAGGGGTAGAGAAACAGCTAGGTTGCAATATTTTTCATCTTTTCATCATAATGAAACACCTCATGTGCTTGACTGTCGATGTTATACACTCTTATATTTAAATGTGCGATGCTTTTATATTTATGCCAAAAAAATTACACTAAAACAAATTATTTACTACTTACATCTACACAAGTTGGGAAAACAGATCTAAGAACCAAAGAGAGGCAAGCCATGCTAGCTTACTTGCAATTGACACAGCCCACTGAGCTAAAGAATCCGCAACCAAGTTATATGGTTGAATCGCTAACAGCTCATGCATGGGTATATATCTTATTCTCTAAGATATTTAATCATAAATCTGCTTGAATAAATGACAAATAGAAAGAGTTGTGAAATTAATATTGGGGGTCAGTGTCCGACACCATAGCAACTTGGGCCAGAACTCTCTGGACCAACGCCGGGAGGGCAGGGTGGGTGAATGCGGCTTGGTTTAGCACCAGAGGTTAGATCCACTTTCTGTGGTGATCCAGCAGGTAAGTTATTCAATTCCTCTTGCTTCTGATTCTTGTTCTGATTTTGGCTTTGCTTAGGAAAATTGGCCTTGTTGTTGGGATCGGCAAAGCTCCTCGGAGCAGCGTCAATGAAGGAGAAGACTAAGTCACCAAAAAGAGAGAGAGAAATAGAAGGAAAATTGGCCTTGTTGTTATTGAATTTATTCTTGTTCATGATTATTTATTACTTGCATTTATGATTATTGATAGTAAGACCGTCAATCCTGTGACGGTTCGCTCCTACGGGTTGTCGGGCGGGTAACCGAGACCAGCAGGTGGGATGTGACACTTCTTGTCCTCTGTGGCGACCCACTTTCACCCTATTTTGGTCGCAGGAATCAGGTATAGGTTCAACACGAACCATTGAGCTAGGATCATATTTTTCTCAACAACATAAATGATAGAGTCAATTACTTTGTAATTGAGCTGAGCAAGTTATAAAGGAGTCCCTTTCCTTTACTTACTGATGTGATTTCTACTTGTTTTTTTTCTTCTTTTTGGCTAGTTTTTCCATATAGGTTCACTAATCTACAATTTATGCATATTCATTACAATGAAAAAAATAAAAAGATGTGACTCGCTTCGAACTAGTATGATAAGATCCAGTCGTCAAGTTTTCTGAATGGCGAGTCTGGTGAAATTGTGATTTTCCAAGTATGTATAACATAATTGAAACAATTTTTTTTTTTCTTTCTAAAAGCCTAAAAGAATTCATAAAATTAAATTTGTATATAATCTTACATATACGAGCTGTTAAATTCATAGAATTTTTATATGATCTAACATGAGCTACTGATATGGCCTTCACCAGACATTGGGCTGGCCACATTTCTTGATAAGGCTGTTAGAAACTATTTATCTCGATCTCTCTCGTAATTGAATAAAACTAATAGATGATAAATTCAAAGAAAAGTAAATTTTATTGAAGAAATTATAGAACATTCAACTTAGAACTTCATTTTCAAAGTCCATTAAGAAAATATTTTTTCCTAAAAATCTAGAGCTCTAAGATAATATAGACCTAAAAAAGAATGAATTATTTGTGTGTATTAAGAACACCCATGCAGGGTTGTCAATCACAGTTCTCGTATATATACTTTTACAGTTTGAATATCATGTATTTGAATAAATGAATGTGAAGTAAGAATTTGAGATTGGGAATCACTAGCTTGAACCCATCAAGAGTAGGGCTTGGCCTGGAAGTCTTCTTCCCTCCGAGTTTCTTTACATATTTATAATTCAAATATTCAATTATAGTTAGAAGAATGTAGTAAGTACCGAATGGAGCATGAGATAGCGAAGCTGATGGTTCATACGAAAGTAACCCTCTTTGAAGTTCCTCCCTGGAGATTGATATTTCCTTTGTATAACTCAGTTTGTCACCATTTATTTTTATTTTATGTGCCAAGGCTTTATCTTGTCTAATTGATCATGCGGTGGAGGAGAAGATTAATTAAAGTCTGAATTGAGGTAGAGAGGTAATTTGCCTTTAAGTTTGTAGATGATTGTTTGCTCTTTTCGAAGATAAAGTCAGACTTGGTTGACAATCTCAAAGCGTGCTTAGATTTATATTGCCATGCAATTGGTCAAGTAATCAACTTATCCAAGTTTAGGACTGGGCTTTAGTACAGATGCACCATAAAAAAATTTAAAGCTAAATTTCTCTAGGGTGTTCATATTCCATACAGAGACGACCCACCAAAGTATTTGGGCCTCCCAACAGATTTTGGGTTGTCTGAAGGTTTTCCAAAATGTTGAAGAGAAAGTATGCAAGAAAATTCAAAGCTGGAAGCATATATAGCTTCCTCTCCCATGCTAGCCAGGAAATCCTATTAAAATCAGTATGCATTTGCAGTCTTGGCCTCTGCTGTTTTCGAAGATATCTTATCCAGGGAAGCAACCGCAAGGCGCCAAGCTTTGATCCATGCATGCAATTGGTGAATGCAGGTGGAGGTGGAGACTGACAACTTAGTCTTGGCAAAGGCAATACAGGATACACAGAGCAGTCCCATCTCTTGATGGAGAGATGATTTGGCGAAATTCCACTCCTTGGATCTAGAATCTATTCAACCTGGGCTACTTGGCTGTTACCCTTGCTTCTAAAATAAATATCAGTCTTTAAAGCTTCATTTATCACTAGCTAAGTGATAAGAAATGTATGTATCAGAATCTTCCATCGGATTCGATGTGTGCAATACAGTATTTCAGAATCTATATCAAGCTTACGACAAACCAGTAACTAATCAAATGTGAATTTTCTGTGTCCACTCACTAAACTGTAACAACAAACCAAATCCCAACTTGCATAAATCCTGAAACTCCCATGACCTAGGACAGCAAGCTCTTGATACTTCATCTCAATCCATCTTCTTCAACCTATTGCAAGGTTTTTCAACATAGGAACTCCAGGAACACGAGTGCAACAGCAACCAATAAGCTCCTTCTCAATCGTTCACCAAATCACCATTAGAGCACAAAGAATGAACTCAACGAGAACAGCATTCCAAGGATTCTATATTTTCTTTTCTGACTGGGTTCTGTTATTCCTCACACCTTATTGGAGCTTCATAAGATCTCCAAAAAGACATTAATGAGTACACCTTCTTTCTTCTTCAGATTGGCATTAAAGCCACACTGGAAGAAGTCCCAGCATCCAAAACTTCTCTCCTATTTTATCTTCTCTTAACCTCTTAAAAATCTTAAAAAGTATATATAAAAAAAAAAAAAAAATTCTGTAATTTTCTCAATATTTTCCAAAAAGACATTAATGAGTACACCTTCTTTCTTCTTCAGATTGGCATTAAAGCCACACTGGAAGAAGTCCCAGCATCCAAAACTTCTCTCCTATTTTATCTTCTCTTAACCTCTTAAAAATCTTAAAGGGTATATATAAAAAAAAAAAAAAAAATTCTGTAATTTTCTCAATATTTTCCCTGTGAAATTATAAATACTTACTACTTGGCCAACAAGAAACAAAATTTTGTGTTAAATCCTCGTTTTGGATGGAAAAACCACAGCTACCCAGATATTTCTCGTGCATATGAAATTATAAATCTGAAATTTCTAACACTTCATCATCACATCCACAATGCTGCTGAAACTTCTACCATTAGCTGACGAGATTTGGTTAATGGTGAACCATTAAACCTTTCCGTGTCAAACACAGAATCATCAACTCAGGCTCACAAACCTCATTCTGTAGTCATATTTTTCATTGGCCTTCAAATGCGTACCCCATCGATTATTCAGATGTATGACACACAAAACTTCAGAATGACCAGAAACATGAACCATTTCAAATAAGACTTAAAGACCTAAAATTTTATATTCTAAGCTTCCAAATCAAAATCTGCCAATGATGCACCTAAAACTTCTGGGCAGACAGTGCAGCAAGTGAACAATATGTCATAGCCTTCAACTGAAATATCTGATTGATCTAATAAAAATATGGATGGAAAGTTAACTCATTGATAAGACATTTTTCCTGCTTTAACCTTCCACAGATTCTTACTAATTGATGAGACAAAAAATCTATGAAGTTGACTCAGATACTAGAAAGAAAAAAAACATTCTAGACATTATGTGTGACTACGAATGGACTATAAGCTGTCAGCCTGCACACAGAAGCGGCGCATCTTGTTCTGATGCCATCCCTTCTGGTATCTTCACTGCAAACCCAATAAAAACTCAATCTTGTAGATTAATAGAATACTTTGATGCAAATAGCAAAAAAAAAAAAAAAAATATAGACTAGTTATTTACTTCTGATCGACGACCATGGCACCGGCAAAACCCCCAAGTTGGTTTTCCGTCTAATTATACATCATTGTAGGTGTTGGAATTTATTAATATGATTAATAAATAAAATTCCCAAGGGCAATATTGGAAACTCACTATTATGGCGGTTAAAAATAGGGTTATATATTTTGGTAACCACCGCATTAGTGAATAAGTGTGTGATTCATTCGCATGAGATTTATCTCTGAGAAACGGCGGTTGGAAGAGGTTGAAGTAATCCAGATGGGGATTGTCGAACGGCTTTCACACGTTGGCAAGTCTCACACTTGGCAACAAAATCATCAATATCAGCCTTCAGACCAATCCACCAAAAATGTTCCTTCAAGTCCTTGTACATCTTGGTGCTTCCCGGGTGTATAGTAAAGACTGACTGTTGTGCTTCCTTCAATATTTCTTTCTTAATTTCTTCGTTTGCAGGCACGCACAGTCTTCCTCTAAACAATAAAGCACCATCCATGGATATACCAAAGTCGGGGTCCGACTCAGGATTCGAAGAAATCTTCTCAACTTTGATCAAAAGTTCTTGATCAGAACTCTGTAGAGCAACAATCTTATCTCTAAGACCAGATCTTGCCGTCATGGCAGAAAGAATAAAATCAGAATTCTCAGGGACAATTTCCAAATCAAAACTCTCAATAGAAGACCACAATGGTAAACTCAAAGCATTCAAATCCAAAGTCTTCTTCTGGTTCTTCCTACTAAGAGCATCAGCAACAACGTTTGCCTTCCCAGGGTGATACTGAATATCACAATCATAATCAGAGACTAGTTCCAACCATCTCCTTTGTCTCATGTTCAACTCCTTTTGGGTGAAGAAGTATTTCAAACTCTTATGATCCGTGAAAATGGCAATCTTCTCACCGTAGAGGTAATGTCTCCAAATCTTCAAAGCAAAGACAACAGCGGCAAGTTCTAGATCGTGAGTGGGGTAATTCCGCTCATAATCTTTCAATTGCCGAGAAGCATAGGCTACGACCTTGCCATGTTGCATCAGTACACAACCCAATCCAATCTTTGACGCATCGGTATAAACTGTCATACCACCTGAACTATCAGGTATAGTCAAAACCGGGGCACTTGTCAATCTATCTTTCAACTCTTGGAAATTCTTTTCGCAGGCGTCAGACCAAACAAACTTTTCTTCTTTCCTGGTCAACTTAGTCATAGGAGCAGCCAATCGAGAAAAATTCTCAATAAACCTTCTGTAGTAACCCGCCAATCCAAGAAAACTTCTTATTTCCGTTACCGACTTTGGTCTTTCCCAATCAGCCACAGCTTGAACCTTTTCAGGATCGACACGAATACCTTCGGCTGAAACCACATGGCCAAGGAATACTACTCTCTTAAGCCAGAAATCACACTTGCTAAACTTAGCGTACAACTTCTTTTCTCGCAACCTTTGCAAAGTGAAACTTAGATGACTCGCATGCTCTTCTTCGCTCTTCGAATAGATCAAGATGTCGTCGATGAATACAATCACAAACTTATCAAGCACATCGTGAAATACTCGGTTCATGAGGTCCATGAACACCGCAGGAGCATTGGTCAATCCGAAGGGCATGACCCTGAACTCGTAGTGACCATACCGTGTTCGGAAAGCTGTCTTGAAGATATCACTAGACTTCACTTTCAATTGGTGATATCCTGATCTTAAGTCAATCTTTGAGAACACCACTGCACCCTTTAACTGATCGAAGAGATCATCTATTCGGGCAGCGGGTATCTATTCTTGATAGTCAACTTATTCAACTCATGGTAGTCGATGCACAAGCGCATACTACCGTCTTTCTTCTTGACAAACAAGACCGGAGCTCCCCAAGGTGATACACTAGGTTGTACGAAACCTCTATCAATGAGCTCATTCAACTGATTTTGCAACTCTTTCAACTCAGTAGGAGCCATCCTATATGGAGCTTTAGATACCGGAGCGGCACCAGGGACGAGATCAATAGAAAACTCGACATCCCTGTCTGGAGGCACTCCCGATAGATCATCAGGGAAGACATCAACAAAGTGACAGACAACCCTGACTTCATCGACTCTTTTCTCCACTTTACCCTTGCCTTCGGATGAAGCATCATCCACTAGGGCATAGACTTGCATCAGGCAGACAAACACCTTCTTACAAACCCTTCTCTTCTCACCATGAAATTCTAAGACCGGACTTCCACAAATATGGAACTGAATCTTCTTTGAGGAACAAAGAAACACAGCTTTGTGGGGCTGTTAACCAATCAATTCCCAAAATAACATCGAAGTCCTTCATATCAAGAATTACAAAATTGGCTTCCAAGTTCTTCTCACCAATCAACACGAGACATTTAGATAACCCCTTATCTAGTTTCACAATAGGACCAGTAGGTGTACTAATCAATAAACAACTAGACAACTTCTCAGGGATTAGGTCAGTCTTCTTGATGAATGCAGATGACATGAACGAATGAGATGCACCCGTATCAAATAAGACAAATGCAGAAATAGAAGCAACTAACAATGTACCTGTAATCACTTCATGGCTTGGATCCTGCTCAAGATCGGAAATACTGAAAACTCTACGAGAGGGAGGAGCAGGAGCACTCTTCACCACCGGAGCAAAGCTGCTGGATGACGGGCCGCTTCGGACAGCACGAGCGAAATGACCAGCTTGCTTGCAAGTAAAAGCAAACAGGATTGCTTGGGTCCAACCGGGGTAGCTGCAACAGAGGGCTTCGAACAAAAGGTCTAGCACTTGCACTCACTGGTGGTTGGTTTCCGCCATACTGTCTAAACTGGCCGGGCTGCTGAAAACCCGAGTTCTGACCTACACTCTTAGGCTGAAAGGTAGGAGTGGGGTAGGGTGTAGGTCTCACAAAATGCCGATCATTACGATCCACCAACGCAGGGTTCCTTGGCTGCCAGGGCTTTTGCACACGTGCACTTTCCTTCTCTGTTTCTTCCAATTTCTTCGAGTTCTGCACCACTTGAGCATAGCTCACTATAGGCTGGACTGTGAGGTAAGCTTTAATGGCAGGGCGCAGTCCTTTGAAGAACTTCTTCGCTTTGGCGAGATTGACCTTCAGAGAATCTAGAGCAAAGAAATGAAGCTCCTCAAACTTCTGTTGGTACTCCAACACAGACAGAGATCCTTGTGTGAGAACCATAAACTCAGCTTCCTTCGCATCCTTCATCGCCTCGGGGAAATAATTCATACAAAAAGCCTCTTTGAAACCCACCAACATCTGGTTGAATTGAGCTGCTTGCTGCTGCATCATATTGCCCATAATATTGGCAATATCACGGAAGCTTCCAACATTCGGGGCACTGGGTATCTCATGGGTACCCTGATCAACATTAGGTATCTCACCACCTCCATGAGGTATTTCACCACCACCCTGAGTATTTCACCACCTCCTTGACCACTGGGTTCACCACGCCCACTTCTCAGAGTAACCATTCTGCAAAACTGAGAACATCAAAATACCGAATTTCGAAGTTTCAACATAAACCACAAGTCCAAATGATTTGAAAACTTAAATCATGCTCAAATATATCCATATAGTCATCAAACAATAATCCATAAGGCAAAAATCACATTTTCCAAAAATTCAACAGCAAAAGAGGTCTCTGTGACCATTGGTCGAGTGATTGGTCGACTGACCCAGTCGACCAATGAGTCGACCAATGCAGACAGAATGCGAAAATTCGCATTATAAGCCTCATTTCCACATTCCAACTTCATTCTATCCTCTTCCAAAGGTGATAGAGCTCTAGGGAAAGTCTCCAAAGGTTCTCACAAGTGTTCTTGAGGTGTTTTGGTGCTTCAACAACAACACATCAACACACAATCATCACAAACAAGGTAAATCTCTCATTCTTTCTTCCATTTTCATCTTCTTATGCTTGCATTTCAATCAAAACCATGCTTTGCTTGTATCCAATGCTAGAAATCATGCTTAGAAATACTTAGAAATATATTCCCTAGGTTTTAAACACAATGCCATGCATAGACAACAAGTTCTAACATATTGGTGTTCATCTCGCAACGTTTTCATACCGAAATCGTTATCTTTAGAAAATTTTCGTTTTCTCTCAAACCGCTTGAAATTTTCGCACGAAATCAAATGCTACATGCTCAAGATGATAATGTAGATAGGTCCATAAAATTTGATTTAACCAATTTCAACTTTTCAAAAATCCAATTTTGACCTAAATTGCAAAATCCCCAAATTTTCCTTCTTGCTGAATTTTTCGCTTTAATTCAAGTTTTCGATCGATTTTCTTCAAACAAACTTCATAGACATGAAATTCCAAGTATTGCGCACATGCTAGTATGTTCAAATCAAATTTCCCCCAAATTTGAAATTTTCCAAAAAATTACGAAAATACCCTTTTGGCTCAAATCTTAAAGTAGCACTAATTGGAAATGTCTCTTGTCTCTTTCACAGATACACTATGCAGAGGGGAGGGCGAGGACGAGGTAGAGGTCATGGTCGCATTGTAGGGGCACTTAGGGGTAGAGGTCATGGTCGCATTGTAGGGGCACTTAGGGGCAGAGGTCAGGTTCCTTCAGAGCCTAGACAGGAGGTTCGGAGACCGGACATGTTCGACACACCTCAGGCCGAGTTTTTGTACGAGGCCTACTTTAGTTACTGCAACATCGAGTTGACGTCTACTTCACCTACGCCAGCTCAGAGTCTTTAGGATTCGGCAGAGATTCGACACGTTGCAGTGGACTCATCTCTTCACCGAGGATCTGCCGGTATACCCGGAGCTAGTGAGGTTGTTCTTCAGCAACCTAACCTACACAGAGGAGGCTCGAGGTCAAGGACATCCACTTAGACTTGTCCTAAGGAGCAGGGTCTTCCGGACTCAGATTCGCTTTTCCACCCGAGCACCGGGCTGAGATCTTGCAGGTTCCTTACTATCCACAGCAGTGTGTGTGGATACCTGCAGGAGCAGATTTGGACAACCATCTGATGCCGTATGAGCTTCACGAGATATGCTCTACGCTATGGGATAGTCATCGATGCTTCACTCCGTGGACCAGCGGACGGATGACGGATTCTGCACGGATTATCGGTCGCATAGTCGGCCAAAACATTATGCCGAAGGCCGGACATCACCATCGGGTCACGGTGATGGAGGCCTTAGTCATCTACCGCATCTACATGGGCTTCGAGATCGATCTCTCCTACATCATTCAGCAGGTCATGCTGGACTTGGTTCTGCGGCCTAGCATGCGGAACCTTTGCTATGGGAGGCTACCGACCTTGATCTTCGGGCATTTTGAGGTGAGTTTCGAGGATACACCGGTGGACACCGGTTCACGTGGATACGTCATCGGGACTCGGACCATTCGTCGGATGAGACTGCAGCGATGCGAGAGGTCTCCCTGGTCCGGAGGGTGAGGATGATGAGGAGTCGGAGGATGAGGATCAAGAGTCGGAGGATGGAGGAGAGGATATCGGTCCCGATAGTGATGATCAGGCCGGAGATGATACGAGATATGCACAAGGCTGAGCCGGTGCAGCACGGGTTTCCTTCATCACACTTCGAGGCGGTGGCCCTTCTCATGCGGTTCCAGAGACTTCGGATCTTGGGGCATAGATGAGATCGATGACTTCCATGCTAGAGAGGATGGAGGTCGGACGAGAGCAGATGTATGAGAGGATGGAGTCACGACGGGATAGGATAGAGCATCGGGTGACTTAGCTAGCGGAGGAGTTCGGAGCATACAGAGATCAGAGAAGATCACCTAGATAGACTGTACCCTAGGATTTTCATTTATGCATTTCATATGTAATCGTTGTAAAAGCTTTTGAAATTAATGAAGTTCATTTTGTTTCACTTAATTATTGTATATTATGCACCTTTCTTTTCTTTGCATTAGTGACATTTGTTTAAGTATAATTATGGTATGTTATTCGGAAATGTTCTGTTATGCTTCATAGGTTAAGTTTCTAATCCAAGTGTTCTATTATTCACTTCTAAGAGTAGAGGAGTCATTTCAGATCAATGACTCAGGAATGTTCAGTTATTGTCTTTTGTGGTTAGGATTTCCTCGAACCTTGGGCTCTGATACCAATCTGTCACATCCTCCCAGCCGGTACCCTATCTGGCATACCCGAGAGTGTGATCCACAGCCCGAAGATCAGGTATCGAGTAATCAACCTCCCACATAAACAATAACATAATCATGAACAATAATAATAAAAGTGCGGAAGATAAACCATAGATCAAAATAAGGAAAGAATGAATCATATATAAATCAGAGTACTAGATAAAATCAGAGTGTCTAAATCAGATAAGTAAAGTGAGGCGAAATCCCACTCTACAACCAGCGGAAAAGTAGTTCTAAAAGAGAATAAGTAAAACAGAATCTAATCCCAGTAGCAGGTACAATAGGTAACTAAATTGTTCTCAACTTTATAGACAACATCCCTATAAGTATAGATCTCATAAACAGCACAAGGGCGCTTCCACTCTATGGTCGGACTAAGCATCGTACGGAGCATAACCACTCGCGGGATCCTCAGTGTAATTGTTGTAACCGCAATCACCTTCCTGGAGATATGCCTCTTCTCCTTGCGCTTCTTCATAGGGGCCGTCATGATATTCAGTACCTGTAGAATAGTTTAACAAACATTGTACAATAAAGGAATGAGTTTTAAAGAAACTCAGTAAGGCAGTTAAATCCATAATAACATAAATGGCAGGATTTCAGAACAAACATAAATGCAATATGGTATGAGACAAACAATAAATGTATGAATCTAACTCTACATATGCTGGTCTCTATTGGCAGACATGCTTTAAGTCATAGCACCGTACTTCTTTAGGAAGGTCTTAATCACTCATCATCAGTTGGTAATGGGTCCGGCATCCCTCGGGACATTCCATGGCTAGGGGTATAGGTCACCACTCTCTCACATCACCATTGGTCTAAGTACCGGCGCATGTCAAGGTAAAGCCTAGCCAAATGCAAGTCTTCTACTTAGTTACATCAAGTCAGATCCAGATACGTCCATTCCTCGTCCCTGACGATCCTTTCCGGTATCCTTCACACTAGAGTCCTCATAGTCCCTGACTACGGACTCATCAACCCTACTGGTCATCCACATATGGTAAACGGGAAGCTCTCACGTCCCCTCACGGGTTGGTTACCGGTTTTGATCGCCCGTGAGCCCAAGTCTATCCATATGCAACCCTACCAATAAATGGCCCCCACAATGTGATTCCTGTCCCCTCACGGGTTGGTTACCGGTCTTGAGTGCCCATGAATCCCCATTGCTACCATGGGTCGTTCGGTCTCAATACCCCTCCGATTAGGGTCTGACATAACGGGACATCCTAGCCGAACACTACTAGACAATCCTAGATATGTCATCCAACAGTTTAGGAAGGTGTCCAGAGGGCATCTCCGGAAACATCCCATAATATTCCCGTAGTAGTCCAAGGACAGAAGTGTCAAAAGGACACCTCTCCTTTCCAAACCATACTTAAGCATACACATGCATCAATTCATATCATCACATATATGGTAACTTCATATATGGAAAGAAATCAATAACTACAATCAATTTGTATATAACTGGTAAGTAAATCATACATGAGTCAATTCAATATGAATAAGTAATGTTACTGATATCAAGACAGTACCACAGTAGTATAACATTATAAGAATCTAATTAAAGAAATAACTTAACAAGATTCAAATATAGAAACTAAGATTTACAATTCATGTTGTTAAAGAAGTAACCATCCTTACCTTTTATAACTTGCAAGGAATCCTAAGAAATCAAGTAAGATCTTGACAAACTTGAGAAGAAGGTCCTAAACAAGTGTATACAACATATTAGGAAAGATCCCTAACAGAAAAGATATTAAAACATCCAAAACAGACCAATTCTTGAGTTGCTGTACTCATTGGTCGAGTGGATTGGTCGACTGGTTCAGTCGACCAATCAGTCGACCAATGCAGACAGTAGCCTATAAAATCAGAGTTTTGAGATATAAAATCCGAATTTGGTGGTTCAAAAGGGTACTAATCAAGGGGTAAACTACATTAGTAGTATCCTAACATATAGGGGATCCCAAAACACTAATCAAATCAAGTCATCAAGATACAAACTAGGAAACAAAAAGTTACCATAATTAGATCAATCATGGTTCTTGAAGAATTCAAGATAGAAATCAAAGACAAGAACAATAGGAGAATGGATCATTGATTCAGGTAAAGGTGTCATGAAAAGCATACTTAGATCTTCAAGAAAATAGGCCTAAGAGCATAAATCTAAATAAGGAAACAAAACCTACCATATATGTAATTATCATGATTCATGAAGAAAACATGGTATGGTAGAAGAGAAACAACTAGAGATTGATAGATCATGGATCATGAAAAGAAAACACAGCAATTGACTACTAACATGATCAATATAGTAGATCCAAGGAGATCAGAATTCAAATCAAAAGATAAACAAAGACTAGATCATGGTTTGATCATGATTCCTTCAAAAGCTTGCAATGATCATGGTTAAGATCATTGCATTAGCCATTAATCCTTAGGAAGATCATGAGAGACAAGTCCAGAGATGTTTGCAACAGAGAATGCAGCATCTCCTCTACTGTCTCAACTCAAAAAGGAAAGAAAAACAGAGATGGAGGAGAAGAAGAGAGTGTAGACATACCTTTGATGCAAAAGGAAGAGTTTTGACGAAGATCCGTCAAGAAAATCACCAAGGATGCAAGGCAGATGACTTGCAGAGGTCTTTGGTTCGTTCCAAAGAGTTTGGAGGCAGAAAATACGAAGTAGACTTGAGATTGGACTTAAATAGAGCAAGCAAGACCTAATTGCCAAAGACAACACTCATTGGTCGAGTGGATTGGTCGACTAGTCCAGTCGACCAATCAGTTGACCAATGCAGACAGCAATTCCAAAACAGGGAATTGAAGACCCAGATCAAATCCAATCCTAAAGGGGTTTTGCACACATATCAAGTGACTTACCTAATAGGTAGAAATGCCTTCAAACCGTGATAGAGAGCACTCCAAGTCCATCAACTAATCCGATCTTCATCAAGATTCAGTTTCCATAAATAGAACTTCATCATCAACTCTCATGGATTCAAAGCCAGACACCAAGTCCTCCACTGGGATGGCCCAAAGCTGACTTCTTACTTTACTTCGGGTCACTGGACCTACAAATAACAGGGTTTTCGGGTAAAGGTTAGGGCTGGGTTTTACACTATTCATGTTGCCTATAAGAGCCAGGTGCAAGTACTTTATGTGGCGCTAGGGTGGCGACAATAAAGAAACTCGGGTTAGGCACAAGAGGTTGCGACTAGACCAAGACCTGTATGGTGTTGAGATGGACATACGTTCTATTGTATATAGAATGCTCCACCATAGCACATATATCATACTATGTGTGCTTAGCGATCATTGGAAATAAGAGGATGGATCCCTGCTCCTCTCATTGTGTGAGTCCTTGACCTTATGGTCCATTAGTGTTCTTAGTGACTTTCGATGACATCATAAAACGAAGGGTTGATGTGGCTACTTTGGGGTATTACCTATGGTCATGATTGATTCGACCTAAAGGGGCACTACCGGGAAAGGAGTCAATCCTAAGTGTAGTGATGGTCTGGGGCGAAAGGAAAGGTTTGATTCAACTGCACCCTAAAAAGTGTTTGCTGGCGCCAACTGTATGTGTTACAGTAGTGAACATTTTAAGGACAAGAAGGTGATCTCTCAGAGGGATCGAGATACCTTTAGTCTGGTGAGTTTGAATAAACCTAGGACACTGTGTTATACTAATGTTTATTTGATATGTTTCTTTGAGTGATGTGCCATTCTGGCCTTCTGGGAAGGTTTCTAGTTTGGGGCTCACGCGTGCAGGTATATCACCGGTCGCACAACCCATTTTGCCAATATGACTTGTGGATATTAGTGTCTGGGACACAGTTGGTCTATGTATTTGGGATACATAGTGAAGAGATCAATATATATGTATATCTGGGATATACATGTGTGTCTGGGACACAAGAGATCTATGTATCTGGGATACATAGCAGAGAGATTGAATGTGTATATCTGGAATATACAAGTGTGTCTGGGACACATTGAAAGATTAACACTTGCCCTTGTGCAAGTGGGAGCTGTTGGAATTTATTAATATGATTAATAAATTAAATGCCCAAGGGCAATATTGGAAACTCACTATTAGGGCGGTTACAAAATAGGGTTATATATTTTGGTAACCACCGCATTAGTGAGTAAGTGTGTGATTCATTCGCACGAGATTTATCTATGAGAAACGGCGGCTCCATCTCTCTCTCCCTCTCTCTTAGAATTGCAGGCTTGGAAATTTTTTCCTTTCCTCGTTTTTGATCTTCATTCCATTAATCCATGGCATTTGGGTTGTGGATATCATTCCCTTTCCTAGTGATTGTGGAACCACCCCGGTAGAGCTTTGGTGGTGGAAAGAGAACGCGGATCCAGATCTAGACTTCCGCTGCGAATACTTCATAAAAGGGAAAGTGAATCCAGGTAAGGAATCTTTTCCCCGTCAATTAAACAATATTGATATATGGAGTATTACCTACAGTAGGACCAGATCTTCTTATTGCAATATTGTTCGATGTTTGATTTGCAAGGAGAGCACTATCTGCAACATCTGACGATGCAACCCACCCCAACTCGATCTCCTACTTTGAACTTGGTCACATCAGAACCAACTTCCATTACTTCATCAACGACCTCGTGTCTTGGGAGAAATTGGAAGGAGACAAACAAGTTAGATACTTGAGCAACCAAATATACAAAAACCCATTAATGGCGAGGAGTGAGGAGTGAGGAGTGAGGTAATGAGTACCCAGGAACCATGGGGTAGTTGGACATGCCCACATCATTCTTGATTTGATGGAGATGGCTGTGGCAGATCCCACAACAGATCACCTTGATAAACACATCTTCTGGACCCTGATGGGTCTCTTGCTGCCCACCCTGTTGTCGTTCTCTCTCTTGAGGGTACCCATTTATCTCTGGATTGAATTCACGAATTAGAGGTAGGTGGAGAGGGATTAGAGCTTCGACTTCACTGATCAGGTTACAATAGGGAAGAGAAGCCAAGAAACTCCAATTAATAGCACTAAAGAGTAAAGACATCGTACTAAGATAAAGGCAGCGAAACATCACGATCCTTCCAAATCCACATTTTCACTATTAGATTTGGATCCAATCCACTAGATCACCAACTACGGAATCGGCAAATAAATTCCAAATTTCCAATACCCATTTCCACAAGAAAAGAAAAAAACCCACAAATACTTATTGCGATGCGATTTGATGTGGTTTCTAAATTCTAATGAATTGAGGGAATTGATCGTAGAATGGAAAGAAGCATATGTCGCATAATTCATTCATATTGATAAAGAACTCGGATACTCATCTATAGCAATCTTATAACTTTACAATATTTATTTATTCATATACACACATATGTATATATCAAACAGGAAGAGCTGTGAATTTGGGTATTGGGAGCTGTGAGTTTGGTTAATTATTTATTTAAATGCCACATGGCACAATCCTAGGAGGGAATTGCAAGGAAATGAATTACAGAGGACGTGAATCCATTGGGAGCTAGTGAATGTCAGCACAGCGGCTTTTGCCAGTTCTCTGCGGACCATTGCTGGCGGGGCAGGGCACGGCTTTGTGGCCTCGAGCAGCACCATGGTTTGGAACAGAACTCAGCTTCTGGGGAAAGGAATGGTAGTGGGTTCGACACTGTTCCATGGAGCAGCCTCAGTGAAGGAAAAGATAAAGCTCACCAATAAGAGATAGAGAGAGAGGAGAAGGATCTGGGGAGACTTGAGATCTTTACCCATTGTTGTCTATCTCTGTAACACCCGCAATTAAAGCATAGGGGTAGTCTTGACATTTTGTATTGATATTCAAATAATTACTGTTAAAGGCCGAACTAGTATGGAATTAACATAGTTACTAGAATTTATTTGCTAAATTCAATCATAGGTTGAGGATTAGCTAATCAGTAAACAAACACCTTGAATAAAGAAAGAAGTCCAAGGTTCAATGCCTCATAGCTACATAAATTATATTACACATTTTGATATTGTTTTAATTCCACCCGGATCTAATTTAGAATTTGGGGGATTTCATGCGTGGAAGTCAAAAAGGTTGCATAAATAAAAGAATGATTAAATGATAAAGAAAATATTGCATAAATAGGGAGATATGCATAAATAGGGAATAAAAGACAAATCAAATATTGCATGAGAGAGAAAATATGTAATCAAATAAAAAGAGGAATCCAATATTGAGGGAATCAAGTATTGAGAGAAACTAAGTATGGGAATATAAGGAAAACGTGGGAATTTAGGAGGAAATGGATGATGGAATCGTGGAGTTAGGAGGAGGGAATATTGAGGAGAGAGAAATGGATGGTAGGAGGAGGGAATATTGAGAGGAGAGAGAAATGGATAGTGAAAGAAACGTGGAGTTTAGGAGGATTTAGGTGTAGTTTAGGAAGAGACAATATTGAGGAATAATGAGGGGTGAGAAGAAAGATGATGAGAATGTGGAGTTAATGGTGAGTATATTAAACAAGAGAATTGAGAGCCTATATTGGTTAAACAAGAATAGAGAAGAAAGACAAGGGTGCAGAGAAAAGAAGAAGATAATTTAGAGAGTTGAAGGCCCTCTATCTAAGGGTGATATTCTTTTTGTGATTTCTCCACAGTAAGTACAATCTTCATACTTTCAACATATTATTGTTTTCTTTTTCTACAATTAGATTTAAAGTTTTACATGACTTCTTAGTGATTGATTCTTTTCTTGAATTTATAACTTATCTTGATTATAAATACGTTTTAGATGATGTTCGATTTACATAGTTTATTAGTATATGATTTATTCTTTTGATTTAATAATTTGATTTTGAGTATGAATACATTTTAGATTTTGTCTATCTTGATTTATTAGTATTTTGTCTTTGAGTATATAAATATGTATTCTTTTAGATTATGTTTTATGAAATTATTATGATCTACCAATAATTAATCTCTCCCTTGAATATATTAATCTTTTCTATAAGCATGAATGTATCTTTAGATTTGTGTTTTATTGGATTATTTATTATTGTATTATGCATCGATTTTATAATGGACTATATCCAAAATTCATCATTTTCATATGATCTTGCATTGTTTGCATATGATTCATCAAGACATATCATGATCATATTAGCATTATGTGTGATGTTGAATTAGTAGATGTTTTGGATGAGAATGTATGTTAAGGTTGTGTAACGCTGCGAGGCAGCCATGTAACGGCATGGGACATTCGATCGACCTTAGACCATGTATGCATGTGAGATGGTAGTTGTGTTTTTTGATGAGAATGTATGTTAAGGTTGTGTAACGCGCGCAGGCCATGTAACGGCATGGAACATACATTGAGTTTGGAAACATTTGGGTTAGGGTAGATGGATATTGGGCTGTGTAACGCGCGCAGGCCATGTAACGGCATGGGGCATCCTATAGACCCTAGACCAGTGAGAGTATGGTTTATTTATATCTTCTTAGCATCATTGGGTCTCATCCATATCATTGGGCATGTCATGACTTTATTTTCTCATTTATACATGTTAGTTAATTTTATTTATTTAAGATTTTGTTTAATTAAATATTATTTATAAAAAGAAAGGAAACTGTTGATATGTGTTAGGTTATACTTGCTAAGTTTCTTCCCGAAACTTACCCCTTACTTCTACAGATGATAGACTTGATCAGAGGGATGATGGATATTCGGAGGATGAAGATGAAGATCACGTCTACTACATCTCTTATGATAGATAAATATTGAAATTTCCTATTAGTTGTAAATCTTGGATTCTAGACCTTCACTTGGATTTCATTAAAATTATGAGACAATTCATGGAAGCATTTTGATTTATATTTGAATATTCTGCTGCGATCATTTGTAGTTTTGGTGGATTTTATTATTCACATTGTATGTGGAAACCCTCTTAATGTATTTTGGTTCACTACCTAAGTAACGTCGATCCTTGATCAATGACGACTTCTCCTTACATGGAGATTGGGGCGTTACACTCTCTGCGTGTGGGCTTTTTCTCCTTTGTTAGCTGTGTGAGTAGAGCTACAAGATGTGAATTTGTGAAAAGGCTTGGTATTTGAACTCTAAAAGTAGGGTAAAAGTGAGTGTAAAACCTCGAATTCCAGGTGGATCTCATTACTTAATTCGCCACCTTCAACAGAGTGAGACTTGAATACTTGAATGCCGCGTATTTAATGTGCAACACCTACCATCAATGGTTCAGATTTCGACCTCGACCGTGTGTCTCGCAAGTGGTTGAAAGCATTTAATTTGGAATATCAACTGCCTTTAACAAGTCCCACAAATAGTTTCATTCCTGTTCATTACAGGAAGCATGCGGTCAAGGGCTGTTGTAAGACTAATTTTCACCATAAAAAATTTATAGGATCCATTTTGAGGTCTAAACGCATTTAGATGATCATTTTTTTTTTACGTTGACCATTATCAAGTAGGGTATGGGTGTTGTTTTGGATTTCGAGTTCTTTAAAAAAAATTTTGGCCCGTAACTGTTTGGAGGTCATGTATTGTTTTGTAGGGCTTTTAATTAGGCATTTCGATAATTTTCTTTCAAGTAGAGTTTTTTTCACGTGTAACAATTTATAGTCTCTTAACAGGGCTGAGAGGGGTAGAGAAACAGCTAGGTTGCAATATTTTTCATCTTTTGATCATAATGAAACACCTCATGTGCTTGACTGTCGATGTGTTACACTCTTATATTTAAATGTGCGATGCTTTTATATTTATGCCAAAAAAATTACACTAAAACAAATTATTTACTACTTACATCTGCAAAAGGCATTGGGGAAAACAGATCTAAGAGCCAAAGAGAAACAAGCCATGCTAGCTTACTTGCAACTGACACAGCCCACCGAGCTAAAGAATTCGCAACCAAGTTATATGGTTGAATCGCTAACAGCTCATGCATGGGTATATATCTTATTCTCTAAGATATTTAATCCTAAATCTGCTTGAATAAATGACAAATAGAAAGAGTTGTGGGATCGATATTGGGAGTCAGTGTCCGACACCATAGCAACTTGGGCCAGCTCGCTCTGGACCAACGCCGGGAGGGCAGGGTGGGTAAATGCGGCTTGGCTTAGCACCAGAGGTTAGATCCACTTTTTGTGGTGATCCAACAGGTAAGTTATTCAATTCCTCTTGCTTCTGATTTTGGTTCCGATTTTGGCTTTGCTTAGGAAAATTGGCCTTGTTGTTGGGATCGGCAAAGCTCCTCGAAGCAGCGTCAATGAAGGAAAAGACAAAGGACGCCAAAAAGAGAGAGAGAAATAGGAGGATCCGGAGAGATTTGAGATCTTTAGCCATTGCTGTCTAATGTCTCTGCCTACTTCTGAGCTTTTCTCCTTGAGATGTATGTATTTGTTACTTGTCAGCTATGTAAGTTAGGCCGTGAAGTTTGAATTTGTGAAAAGGCTTTTCATTTATATTCTTTAAAAGTGTGAGAAGTCAAGTGTTAAACCTTGAATTCAGGGTTGATCTCCTTACTTGATTCCCCACCTTAACAAGCCAGACTAATAGTTCAAACCAACCCATTATGTGGTAATTGTAGCATGAAACTCTGACATTAAATCGTCTAACACCTCAAATTAGCACCGAGAAGCATGGGCTCAAGGGCCATTGTGAAAAGATCAGTTTTCACCATGTAAAATGTTTTGGGAATCTGATTAAAGATCTAATTAAACATATTAAGATGAATGTCTTTTAAGTTAACCATCGCCAAATAGGTATGCGTCTTGCTTTGAATTTGAGTTTTTTAAAATAATTGGTTGTGCACCCCTAATTTTTTGGAGGTGTTGTTTTGCCTTTTTCAACTATTTGGTATATGGAACTCAGGATTTTTCACCTATAACTACTTATATAGTCTCTTTACAAGGCTGAAAAGGGTAGAAAATCATCTGGTATTATAATTCATCTTTTTCCTCATGGTGGAGCTTTTGCTTTTTTCAACCGTTTGGTATGGGCACTTTTGTTCAATTCGTCCTTGAAATAAGATTTTTAACCAATAACTACTTATATAATCTCTTTACAAGGTTGAAAATGGTAGAGAATCAGGTTGGTATTACAAATCATATAAACCTCATAGTGGAACACTATATCTACTAGGGGTGTAGCCTTCGAGAGAACTATGTAAAATCTTATCTCATCTGTGGGTGATTTTGCCTGTGAATCTAATAAGACCAAGAGAAGAGTAACAAAGCATTCACATGAATTTATTATGATGACATTCTTTTTTCTTCGGTATATGTATATAAATTTATACTAAAAAGGTTATATCTAGATGGATTATTATAATGTTTTACTATTTTTGAGACCCTACCAATTAACTTCCTTCTCTCAAATTGAGCTTTTGAGATTGTGAATATTGTTGTGGGAAAGTTTACACTTTTATGGACATACCATGCACCCGACAAGATCATTGAGATGAGTATTTAAAGGGAAAAAAAATCATTCATTTTCAACGTCCTAATACATTAATGGCCTGTAATGTGTGTTTTGTCTTCCCCACCTGTGGTCTTATTTACCGATGAAAATGTGTTTCATGAATGTGGTAAAGAAGCCTTTTTCTTTTTATGAAGGTTAGAAAAGATTTTAATATGAATACTTGGATTTTCCTTTCAACCTGAGTCCAACCTTAAAAACTTAGTCAAAGGTTGTATGTGGAGTAGGTTAACATGAGAAAATGTTTAGATTGTAATGTGCAAGTCTACAATTATTTTTTCTAAAAAACTCAAAATCATGATAATCTTGGTGAGTTTTAGTCATTTTTTATAAATTGTTATCTGCTAAATTGTACGAACCGGAAGTAGACACTTGGACCAGGGCTAGAGGTCAACACTCGAACCAAGGAGGTCTAGAAGGGACTTCTCGAAAAACTGCACTTCTCAGGAAGGTTGCTAATCTTAGGGGTTGAACAGTACTTCTACTCAAAGGAGCCTTCCCGGCGAAGATAAGATAGATTCTCGAATGTCTTTTCTCGTGTTTATTATGTACGGAAGATCTCGCATATCCCGCAGTGGATAAGGAAGCTTTTAATCCGACTTAGAACTTCCCTCGAGCCTAACGCCTGCTGCTGCTCTGACCAGATGGCTATGGGACACTGTCAGGACAAGCATTGACAGTCATCCAGTGACAAGACGATACTACGGCTAGGCGGTCAAGTCAGCAAGCTCGTCACTTTTGCTTCCCTAGGAAGTCATCTCCACCCTCCATCTCATGAGATAAGCATCCAAGGGCTGTGAAACATCCACCATCTCTTTAGGTATGGATCAAATATATAACCCATGACCTTACCTAAAGAGGGAGAGGATCTGAACACTCCAGCCTCCACTCTCCTGCTTTTCTAACTCTTGAGGAGCATGATCTTCTTCATCTCTTTCGGTACTTTACCCCTCAATGGAGTCTTTGGTTTGCTGGCCTGCACTAACTTCCTGTAACAATTCCTGTATTTCTAACCCGGAATCCGTATTGCTGGTCCGAGAACCCGAAGGTCTAGCGGAGTTAATTTGTGGAGTATCCGGATAGAAGTCCATGATCCATACCCTGATCCCATGGATCTAGATTCTCTTGATGAAGAACCTGTCTTGCTAGGAAGTTGGATCTCTCGTATAAGGCATGTGTTTTCTAGAGATTTCCGGAATGAAGGTAAGACCTCCCCTATGTGTTAATTAGGGTTACATTGTGTTTGGGTTTCAACCCCTTGAACAAAGCACCATTGTACATCAATGTATTAGGGGGTGATTGCTAGAGGCGGTTGATTGAACCAAGCAATTGCCTGGTTCTGGTTGCGGGATTTTACCCTAATTTCCCCCCCGACCTCTATAAATAGCAACCCTCACCCTTTTTACAAATATTATATTTGGGATTGCTGTTTTTGGTGGTTAGGAGGCTGTGGAGACACTCTGGAAGGTGAGCAGAACATGGTTTGAGATCTGGAGTAAATTCTTTTCCTTATTTGGTGATTCTGGGGTGAGGTAATTGGATTTCCTTTCACCCTTTCTCTCCTTTAGCCTTTGTTTCATGTTACATCCCCATGTTGTTAGTGGTACCCAATTGGTTAGTTGTAGCTCTCTTTCCAATGTTCTTAATGGGATCTTGTCTAAAAACGAAACCCTGCTTTCGTGAAAAGGTTGGATCCAATCAAGGGAAGAATTTTGGGTGACTAATCTACGTTAGTTTTAGGGTTTCGTTTTGCCCCTTGGTTATGGGTGTGTTAGGTTCGAAATTCGGATTGAGATCATCTCAAAAGCGGATTGAAATCGGATGATCAAAAGCCTGAGTTTCTGATTTAATCATTCTGTTTTTGGGGTGGTCACTAGTGGCGGTCGCTTGGGTCAAGCGACCGGCTGTATTACAGAGACCATGTGGCTTTTGGGTTTTATCCAATTTGACTATTTTGACTTATATGATCCTATAACCCTGTTTATAGGTGTTCTCTGTTTCTACTAAAAGTCTTATAATTATTTGTGAATTATATTTTAAAGGGAATTCTACTTATATGTATGATAGTTCGGTGACTAGTGTTAGATCAGTGGGGGGACAACGTAATGAATTCCTAATAACAGTTGGGCTACATCAAGGGTGAACTTTAAGCCCATATCTATTTGCACTGGTAATGGATGAATTAACCAAAGACATTCAAGATGAGGTCCCCTGGTGTATGCTTTTTGCGGATAATATTGTGTTGATTGATGAGAAACAAGTGGGGATTAATGCCAAATTAGAATCATGGAGATTAGCTTTGGAATCAAAAGGCTTTAAACTTAGTAGATCGAAGACAGAATATTTAGTTTGTAACTTTAGTCATTATCGGGCAGATGATGAGGTGGTGATACTTGACGATAAAGAGATTCCTCAGAGTGATTGTTTTAGGTACTTAGGTTCAATCATAAGTAAAAGAGGTGATTTAGAAGATGAGGTTTCCCAAAGAATTAAAATAGGGTGGATGAAGTGGAGAGGTGCATCCGGGGTCTTATGTGATAGGCGTATTCCATTAAAGTGTAAAGGAAAATTTTATAGGACCGTTGTTCGACCAGCTATGATGTACAATGCAAAGTGTTGGGCTGTTAAAAAGAATCATATAGATAAACTTAATGTGGCAGAAATGAGGATGCTAAGATGGATGAGTGGCAAAACTAGGATGGATAAGATAAGAAACGATCATATTAGAGTTGGTCTGGGAGTTGCTCCCATAAGTAATAAGCTTAGAGAAAGTCGTTTGAGGTGGCACGGCCACGTTCAACGGAGACCTATAAATGCTCCTGTATGGAGAAGTGATATAATCCATATTGAAGGAACTAGAAGAGCTAGGGGTAGACCTAAGATAACCTTAGGAGAAGTGGTGAGAAAGGATATGTATAGCTTAGGCCTTGTATCTAGCATGGCCTCAAACAAAACTGATTCGAGGGCAAGAATCCATGTAGCCGACCCCATTTAGTCTATCAACAATATTAAATACAAATAAAGATAATGTTTCAATAATTGAATTAAAGGAATTACAGGAGTCCAAATACTCCAATAACAATAATAAACAAACGAATAATGAATAAAATGAATAAAAGTTCAGCGGAAGCAATCAAAAGAATTATATCAGTTTCTTTCCAGTTTCCTTTTCTACGGCTAAATAGTGTTTTTCATGAATCTCAAGATAGGTTGTCCTCCGGTTCTTCTCCATTCACTGAGCAAACTGTTTAATCACTTTTCGTCTCTGACCATCAATAGGTGCGATAAACGCACTCCATGCACCCACAGGAGCTCCCGCACAGACTATCTCCATTTCCCACTGATAGTGCCACATCCTTTTCATACGGGATGGTTCCTTCATAGGAAACCACTCCATCTTCCTATACAATTCCTTCTTCTGTGCAGGCTAATAAACATATACAAAATAAAGGAGTGAGTTCTAAAGAACACAGTAAGAAACAATTACAAATCCCATCAATTATCCAACAAAGCATATATGCATAAATGATATGAATGAGTGCAAGGCATGAATGATACTATGATTTCTAACTATGCAAGTCTCTAACAGCTGACATGCTTTAAGATATACACCAGCTCTCCTTTGGGAAGTCTAGTCACATTGATCCGGCAAGGACTGGTTACCTCTGTAGGGATCCTGGGCAAAAAGGGAAAGTCCATACCTGGCTCTCAAACCATGGCTGGGGTTAAGTCAACACTCTCTCACCACGACCATTGGTAATGAGTACTGGCGCATGTCAGGGTTTCTATTCCAATGCAAGGTCATGCTGGTAACATGTCTACATGAAGTCCAGATACATCCCCTATGGCACCAACCAACTTGGTTCAGTATCCTTCGCAACCTAGGAATGAGAATCTTCACGGACTGGTTACCGCTGTTGGACTCCACTCCTTAACCCTATGGTCATCCACATATTATTGGGGCGGAAGCTCTCATGACTTCGCACGACACCCGGTCCGTTCCTTGGACTTCCATGAGCCCAACCCGAACATATGCAACCCTACCATTTATATGACTAATAGTGGACCAACGTCACATCACTGTCATCACGGGACACTCGATTTCAATCCCCCTACCAAAAGGGTAGTAGCATGTGGGGTACCTAGCCATGCAATTCTAGACTCTACCTAATAATGTCATCAAATAGTCATGACAGTGCTGGAGACATTAGCAGACATGTATCCCATTCCATAGCCTTCTGATATCCCAAGCTAAGACATCCCAAAGGAATACCTCATCCATCAGAACCATATACTAACCATCATCAGTACATAACATTCATAATCAACAAAGTATATATGTAAACAAGACAAACAGTAGTGATATAACAAGATTAATATATAAGACATGACTACAGCAGCATATATAAAGAAATACTAATTCTAACAGACAATGGACTAGCATGTTCAAGTCTATTCAAAAGATAGGATTGAATGTCCTTACCTGCATATAAGTAAACTGTCCGTAAAAAGAGATCCGTTAACTATTACAAGACTTTCTTTTCAAATAGAGTATACCTAAACACAGGGTCACAATAGTATATAAGTTAATTGAATCAAGGTGGATCAAAACCAAAAGTCAATTGGTCACTATTTGCCAGCCGGTGGCTCGGGCCGGTCACTTAGGTTGAGTGACCGCCACTAGTGACCGCCCCAAAAACAGAGAGTTTCAATCCGAAACTCAGGCTTCTGATCACCCGTTTTCAATCCGGATTTCGAGTGATCATGGCCTAAGTCTCGAATCTAACACTCCTATAGCCAATGGGTGAAGGAATCCTAACCATTACCATCATTGGATTACCCAGAACACTCCCCTTGATTGGATTATCCTTTTCACGAAAGTAGGGTTTCGTTTTCGGATGAATCACATCAAGTAGATTGGAAAGAGAGTCACAAATGAATCAAAAGGGTAACCACCATGATGAGGGGATGGGTTAACACTAAATTAAAGACAAAGGAGATAAAGAATGAAGGGTGAATTCATTACCTCACTTCAGAACACCAGAAAAAGGGAAAGATTGATCTCCAGATCACTGCCAGCACTTCAGATCCACTTACTTTCGGCACTTCTCTGCAGCCGTCTAACCTCCAAAATCAGTAACCACGAATAAAATATTCGTTACTTGGACGAGGGTTACCTTTTATAGAAGTTAGGGCGCAAAATAGGGCAAAACCCCGAAAACAGATTGGGCGGTCGCTCCAGGAGGTCGTTTGGTTTGATCGCCCGCCACTAGCAACCGCCCCCATTTAATTTGCCATACAAGGGTGCTTTTGCTAGGGGGTTGATATCCAAGTACAACCTAGCCCTAAAGAAGATATGGGGGAGATATTACCTTCATTTCGGACATCTCCGAACAACACTTGTCTTCCAGAAGACCAACTACCAAGCAAGGCTGGCTCTTCAAACAGGGGATCCAGATCCATGGGTTCAGTGTATGGATCATGGACTTCTATCTGGGCATTCCAAAACTTTACTCGACTAGACCTTCGGGTTCTCGGGCCTGCAATATGGATCTCAGGTTAGAAATACGGGGGTTGTAACAAGTACTCATACCAATGATCATGGTAAGAGAGTGTTGACTAAAACCCCAACCATGGATTGTGGGCCAGGTGTGGACTTACCCCTTTACCTAGGATCCCTATAGATGTATCCAGTCCTTACGGGATCAGAGTGACTAGACCTACCTAAAGGAGGGCTGGTGTATATCTTAAAGCATGTCAACTGTTAAAGATTTGCACAGTTAGATCTTAATAGCATTCATATTTCTGCATATCATTCATATCATATTTGCATTCTTGATTGTATTGACATATGGATGAGAATTATGTTATCCTTACAGTGTTCGTCAGAATTCATTCCTTTCATTTGTATGTTATATTAGCCTGAATAGAGGGAAGCCATGCGTCAGAAGATGGATTGGTTTCCCATGAAGGAGCCTTCTCCTATGAAGAGTATATGGCACGGCAGTTGGCAGATGGAGATAGCCAGTGCTAAAGCTCCTGCGGGTGCATGGAGTGCGTTTACAGCACCCATTGATGGACGTAGGAGACGGATTGCCAGGAAACTTGTAGATCGTATGGAGAAGAACTAGAGGACCCCTTATCTTGCGATTCATGAGAATTATTACTTAGCTTTAGAGAAAGAAATTGGAAAGAAACTTATTTGATTTATTTAGTTTGCTTCCACTGAATTCTTTATTCTTTTTTATCATTGATTTATTGCATTTATTTTTTTATCATGATTATCTATTACTTGCATTATGATTATTGATAGTAATACCGTCGATCTTGTGACGGTTCGCTCCCATGGATTGTAGGGCGGGTAACCGAGACCGGCGGGTGGGGAGTGACACTTTTCGCCTCAAAGGCGACCCACTTTCACCCTGTTTTCGTCGCAGGAATCAGATCTGGGTTCAGCACGAACCATGGAGCTAGGATCACATTTTTCTCACCAACATAAATGATAGAGTCAATTACTTTGAAATTGAGATTAGCAAGTTATAAAGGAGTCCCTTTCCTTCACTTACTGATGTGATTTCTACTTGTTTTTTTTGGCTAGTTTTTCCATATAGGTTCACTAATCTACAATTTATGCATATTCATTACAATGAAAAAAAATAAAAAGATGTGACTTGCTTCGAACCAGTATGATAAGATCCAGTTGTCAAGTTTTCTGAATGGCGAGTCTAGTGAAATTGTGATTTTCCAAGTATGTATAACATAATTGAAACAATTTGTTTTTTCTTTCTAAAAGCGTAAAAGAATTCATATATTTGTATTTTATCTTACATATATGAGCTGTTAAATTCATAGAATTTTTATATGATCTAACATCAGCTACTGATATGGCCTTCACTAGACATTGGGCCGGCCACATTTCTTGATAAGGCTGTTAGAAACTGTTTATCTCGATCTCTCTCGTAATTGAATAAAACTAACAGATGATAAATTCAAAGAAAAGTAAATTTTATTGAAGAAATTATAGAACATTCAACTTAGAACTTCATTTTCAAAGTCCATTAAGAAAATATTTTTTCCTAAAAAAAAGAATGAATTATTTGTGTGTATTAAGCACACCATGCAAGGGTTGTCAATCACAGTTCTCGTATATATAATTTTACAGTTTGAATATCATGTATTTGAATAAATGAATGTGAAGTAAGAATTTGAGATTTATTTGGGAATCACTAGCTTGAACCCATCAAGAGTAGGGCTTGGCCTGGAAGTCTTCTTGACCCTTGACTGTACCGAGCCTCTTGAAGAAGAAGAAACTAGAGATAGCTTCGAGAAGAAGACTTCAATAGTTCGGGAAACTCCAAAAATTGAGCGAGAAGCAAACATGGTTGAGGTGATCCTTTGTCCTCCCGAGAAACAAGATCGATCTCTTTTATTGTCTCTTGAAGAAAGAAAAAAAAAATTGTTTTGCTTCATTGCTTTCTGTAATATTTTGCAGAAAATTAGCTTGTAATCATCTGCGTATTACTGAGGCATTAAGCTTTTATATCTCCCGATTATCTTCCTGATTCACTCCCCTAGCGGAATGCCTTAGAGGTAATTGATACGTTGAAAACCTTGATGCCTTATTTCTGGCTGTGAGATTTCTCAAGAGTGTTCTCCTTTTATATGTCCCGAGTGTAACACTTCTGTGTGGAATTTCTCTTATGTGACTCTTCCAAGTGCTCCATAGAAGCTCGTGAAGTTTTCCCGAATGTCCACCCGAGTGAGTACCCGAGTGTGACACCTCTGAGAGATCTTATCTTATGAAAGTCTTCCTTGAGCTTCATAAGAAGATATTGAGTTTCCTCCCGAATGGCTACCCGAGTGAGTAACCGAGTGTGATGCCTTTGAGAAATTCCATCTCATGAGAGCCTTCCTTGGGCTTTCATAAGAGGTGGGGAAATTCTCTCGAGTGGCTACCCGAGTGAGGTCCCGAGTGTGACGCCTTTGAGAAATTCAATCTCATGAGAGCCTTCCTTGGGCTTTCATAGGAGGTGGGGAAATTCTCCCGAATGGCTACCCGAGTGAAGTCCCGAGTGTGACACCTTTGAGAAATTCCATCTCATGAGAGCCTTCTTTGGGCTTTCATAAGAGGTGGGGAAATTCTCCCGAATGGCTACTCGAGTGAGGTCCCTAGTGTGACGCCTTTGAGCATTCTTTGGGCTTTCATAAGAGGTGGGGAAATTCTCCCGAGTGGCTACTCAAGTGAGGTCCTGAGTGTGACGCCTTTTAGAAATTCCATCTCATGAGAGCCTTCCTTGGGCTTTCATGAACAGTGGAGAAATTCTCCCGAGTGGCTACCCGAGTGAGGTCCCGAGTGTGATGCCTTTGAGAAATTCCATCTTATGAGAGCCTTACTTAGACTTTCATGAGAAGTGGAGAAATTCTCCCGAGTGGCTACCCGAGTGAGGTCCCGAGTGTGACGCTTTTGAGAAAGCATAATGAATAGTGAAACCATCCGGGCTGATTAGCATTAGCCCTGCTCCACTCCCCGAAGAGTTGCTCGAGCCGTCAACATATAAAGTCCATAACTCCTGACCGGGTGAATCTTCTACTCCTGAACTGGGCATGCTATTCTCAAGAACAAAGTCGGCCAATATTTGTCCCTTTATAGTTGGACGAGTTCTGTACTCGATTTGATATTCGCTTAACTCAATGGCTCATGTTACCATTCTTCCGGCTAAGTCTGGTTTCCGTAGTATCTTCTTCAACGGGAAGTTTGTCAAGACTACAATTGGATGAGCTTGGAAGTATGGTCTGAGTTTTAGAGATGCGACTACAAGGGCTAAAGCTTGTATGTCCACATCCGGATATCGCGTCTCGGCATCTACTAGAACATAACTTAGGAAATAAATAGGGTTTTGCGAAGTACCTCCTTCTTTTACTAACACCGCGCTTACTGCCACTGGAGAAATGGCTAAGTATGTGAATAATTGTTCTCCCGTTGAAGGTTGGGCTAAGAGAGGTGGAGTCCCGAGCTTCTCCTTCAACTTCTCAAACGTTTTCTGACATTCATCGGTCCATAAGGTGTCCTTTGCCTTCCCGAGGTCTTTGAGAGTCTTGAAGAAAGGCAAACATTTTTCACCCGATCTCAAAATGAATCTGTTTAAGGCAGCTACTCTTCCGGTTAGGCATTGAATATCCCTAACCGTCTTCAGTGACTCCATTTCGAGCAAGGCTTTGATTTTTTCCGGATTTGCCTCGATTCCTCGTTGGGATACCATAAATCCAAGGAATTTTCCGGAAGAAACTCCGAACTCGCACTTCTCTGGATTTAGCCTCATCTGATATGTTCTTAAAGTATCAAAGACTTCTTCAAGATCTTCCAGATGACTTCTTCGGACAATACTCTTTATGAGCATATCATCCACATATACTTCCATATTTCTTCCTATTTGGTCTTTGAAGACTTTGTTTTCATTCTTTGATAAGTGGCCCCAGCGTTCTTCAACCCGAAAGACATTACTTTGTAGAAGTAACTTTCCCGATCTGTCATGAAGGTTGTATCCCTCTCGTCCTTGCGATTCATTATAATCTGATTATATCTCGAGTAAGCGTCCATGAAGCTTAATACTTCATGTCCTGCCGTGGCGTCGATCAAAAGGTCGATCCGGGGAAGTGGATAGCAATCCTTTGGGCATGCTTTATTCAAGTTTGTGTAATCCGTACACATTCTCCATTTGCCGTTGGCTTTCTTCACCATTACTACATTTGCCAGCCAAGTGGGACATTCTATGGGTTTTATGAAACCCGATTGCTCTAGCTTCTCCACTTCGGTTCTGATGGCAGCATGTTTCTCGAGCGAAAAATTCCTTCTTTTTTGGATTATAGGAATTGCATCGTCCCTGATCCATAAGCTGTGTTCTGCAACTCTTCGATCTATTCCGGGCATGTCTTCGGCCGACCATGCAAATACATCTAGGTTGTTCAGGAGAAACTTTGTCAGTTCTTCCTTGAATTCTGTAGGCTGTTCTGAACTGATCATTGTCCCTCTCTCGGGAAGATCCGGATGAAGTTGAATTCGCTCAAGCTTTTCAACAGGTTCGGCTCTCTGCATAGCTTCTTCATCTCGGTCATCCCGAATTTCGATACTCATTGTATTGCCCGATCTCTCGATTTTTCTAACTTTCTTGAGATAATTCACATAACATTGTTTGGCGAGTCGCTGATCAGAAGAGCACTCCCTGACTCTTGCTGTGGTTGGAAACTTCAACTTCATATGTGTTGGAGAAACCACCGCCCCTAAGGCATTAAGAGTTGGCCTCCCGAGCAAGATGTTGTAAGCTGAAAGGTCCCGAACCACCATGAATGTTGCTTGGACGACTGCATCCCGAGGGGAGGTCCCGATCCTTAGATCCATTTGAATGGTCCCTTCGGATATGGCGGACGACCCGGCGAACCCATATAAGTGAGTCCCACATGGAGTCATCATCTCGTCCTCAAACTTCAATTTCTTAAATGCTTCATAGGATAGTAAGTCGGCGGAAGATCCCGTGTCTACAAGGACGCGGTGAACTTCCCGATTTGCCAATTTCACTTTGATAACTATAGCATCGTCGTGAGGAGAAGTGACGCCCTTGAGATCTTCGTCGGTGAAGGTTATTGGATCTGGGCATAAGTCATTTCTTCGTTTTCTTGGCAACTGCATCAATCCAACAAACCGTGCCTTTTGCTTCGCCTTCTTAATGGATTCTTTGGTCGGATATCCCAAAACAATTTAAATGGGAGAAAATTCTCGATGGTCAGGTTTCTTCTCGGGATTCTGATATGCCCTCTCGGGACTTTTGGATCTGAGTCTTTTTATTGATCTAGGTGGGGACTTCTCTAGGTCTTGTTGCTTCTTCTGAAGATACTTTTCAAGATGCCCTCGAATGAGTTTCTCGATCTCGATCTTAAGATTTATGCACTCATCCGTATGATGGCCGTAGTCCTTGTAAAAGCGGCAATACTTTGTCATATTCCTATCTTCGGGTCGGGCTCTTATCTTGCCCGGCCACTTCAAGTTTTCCTTATCTCTGATCTGTAATAGAATTTCTGACCTCTTAGTATTAAGAGGTGTAAAGTCCCCATTAGCGAGTCTTTCTTTCCAACCTCCCTTTTTGTCATCTCTTGCCCGAGCATTTGAATTCTGACCTCTTTCTCCATAATTCTTCTTTTCCTTTACGCCTCTCGTAGACTCTTCTCGGGCTTCGATAACTTCTGCAACTGTTGCTTGTTTTTGACATTTCTTAAGTGCTCCATAAGTCTTTGGCTTATCTTGGAGCAATACCTCAAGAAAATGTCTTTGGGTTTATTCCACTCCAGAGTGCATTGTACGCCACCGTGTCATCCAACTCTTCTACCTCGATAGCCACTTCGATAAGGGGTGAATATGCTTCCTCCCGAGGGGGTCAATAAACTTCCTCCCGAGGGGGTTTTCTATGCCTCTCAAGGGAGAACACTATTCCACCCGAGTCTTCAGAATAATATTGTCCCGAGGGGGTTTTCTATGCCTCTCAAGGGAGAACACTATTCCTCCCGAGTCTTCAGAATAATCATGTCCCGAGGGGGTTTTCTATGCCTCTCAAGGGAGAACACTATTCCTCCCGAGTCTTTAGAATAATCATGTCCCGAGGGGGTTTTCTGTGCCTCTCAAGGGAGAACACTATTCCTCCCGAGTCTTCAGAATAATCATGTCCGAAGGGGGTTTTCTGTGCCTCTCAAGGGAGAATACTATTCCTCCCGAGTCTTCAAAATAATCATGTCCTGAGGGGGGGTGTATGTTCGTCTCAGGGGGGCCCTCAGGCTATATTTTCTCCACAACAGTGTTAAATCCTCATTTTGGATGGAAGAACCACAGCTACCCAGATATTTCTCGTGCATAATGCTGCTGAAACTTCTACCATTAACTGACGAGATTTGGTTGATGGTGAACCATTAAAGCTTTCCTTGTCAAAGACAGAATCATCAACTCAGGCTCACAAACCTCATTCCGTAGTCATATTTTTCACTGGCCTTCAAATGCGTACCCCATGGATTATTCAGATGTACGACACTCACAAAACTTCAGAATGACCAGAAAAATGTACCATTTCAAATAAGACTTAAAAACCTAAAATTTTAAATTCTAAGCTTCCAAATCAAAATCTGCCAATGGATCACCTAAAAATACACTTAAAGACATTTCATCTGCAATAAAAGAATTCTGGGCAGACAGTGCAGCAAGTGAACAATATGTCATAGCCTTCAACTGAAATATCTGATTGATCTAATAAAAATGTGGATGGAAAGTTAACTCATTGATAAGACATTTTTCCTGCTTTAACCTTCCACAGATTCTTACTAATTGGTGAGAGAAAAAATCTATGAGGTTGACTCAAATACTAAAAAAAAAAAACATTCTAGACATTATGTGTGACTACAAATGGACTATATAAGCTGTCAGCCCTGCACACAGAAGCGGCGCAGCTTGTTCTGCTGCCATCCCTTCTGGTATCTTCACTGCAAACCTAATAAAAACTCAATCTTGTAGATTAATTGAATACTTGAGATGTAAAGAGCAGAAAAAACAGAGTCTAGTTATTTACTTCTGATCGACGACCTTGGCACCGGCAAAACCTCCCTGAGTTGGTTTTCCGTCTAAGTATACATCATTCTAGGACCAGATCTTCTTATTGCAATATTGTTCGATGTTTGATTTGCAAGGAGAGCATTGTCTGCAACATCCGACGATGCAACCCACCCCAACTCGATCTCCTACTTTGAACTTGGTCACATCAGAACCAACTTCCATTACTTCACCAACGACCTTGTGTCTTTTGAGAAATTGGAAGGAGACAAACAAGTTAGATACTTGAGCAACCAAATATACGAAAACCCATTAATGGCGAAGAGTGAGGAGTGAGGTAATTAGTACCCAGGAACCATGGGGTGGTTGGACATGCCCAGATCATTCTTGATTTGATGGAGATGGCTGTGGCAGATCCCACAACAGATCACCTTGATAAACACATCTTCTGGACCTTGATGGGTCTCTTGCTGCCCACCCTGTTGTCGTTCTCTCTCTCTCGAGGGTACCCATTTTTCTCTAGATTGAATTCACGAATTAAAGGTAGATGGAGAGGGATTAGAGCTTTGACTTCACTGATCAGGTTAGAACAGGGAAGAGAAGCCAAGAAACTCCAATTAATAGCACCAAAGAGTAAAGACAGCGTAGTAAGATAAGGTGGCGATACATGACGATACTTCCAAATCCACATTTTCACTATTAGGTTTGGATCCAATCAACTAGATCACCAACTACGGAATCGGAAAATAAATTTCAAATTTCCAATACCCATTTCCAGAAAAGAAAAAAAAAACCCACAAATACTAATGAATTGAAGGAATTGATCGCGGAATGGAAAGAAGCATATGTAGCATAATTCATTCAAATTGATAAAGAACTTGGATACTCATCTATAGCTATCTTATAACTTTACAATATTTATTTATTCATATACACACATATGTATATATCAAACAGAAAGAGCTGTGAGTTTGCGTATTGGGAGCTGTGAGTTGGGGTAATTATTTATTTAAATGCCACATGGCACAATCCTAGGCAGGAATTGTAGGGAGTTGCAGGGAAATGAATTACAGAGGATGTGAATCCATTGGGAGCTAGTGAATGTCAGCACAGCGGCTTTGGCCGGTTCTCTACGGACCATTGCTGGCGGGGCAGGGCACGGCTTTGTGGCCTCGAGCTGCACCATGGTTTGGAACAAACCTCAGCTTCCGGGGAAAGGAATGGTAGTGGGTTTGACACTGTTCCATGGAGCAGCTTCAGTGAAGGAAAAGATAAAGCTCGCCAGTAAGAGATAGAGAAAGAGGAGGAGGATCTGGGGAGACTTGAGATCTTTACCCATTGTTGTGTCTGTGTACGTGTGGGCTTTTTCTCCTTTGTCAGCTGGGTGAGTAGAGCTGTGAGATGTGAAATTGTGAAAAGGCTTGGTATTTGAACTATAAAAGTATGGTAAAAGTGAGTGTAAAACCTCGAATTCCGGGTGGATCTTATTACTTAATTCGCCTCCTTCAATAGAGTGAGACTTGAGTACTTGAATGCCGCGTATTTAATGTGCAACACCTACTATCAATGGTTCATATTTCGACCTTGACCGTGGATCTCGCAAGTGGTTGAAAGCATTTAATTTGGAATATCAACTGCCTTTAACAAGTCCCACAAATAGTTTCATTCCTGTTCATTTAGAGGAAGCATGCGGTCAAGGGCTGTTGTAAGACTAATTTTCACCATGAAAAATTTATAGGATCCATTTTGAGGTCTAAACGCACTTAGATGATCAATTTTTTTTTACGTTGACCATTATCAAGTAGGGTATCGGCGTTGTTATGGATTTCGAGTTCTTTAAAAAATTATACACTCGTAACTGTTTGGAGGTCATGTATTGTTTTGTAGGGCTTTTAATTAGGCATTTTGATAATTTTCTTTCAAGTAGAGTTTTTTCACGTGTAACAATTTATAGTCTCTTAACAGGGTTGAGAGGGGTAGAGAAACAGCTAGGTTGCAATATTTTTCATCTTTTCATCATAATGAAACACCTCATGTGCTTGACTGTCGATGTGTTACACTCTTATATTTAAATGTGCTTTTATATTTATGCCAAAAAAATTACACTAAAACAAATTATTTACTACTTACATCTGCGAAAGGCATTTGGGAAAACAGATCTAAGAGCCAAAGAGAGGCAAGCCATGCTAGCTTACTTGCAACTGACACAGCCCACCGAGCTAAAGAATCCGCAACCAAGTTATATGGTTGAATCGCTAACAGCTCATGCATGGGTATATATCTTATTCTCTAAGATATTTAATCCTAAATCTGCTTGAATAAATGACAAATAGAAAGAGTTGTGAGATCGATATTGGGAGTCAGTGTCCGACACCATAGCAACTTGGGCCAGCTCTCTCTGGACCAACGCCGGGAGGGCGGGGGTGGGTAAATGCGGCTTGGCTTAGCACCAGAGGTTAGATCCACTTTTTGTGGTGATCCAACAGGTAAGTTATTCAATTCCTCTTGCTTCTGATTTTGGTTCTGATTTTGGCTTTGCATAGGAAAATTGGCCTTGTTGTTGGGATCGGCAAAGCTCCTCGAAGCAGCGTCAATGAAGGAAAAGACAAAGGTCGCCAAAAAGAGAGAGAGAAATAGAAGGAGGATCTGGGGAGATTTGAGATCTTTAGCCATTGCTGTCTAATGTCTCTGTCTACTTCTGAGCTTTTCTCCTTGAGATGTATGTATTTGTTACTTGTCAGCTATGTAAGTTAGGCTGTGGAATTTGAATTTGTGAAAAGGCTTTTCATTTATATTCTTTAAAAGTGTGAGAAGTCAAGTGTTAAACCTTGAATTCAGGGTTGATCTCCTTACTTGATTCCCCACCCAGACTAATAGTTCAAACCAACCCATTATGTGGTAATTGTAGCATGAAACTCTGACATTAAATCGTCTAACACCTCAAATTAGCACCGAGAAGCATGGGCTCAAGGGCCATTGTGAGAAGATCAGTTTTCACCATGTAAAATGTTTTGGGAATCTGATTAAAGATCTAATTAAACATATTAAGATGAATGTCTTTTAAGTTAACCATCGCCAAATAGGTATGCGTCTTGCTTTGAATTTGAGTTTTTTAAAATAATTAATTGTGCACCCCTAATTTTTTGGAGGTGTTGTTTTGCCTTTTTCAACTATTTGGTATATGGAACGTAGGATTTTTCACCTATAACTACTTATATAGTCTCTTTACAAGGCTGAAAAGGGTAGAAAATCATCTTGGTATTATAATTCATCTTTTTCCTCATGGTGGAGCTTTTGCTTTTTTCAACCGTTTGGTATGGGCACTTTTGTTGAATTCGTCCTTGAAATAAGATTTTTAACCAATAACTACTTATATAATCTCTTTACAAGGTTGAAAATGGTAGAGAATCAGGTTGGTATTACAAGTCATATAAACCTCATAGTGGAACACTATATCTACTAGGGGTGTAGCCTTCGAGAGAACTATGTAAAATCTTATCTCATCTGTGGGTGATTTTGCCCATGAATCTAATAAGACCAAGAGAAGAGTAACAAAGCATTCACATGAATTTATTATGATGACATTCTTTTTTCTTCGGTATATGTATATAAATCTATACTAAAAAGGTTATATCTAGATAGATTATTATAATGTTTTACTATTTTTGAGACCCTACCAATTAACATCCTTCTCTCAAATTGAGCTTTTGAGATTGTGAATATTGTTGTGGGAAAGTTTACACTTTTATGGACATACCATGCACCCGACAAGATCATTGAGATGAGTATTTAAAGGGAAAAAAAAATCATTCATTTTCAACGTCCTAATACATTAATGGCCTGTAATGTGTGTTTTGTCTTCCCCACCTGTGGTCTTATTTACCAATGAAAATGTGTTTCCTGAATGTGGTAAAGAAGCCTTTTTCTTTTTATGAAGGTTAGAAAAGATTTTAATATGAATACTTGGATTTTCCTTTCAACCTGAGTCCAACCTTAAAAACTTAGTCAAAGGTTGTATGTGGAGTAGGTTAACATGAGAAAATGTTTAGATTGTAATGTGCAAGTCTACAATTTTTTTTTCTAGAAAACTCAAAATCATGGTAATCTTGGTGAGTTTTAGTCATTTTTGTATAAATTGTTATCTGCTAAATTGTACAAACCGGAAGTAGACACTTGGACCAGGGCTAGAGGTCAACACTCGAACCAAAAAGGTTTAGAAGGGACTTCACGAAAAACTGCACTTCTCATGAAGGTTGCTAATCTTAGGGGTTGAACAGTCTTCTACTCAAAGGAGCCTTCCCGGCGAAGATAAGATAGATTCTCAAATGTCTTTTCTCGTGTTTATTATGAATGGAAGATCTCGCATATCCCGCAGTGGATAAGGAAGCTTTTAATCCGACTTACAACTTCCCTCAAGCCTAACGCCTGCTGCTCCTCTGACCAGACGGCTATGGGACACTGTCAGGACAATCATTGACAGTCATCCAGTGACAAGACGATACTACGGCTGGGCGGTCAAGTCAGCAAGCTCGACACTTTTGCTTCCCTAAGAAGTCATCTCCACCCTCCATCTCATGAGATAAGCATCCAAGGGCTGTGAAACATCCACCATCTCTTTAGATATGGATCAAATATATAACCCATGACCTTACCTAAAATGGGAGAGGATCTGAACACTCCAGCCTCCACTCTCCTACTTTTCTAACTCTTGAGGAGCATGATCTTCTTCATCTCTTTGGGTACTTTACCCCTCAATGGAGTCTTTGGTTTGCTGGCCTGCACTAACTTGATCGTCGGAGGTGGCTTCCTGTAACAATCCCTGTATTTCTAATCCGGAATCCGTATTGTAGGTCCGAGAACCCGAAGGTCTAGCGGAGTTAATTTGTGGAGTATCCAGATAGAAGTCCATGATCCATACCCTGAACCCATGGATCTAGATTCTCTTGATGAAGAACCTGTCTTGCTAGGAAGTTGGATCTCTCATATAAGGCATGTGATGTCTAGAGATTTTCGGAATGAAGGTAAGACCTCCCCTATGTGTTGATTAGGGTTACGTTGTGTTTGGGTTTCCACCCATTGAACAAAGCACCATTGTACATCAATGTATTAGGGGGTGATTGCTAGAGGCGGTTGATTGAACCAAGCAATTGCCTGGTTCTGGTTGCGGGATTTTACCCTAATTTCCCCTCAGACCTCTATAAATAGCAACCCTCACCCTTTTGACAAATATTATATTCGGGATTGCTGTTTTTGGTGGTTAGGAGGCTGTGGAGACACTTTGGAAGGTGAGCAGAACGTGGTTTGAGATCTGGAGTAAATTCTTTTCATTGTTTGGTGATTTTGGGGTGAGGTAATTGGATTTCCTTTCACCCTTTCTCTCCTTTAGCCTTTGTTTCATGTTACATCCCCATGTTAGTGGTACCCAATTGGTTAGTTGTAGCTCTCTTTCCAATGTTCTTCATGGGATCTTGTCTAAAAACGAAACCCTGCTTTCGTCAAAAGGATGGATCCAATCAAGGGAAGAATTTTGGGTGACTAATCTACGTTAGTTTTAGGGTTTCGTTTTACCCCTTGGATATGGGTGTGTTAGGTTCGAAATTCGGAGTGAGATCATCTCAAAAACGGATTGAAATCGGATGATCAAAAGCCTGAGTTTCTGATTTAAGCATTCTGTTTTTGGGGTGGTCACTAGTGGCGGTCGCTTGACCCAAGCGACCGGCTGTATTACAGAGACCATGTGGCTTTTGGGTTTTATCCAATTTGACTATTTTGACTTATATGATCCTATAACCCTGTTTATAGGTGTTCTCTGTTTCTACTAAAAGTCTTATAATTATTTGTGAATTATATTTTAAAGGGAATTCTACTTATATGTATGATAGTTCGGTGACTAGTGTTAGAACAGTGGGGGGACAAAGTAATGAATTCCTGATAACAGTTGGGCTACATCAAGGGTCAACTTTAACCCCATATCTATTTGCACTGGTAATGGATGAATTAACCAAGGACATTCAAGATGAGGTCCCCTGGTGTATGCTTTTTGCGGATGATATTGTGTTGATTGATGAGAACCAAGTGGGGATTAATACCAAATTAGAATCATGGAGATTAGCTTTGGAATCAAAAGGCTTTAAACTTAGTAGATCGAAGACAAAATATTTAGTTTGTAACTTTAGTCGTTATCGGGCAGATGATGAGGTGGTGATACTTGACGATAAAGAGATTCCTCAGAGTGATTGTTTTAGGTACCTAAGTTCAATTATAAGTAAAAGAGGTGATTTAGAAGAAGAGGTTTCCCAAAGAATTAAAATAGGGTGGATGAAGTGGAGAGGTGCGTCCGGGGTCTTATGTGATCGGCGTATTCCATTAAAGTTTGAAGGAAAATTTTATAGGACCGTTGTTTTACCAACTATGATGTACAGTGCAGAGTGTTGGGCTGTTAAAAAGAATCATATAGATAAACATAATGTAGCAGAAATGAGGATGCTAAGATGGATGAGTGGCAAAACTAGGATGGATAAGATAAGAAACGATCATATTATAGTTGGTCTGGGAGTTGCTCCCATAAGTGATAAGCTTAGAGAAAGTCGTTTGAGGTGGCACGGCCACGTTCAACGGAGACCTATAAATGCTCCTGTATGGAGAAGTGATATAATCCATATTGAAGGAACTAGAAGAGCTAGGGGTAGACCTAAGATAACCTTAGGAGAAGTGGTGAGAAAGGATATGTATAGCTTAGGCCTTGTATCTAGCATGGGCTCGAACAGAACTGATTGGAGGGCAAGAATCCATGTAGCCGACCCCATTTAGTCTATAAACAATATTAAATACAAATAAAGATAATCAAGAGCAATAAATGTTTCAATAATTGAATTAAAGGAATTAGAGGAGTCCAAATACTCTAATAACAATAATAAACGAAAGAATAATGAATAAAATGAATATGAGTTTAGCGGAAGCAATCAAAAGAATTATATCAGTTTCTTTCCAATTTCCTTTTCTAAGGCTAAATAGTGTTTTTCATGAATCTCAAGATAGGTTGTCCTCCAGTTCTTCTCCATTCGCTGAGCGAACTGTTTAATCACTTTTCGTCTCTGACCATCAATAGGTGCGATAAGCGCACTCCATGCACCCACTGGAGCTCCCGCACAGACTATCTCCATTTCCCACTGACAGTGCCACATCCTCTTCATTCGGGATGGTTCCTTCATAAGAAACCACTCCATCTTCCTGTACAATTCCTTCTTCTGTGCAGGCTAATAAACATATACAAAATAAAAGAGTGAGTTCTAAAGAACTCAGTAAGAAACAATCACAAATCCCATCAATTATCCAACAAAGCTTATATGCATAAATGATATGAATGAGTGCAAGGTATGAATGATACTATGATTTCTAACTATGCAAGTCTCTAACAGCAGACATGCTTCAAGATATACACCAGCTCTCCTCTGGGAAGTCTAGTCACATTGATCCGGCAAGGACTGGTTACCTCTGTAGGGATCATGGGCAAAAAGGGAAAGTCCACACCTGGCTCTCAAACCATTGCTGGGGTTAAATCAACACTCTCTCACCACGACCATTGGTAATGAGTATTGGCGCATGTCGCGGTTTCTAATCCAATGCAAGGTCATACTGGTAACATGTCTACATGAAGTCCAGATACATCCCCTATGGCACCAACCAACTTGGTTCAGTATCCTTCGCAACCTAGGAATGAGAATCTTCACGGACTGGTTACCGTTGTTGGACTCCACTCCTTAACCCTATGGTCATCCACATATTATTGGGGCAAAAGCTCTCATGACTCCTCACGAAACCCGGTCCGTTCCTTGGACTTCCATGATCCCAACGCTAACATATGCAACCCTACCATTTATATGACTAACAGTGGACCAACGTCACATCACTGTCATCACGGGTCACTTGATTTCAATCCCCCTACCAAAAGGGTAGTAGCATGTGGGGTACCTAGCCATGCAATTCTAGACTCTACCTAATAATGTCATCAAACAATCATGACAGTGCTGGAGACATCAGCAGGCATGTGTCCCATTCCACAGCCTTCTGATATCTCAAGCTAAGATATCTCAAAGGAATACCTCATCCATCAGAACCATATACTAACCATCATCAGTACATAACATTCATAATCAACAAAGTATATATGTAAACAAGACAAACGGTAGTGATATAACAAGATTAATATATAAGACATGACTACAGCAGCATATATAAAGAAATACTAATTCTAACAGACACTGGACTAGCATGTTCAAGTCTATTCAAAAGATAGGATTGAATGTCCTTACCTGCATATAAGTAAACTATCCGTAAAAAGAGATCCGTTAACTATTACAAGACTATCTTTTCAAACAGAGTATACCTAAACACAGGGTCACAATAATATATAAGTTAATTGAATCAAGGTGGATCAAAACCAAAAGTCAATTGGTCACTATTTACCAGCCGGTGGCTCGGGCCGGTCACTTAGGTTGAGCGACCGCCTCTAGTGACCGCCCCAAAAACAGAGAGTTTCAATCCGAAACTCAGGCTTCTGATCACCCGTTTTCAATCCGGATTTCGAGTGATCATGGCCTAAATCTCGAATCTAACACTCTTATAGCCAATGGGTGAAGGAATCCTAACCATTACCATCATTGGATTACCCAGAACACTCCCCTTGATTGGATTATCCTTTTCACGAATGTAGGGTTTTGTTTTCGGATGAATCACATCTAGTAGATTGGAAAGAGAGTCACAAATGAATCAAAAGGGTAACCACCATGATGAGGGGATGGGTTAACACTAAATTAAAGACAAAGGAGATAAAGAATGAAGTGTGAATTCATCACCTCACTTCTGAACACCAGAAAAAGGGAAAGATTGATCTCCAGATCACTACCAGCACTTCAGATCCACTTACTTTCGGCACTTCTCTGCAGCTGTCTAACCTCCAAAATTAGTAACCATGAATAAAATATTCGTTACTTGGAGAAGTTACCTTTTATAGAAGTTAGGGGGCAAAATAGGGCAAAACCCCGAAAACAGACTGGGCGGTCGCTCTAGGAGGTCGCTTGGTTTGATCGACCGCCACTAGCAACCGCCCCCATTTAATTTGCCATACAAGGGTGCTTTTTCTAGGGGGTTGATATCCAAGTACAACCTAGCCCTAAAGAAGATATGGGGGAGATCTTATCTTCATTCCGGACATCTCCGAACAACACTTGTCTTCCAGAAGACCAACTACCAAGCAAGGCAGGCTCTTCAGACAACGAATCCAGATCCATGGGTTCAGTGTATGGATCATGGACTTCTATCTGGACATTCCAAAACTTTACCCGACTAGACCTTCGGGTTCTCGGGCCTACAATACGGATCTCAGGTTAGAAATACTGGGGTTGTTACAAGTACTCATACCAATGATTGTGGTAAGAGAGTGTTGACTAAAACCCCAACCATGGATTGTGAGCCAGGTGTGGACTTACCCCTTTACCCAGGATCCCTATAGATGTATCCAGTCCTTACGGGATTAGAGTGACTAGACCTACCTAAAGGAGGGCTGGTGTATATCTTAAAGCATGTCAACTGTTAGAGACTTGCACAATTAGATCTTAATAGCATTCATATTTCTGTATATCATTCATATCATATTTGCATTCTTGATTGTGTTGACATATGGATGAGAATTATGTTATCCTTATTGAGTTTGTCAGAACTTATTCCTTTCATTTGTATGATATATTAGCCTGCACAGAGGAATGCCATTCGTCAGAAGATGGATTGGTTCCCCATGAAGGAGCCTTCTCCTATGAAGAGTATAAGGCACTGACAGTGGAAGATGGAGATAGCTAGTGCGGGAGCTCCTTCGGGTGCATGGAGTGCGCTTACAACACCCATTAATGGATGTAGGAGGCAACTTGCAGATCGTATGGAGAAGAACTAGAGGACCCCTTATCTTGCGATTGATGAGAATTATTACTTAGCTTTAGAGAAAGAAACTGGAAAGAAACTTATTTGATTTATTTTGTGTGCTTTTGCTGAATTCTTTATTCTTTTTTATCATTGATTCATTCTTTCCTTAATTATTTTATTGGAGTATTTGGACTCCTGTAATCCTTTTATTAATTATTGCATTTATTATTGTTCATGATTATTTATTACTTGCATTTATGATTATTGATAGTAAGACCGTCAATCCTGTGACGGTTTGCTCCTACGGGTTGTCGGGGGGGTAACAGAGACCAGCAGGTGGGATGTGACACTTCTTGTCCTCTGTGGCGACCCACTTTCACCCTATTTTGGTCGCAGGAATGAGGTATAGGTTCAACACGAACCATTGAGCTAGGATCATATTTTTCTCAACAACATAAATGATAGAGTCAATTACTTTGTAATTGAGCTGAGCAAGTTATAAAGGAGTCCCTTTCCTTTACTTACTGATGTGATTTCTACTTGTTTTTTTTTTCTTCTTTTTGGCTAGTTTTTCCATATAGGTTCACTAATCTACAATTTATGCATATTCATTACAATGAAAAAAATAAAAAGATGTGACTCGCTTCGAACTAGTATGATAAGATCCAGTCGTCAAGTTTTCTGAATGGCGAGTCTAGTGAAATTGTGATTTTCCAAGTATGTATAACATAATTGAAACAATTTGTTTTTTCTTTCTAAAAGCATCAAAGAATTCATAAAATTAAATTTGTATATAATCTTACATATACGAGCTGTTAAATTCATAGAATTTTTATATGATCTAACATGAGCTACTGATATGGCCTTCACCAGACATTGGGCCGGCCACATTTCTTGATAAGGCTGTTAGAAACTGTTTATCTCGATCTCTCTTGTAATTGAATAAAACTAATAGATGATAAATTCAAAGAAAAGTAAATTTTATTGAAGAAATTATAGAACATTCAACTTAGAACTTCATTTTCAAAGTCCATTAAGAAAATATTTTTTCCTAAAAATCTAGAGCTCTAAGATAATATAGACCTAAAAAAGAATGAATTATTTGTGTGTATTAAGAACACCCATGCACGGGTTGTCAATCACAGTTCTCGTAGATATACTTTTACAGTTTGAATATCATGTATTTGAATAAATGAATGTGAAGTAAGAATTTGAGATTTAATTGGGAATCACTAGCTTGAACCCATCAAGAGTAGGGCTTGGCCTGGAAGTCTTCTTTCCTCCGAGTTTCTTTACATATTTATAATTCAAATATTCAATTATAGTTAGAAGAATGTAGTAAGTACCAAATGGAGCATGAGATAGCGAAGCTGATGGTTCATACGAAAGTAACCCTCTTTGAAGTTCCTCCCTGGAGATTGATATTTCCTTTGTATAACTCAGTTTGTCACCATTTATTTTTATTTTATGTGCCAAGGCTTTATCTTGTCTAATTGATCATGCGGTGGAGGAGAAGATTAATTAAAGTCTGAATTGAGGTAGAGAAGTAATTTGCCTTTAAGTTTGTAGATGATTGTTTGCGCTTTTTGGAGATAAAGTCAGACTTGGTTGACAATCTCAAAGCGTGCTTAGATTTATATTGCCCTGCAATTGGTCAAGTAATCAACTTATCCAAGTTTAGGACTGGGCTTTAGTACAGATGCACCATAAAAAATTTTAAAGCTAAATTTCTCTAGGGTGTTCATATTCCATACAGAGACGACCCACCAAAGTATTTGGGCCTCCCAACAGATTTTGGGTTGTCTGAATGTTTTCCAAAATGTTGAAGAGAAAGTATGCAAGAAAATTCAAAGCTGGAAGCATATATAGCTTCCTCTCCCATGTAGGGGCGGACCCAGGATGGAATATTGGGGGGGGGGGCGAAGAATGAAAGCCAGATAACCTTCCGGTTGAAGAAGCACTAACATTTTTTCCACATATATTTTGTGAGATCCACATATATTTGAAAAAATGGTAAATTATTGATAATGATAAAAAAAAATTTGACGAAATATAGGTAAAATTAAAGCAACAATATAAAAAAAATATATACACATGACTTCAACCCTAAAAAGCTAGATGCAAGCCAAAAATTTCTTTGGTAAGAGATGTAAACCAATTTTTTTAGGTAAGAGATGCAAACCAATAATAGTTAGTTAATAAACATTTTATTCACAATACAAAATCAAATAACAAAAATTGCAGAAGAAATAAAGAAACATATAATATAAAATCAATTATAAAAATAACAAAAAAAAAAAAAAAAAAAAAAAAAAGAAAAGAAAAGAAAAGGAGAAACGATAAATAAATTGAGAAATAGAAAGAGTATTTAATTGTAGAATAGATCTTTTTTCAAATTTTCTTAACCCACACTTATAAAAAGGAAAGATAATAAATAGGAAGAAAATAGGAGAGAGGAGAGAGGAGAATAAATAGGGATTGAAGAGTTAGTTTCTAATAGGATGATATTTTGATTTTTGAAAACCTAATAAGATTTTTTTTCAAAAATTTCCTTTAACCCACGTTTATAGAAACAAAAGAGAATAAATAGGAAGAAAATATGAGAGACAAGAGATGGGAGAATAAATAGGGATTGAGGAATTAGTTTTTAATCAAGAATGACATTTATATCCATCATTATACCTTTAAAGATTGTTCTTGATATTGGGGGGGGGGCCAAATAGCGACATTTCACATGTCGAACAAGAAAAAACTGGCAAAATTAAGGGAATTAAGAGAATTTATATAAAAAATTAAAAAATCCCGGGGGGGCATGGCCCCCTCCGGCCCCTCATAAAGGGGCAACGGACGGCGGAACGGACGGGAGCGGACCAACGAAACCAGAACCGAACCGACCGCACCGAATAAACGGACGGACGGCGGATCAAAACGGTCCGGACGGTTCGGATAAAATCGGTATGAAAAACGGTTTAATACGGTTCTAGCGCCGTCAAGGTGATGTGCACCAATCAGAACACCAAATGAGTGAATGACTAGACTAATTATATTCAGCCTCACGGTTATTCACTTGAGTCACTCACCACCGTCCGCAAAATACAAATAACTACAAATGGACTGAATATGTTGTAAATTAGTGGTTTGCATCCATCATCAGACTAAAACGCCGGGGGTGCACACATGAGTGCAATATATCCTTACCCTCAAACGAATGAAACCATGAATTGTTGAGAACAACCAACAACAACAGAGGCCATAATGTATACAATATAATGTATGATGTTGAGAACATTTAGTACTGACAAGTGACAATATGCTTAATGCAGGATTAGAATAATGGATTGAAGGAAGTGACCTACTCAAGCCTTTGGACAGAGTAGACCGAGGTTCCTAGACTCCCTAGTGGATAATGTCCAGGTCCTCTTGCCTGTGAAACACCAAGGCAATGAAGAAAGCACCTACATGGCTACATTATGTAGATAAAAAAACTGAAACAAATACGTTGACAAAGAATAAAATTTCTTTTTAAACCTATAAAATTGAAAACCACCATTAAATTCAAGACTTCAAGTCTTCTGTCTTCAAGTACCATAAACAAAGACAGCATCTTGCCTTGCCCAATATTCTTCTATGCTACCTAGAAGATAGATTTTACAAAGGTTGTGAACAAAGAAGAAATAAGAACTGAAGAAGATGTCCCAGTAGTCACCACTACATTTCAAAACTAAGTAACAGTCAAACCAGGGCTCCACTTGAGCAGGAGATTCTGCAACTGCTGCGATCAACACCAATATCTCCAACTCACAGACCATCATATAATCCGAACAAAACCCTCCTTTGAGAGATCAAAAAATTATTATAAACATCACAAAAGAACATAGGAGAGAAAATGGGGAAAGGGAATGGGGAAAAGCTAAATACCGAAAATTAAGGCACATACCCAAATGCAACGACCAAAGAGGCAGCCCGACAAAACCGAGGGAGATCCACCCAGCGAAGATCCGCATCCAGAGCGCTTGAACACCATATAACCACCCAAAAATATGAGCGGATTCGCTCTTCAGGCTTGAAGAATGAAGAAATGACCTCAACCCCCCTCGCGCGGGCCGTGGAGCAAGGCCTGATAAAGAGAACACAGACTGCTAGAGAAGAACGAGAAGAAGACGAAGACGATCGCCTTAATCCTTAGATCTATGAGTACAACAGAATATCCCCCGGAAAGAGCCTCGGCTCACGACTGCCTCAGCATGTGAAGCTGAAAACGAATGCCAAGTCACGGCCAGGCTCACGGATGCCTGAATATGAGACCAGGATGATGGAGACGAAGACGATGAGGATTGAGAGAATCGAGATTGAGAGATGAGAGATTGAGACGAGAGAGAAAACGCAGATGAAGACACCGAAGACCGAAAGAGGCGAAGAGCCGAACTCCGAAGAGGAAGAGAACGCAGCAGCCTTAGGGCAAACAAGAGGAACAAAGGAAAATTACAAACCAGGATTCGGTCCGGTCGGTCCAACCGCGGATGGCACAACCGTACCGGACCAACCGCTCAATGGTTGGTCGACGGACCAATTTAAACGGTCGGTCGGCGGTTAGGCGGTGCGGCCGGCGGGACGGGGCCGGCCCGTTGACACCCTTACCTTCATAGGCCCCTGCTCCCATGCTAGCCAGGAAATCCTATTAAAATCAGTATGCAGTTGCAGTCTCGGCCTCTGCTGTTTTCGAAGATATCTTATCCAGGGAAGCAACCGCGAGGCGCCAAGCTTTGATCCATGCATGCAATTGGTGAATGTAGGTGGAGGTGGAGACTGACAACTTAATCTTGGCAAAGGCAATACAGGATACACAGAGCAGTCCCATCTCTTGATGGAGAGATGATTTGGCCAAATTCCACTCCTTGGATCTAGAATCTATTCAACCTGGACTCCTTGGCTGTTACCCTTGCTTCTAAAATAAATATGAGTCTTAAAAGCTTCATTTTTCACTAGCTAAGTGATAAGAAATGTATGTATCAGAATCTTCCATCGGATTCGATGTGTGCAATACAGTATTTCAGAATCTATATCAAGCTTACGACAAACTAGTAACTAATCAAATGTGAATTTTCTGTGTCCACTCACTAAACTGTAACAACAAACCAGAACCCAACTTGCATAAATCCTGAAACTCCCATGACCTAGGACAGCAAGCTCTTGATACTTCATCTCAATCCATCTTCTTCAACCTATTGCAAGGTTTTTCAACATAGGAACTCCAGGAACACGAGTGCAACAGCAACCAAGAAGCTCCTTCTCAATCGTTCATCAAATCACCATTAGAGCACAAAGAATGAACTCAATGAGAACAGCATTCCAAGGATTCTATATTTTCTTTTCTGACTGGGTTCTGTTATTCCTCACACCTTATTGGAGCTTCATAAGATCTCCAAAAAGACATTAATGAGTACACCTTCTTTCTTCTTCAGATTGGCATTAAAGCCACACTGGAAGAAGTCCCAGCATCCAAAACTTCTCTCCTATTTTATCTTCTCTTAACCTCTTAAAAATCTTAAAAAGTATATATAAAAAAAAAAAAAATCTGTAATTTTCTCAATATTTTCCCTGTGAAATTACAAATACTTACTACTTGGCCAACAAGAAACAAAATTTTGTGTTAAATCCTCGTTTTGGATGGAAAAACCACAGCTACCCAGATATTTATCGTGCATATGAAATTATAAATCCGAAATTTCTAACACTTCATCATCACATCCACAATGCTGCTGAAACTTCTACCATTAGCTGACGAGATTTGGTTAATGGTGAACCATTAAACCTTTCCGTGTCAAACACAGAATCATCAACTCAGGCTCACAAACCTCATTCTGTAGTCATATTTTTCATTGGCCTTCAAATGCGTACCCCATCGATTATTCAGATGTATGACACTCACAAAACTTCAGAATGACCAGAAACATGAACCATTTCAAATAAGACTTAAAGACCTAAAATTTTATATTCTAAGCTTCCAAATCAAAATCTGCCAATGATGCACCTAAAAATTCTGGGCAGACAGTGCAGCAAGTGAACAATATGTCATAGCCTTCAACTGAAATATCTGATTGATCTAATAAAAATATGGATGGAAAGTTAATTCATTGATAAGACATTTTTCCTGCTTTAACCTTCCACAAATTCTTAGTAATTGATGAGACAAAAAATCTATGAAGTTGACTCAGATACTAGAAAGAAAAAAAAACATTCTAGACATTATGTGTGCCTACGAATGGACTATAAGCTGTCAGCCTGCACACAGAAGCGGCGCATCTTGTTCTGATGCCATCCCTTCTGGTATCTTCACTGCAAATCTAATAAAAACTCAATCTTGTAGATTAATAGAATACTTTGATGTAAATAGCAAAAAAAAAATATAGACTAGTTATTTACTTCTGATCAACGACCATGGCACCGGCAAAACCCCCGAGTTGGTTTTCCGTCTAAGTATACATCATTGTAGGACTAGATCTTCTTATTGCAATATTGTTCGATGTTTGATTTGCAAGGAGAGCACTGTCTGCAACATCTGACGATGCAACCCACCCCAACTCGATCTCCTACTTTGAACTTGGTCACATCAGAACCAACTTCCATTACTTCACCAACGACCTCGTGTCTTTCGAGAAATTGGAAGGAGACAAACAAGTTAGATACTTGAGCAACCAAATATACGAAAACCCATTAATGGCGAGGAGTGAGGAGTGAGGTAATGAGTACCCAGGAACCATGGGGTAGTTGGACATGCCCACATAATTCTTGATTTGATGGAGATGGCTGTGGCAGATCCCACAACAGATCACCTTGATAAACACATCTTCTGGACCCTGATGGGTCTCTTGCTGCCCACCCTGTTTTTCGTTAAAAGGATCATTATATTAAGCGAAGAAGAAATATTAAAAATACATCAATTAATAACGTATAAAGAACCAACCTCCCTTACCCGCAACAACTGTTGCCCCCAATACACCCTTCCTCACTGGTTCCTGCTCAGATTAGAAACCACTAACTTATAAAACGAAATCTAGGACGTCTAGAGGCATCCATATCAAGTTCATTAAGGATTGAAGCTGACCAAGGAATGTTAATATCAGAAATTCCTGTTATAGCTGCAGAATTTGCCAAAAAATCTGCCATTGTATTAGTTTCACGATAGCAATGTGAAATCTTCCAATCTATAGTCAACAAATATTCTTGTAACTCTCTCCACATATGAAAGATATACCAAGGTATTTTCTTCTGCTGTATTAAAGTCACCATAGCTTTTGAATCACTTTCTATCCAAAGCTTATTAATTTGTAAATGCCTTACCCAACGTAATCCGTGAATGAAAGTTTCCAATTCAGCCTCAAAGTTGGTTTTAACATTTAAAAAAATACTGAAATTGAAAACCACCGCAGCAACTTCATTTCGAAAGACTCCTCCACCGCCAGACCTTCCTGGATTGCCTAAAGAAGACCCATCAATATTTAGTTTAACCCAACCTACAGCAGGAGGACACTAAAAAATTTCTTGTGGAGGAGCAGCACTAAAAACAGAGAAGTGAAGGCCCAGTCTTCTTGCATCCGAAAAAATGGTAGGAGTTACTTTTCTTCCGTCCATTTTAAAGCCAAACTGTACTAAGTCTGAAAAAATTAAACTCATCACCTCATCAGTCCTGAAATTTAAATTTTCAAACCGGATTTGATTGCGGACCATCCAAAGAAAGTATAAAAGCAAACAACATCCATTAATCCAAGCGATCTGCAGAAGGAGACTGTGAAGCCTGGTGTTTCCAAGCCTTGAACGACTCTACAATCGAATCTTTTACTGTCCAACTATAACCAAACTTTACTGCAAAAGCTTCTCCACATCCACGTGAAAATGAGCAGTGAAGAAAGAGATGTCCTATGTCCTCTAAAGCTTTACCACATAGATTACAACGAGAGGCCAGCATAATCCCTTTCCGAGTCAACAAGGCATCAACAGGTAGCCTATCATGAAAAAGTCTCCAACAGAAAACTTGTTGTCTAGGTTGCAAAGAAGTCTTCCAAATACTTTTAGCCCATTCCAGTTGTTCTCCTTTTCTACGATAAAGATCCCATGCCGATCGAAAACTAAACTCTCCCCCCACTGAACCTTGCCAATGACAAACATCAACAAAACCAGCACAAGGTACAGGATATAACATAATAAGAGAGATTACCTCTTGAAATTTGGCATTGTCCACTGACGGAAATATCCACTCCCCTTGCTGTAAACAATCTGCAACAGTCAATTTCAAATGACCCTCTAAATCTAGAGGAATACCAACATAGTCTGCAATGGTAAAATTCCCAAACCATCTGTCAAACCAGAAATTTATATTCTAACCATTTCCAACTGACCACCGTTCATTAGCTGCCCACCCTGTTGTCGTTCTCTCTCTCGAGGGTACCCATTTATCTCTGGATTGAATTCACGAATTAGAGGTAGGTGGAGAGCGATTAGAGCTTCGACTTCACTGATCAGGTTACAACAGGGAAGAGAAGCCAAGAAACTCCAATTAATAGCACTAAAGAGTAAAGACAGCGTACTAAGATAAAGGCGGCAATACATCACGATCCTTCCAAATCCACATTTTCACTATTAGATTTGGATCCAATCCACTAGATCACCAACTACGAAATCGGCAAATAAATTCCAAATTTCCAATACCCATTTCCAGAAGAAAAGAAAAAAACCCACAAATACTTATTGCGATGCGATTTGATGTGGTTTCTAAATTCTAATGAATTGAAGGAATTGATCGCAGAATGGAAAGAAGCATATGTCGCATAATTCATTCATAATGATAAAGAACTCGGATACTCATCTATAGCTATCTTATAACTTTACAATATTTATTTATTCATATACACACATATGTATATATCAAACAGGAAGAGCTGTGAGCTTGGGTATTGGGAGCTAGTGAATGTCAGCACAGCGGCTTTGGCCAGTTCTCTGTGGACCATTGCTGGCGGGGCAGGGCACGGGTTTGTGGCCTTGAGCTGCACCATGGTTTGGAACAGAACTCAGCTTCCGGGGAAAGGAATGGTAGTGGGTTCGACACTGTTCCATGGAGCAGCTTCAGTGAAGGAAAAGATAAAGCTCGCCAATAAGAGATAGAGAGAGAGAGGAGAAGGATCTGGGGAGACTTGAGATCTTTACCCATTGTTGTCTTGACATTTTGTATTGATATTCAAATAATTACTGTTAAAGGCCGAACTAGTATGGAATTAACATAGTTACTAGAATTTATTTGCTAAATTCGATCATAGGTTGAGGATTAGCTAATCGGTAAACAAACACCTTGAATAAAGAAAGAAGTCCAGGGTTCAATGCCTTATAGCTACATAAATTATATTACTCATTTTGATATTGTTTTAATCCCACCCGGATCTAATTTAGAATTTGGGGGATTTCATGCGTGGAAGTCAAAAAGGTTGCATAAATAAAAGAATGATTAAATGAAAAAGAAAGTATTGCATAAATAGGGAGATATGCATAAATAGGGAATAAAAGACAAATCAAATATTGCAAGAAAATATGTAATCAAATAAAAAGAGGAATCAAATATTGAGGGAATCAAGTATTGAGAAAAACTAAGTATGGTAATATAAGGAAAACGTGGGAATTTAGGAGGAAATGGATGATGGAATCGTGGAGTTAGGAGGAGGGAATCTTGAGGAGAGAGAAATGGATGGTAGGAGGAGGGAATATTGAGAGGAGAGAGAAATGGATAGTGAAAGAAAGGTGGAGTTTAGGAGGATTTAGGTGTAGTTTAGGAAGAGACAATATTGAGGAATATTGAGGAGAGAGAAGAAAGATGATGAGAATGTGGAGTTAATGGTGAGTATATTAAACAAGAGAATTGAGAGCCTACATTGGTTAAGCAAGAATAGAGAAGAAAGACAAGGGTCCAGAGAAAAGAAGAAGATAATTTAGAGCGTTGAAGGCCTCTATCTAAGGGTGATATTCTTTTTGTGATTTCTCCACGGTAAGTACAATCTTCATACTTTCAGCATATTATTGTTTTCTTTTTCTACAATTAGATTTAAAGTTTTACATGACTTCTTAGTGATTGATTCTTTTCTTGAATTTATAACTTATCTTGATTATAAATACGTTTTAGATGATGTTCGATTTACATAGTTTATTAGTATATGATTTATTCTTTTGATTTAATAATTTGATTTTGAGTATGAATACATTTTAGATTTTGTCTATCTTGATTTATTAGTATTTTGTCTTTGAGTATATAAATATGTATTCTTTTAGATTATGTTTTATGAAATTATTATGATCTACCAATAACTAATCTCTCCCTTGAATATATTAATCTTTTCTATAAGCATGAATGTATCTTTAGATTTGTGTTTTATTGGATTATTTATTATTGTATTATGCATCGATTTTATAATGGACTATATCCAAAATTCATCATTTTCATATGATCTTGCATTGTTTGCATATGATTCATCAAGACATATCATGATCATATTAGCATTATGTGTGATGTTGTATTGGTAGATGTTTTGGATGAGAATGTATGTTAAGGCTGTGTAACTCACGCAGGCCATGTAACGGCATGGGACATTCGATCGACCTTAGACCATGTATGCATGTGAGATGGTAGTTGTGTTTTTTGATGAGAATGTATGTTAAGGTTGTGTAACGCGCGCAGGCCATGTAACGGCATGGAACATACATTGAGTTTGGAAACATTTGGGTTAGGGTAGATGGATGTTGGGCTGTGTAACGCGCAGGCCATGTAACGGCATGGGGCATCCTATCGACCCTAGACCAGTGAGAGTATGGTTTATTTATATCTTCTTAACATCATTGAGTCTCATCCATATCATTGGGCATGTCATGACTTTATTTTCTCATTTATACATGTTAGTTAATTTTATTTGTATAAGATTCTGTTTAATTAAATATTATTTATAAAAAGAAAGGAAACTGTTGATATGTGTTAGGTTGTACTTGCTATGTTTCTTCCCGAAACTTCCCCCTTACTTCTATAGATGATGGACTTGATCAGAGGGATGATGGATATTCGGAGGATGAAGATGAAGATCAAGTCTACTACATCTCTTATGATAGATAAATATTGAAATTTCCTATTAGTTGTAAATCTTGGATTCTAGACCTTTACTTGGATTTCATTAAAATTATGAGACAATTCATGGAAGCATTTTGATTTATATTTGAATATTCTGCTGCGATCATTTGTAGTTTCGGTGGATTTTATTATTCACATTGTATGTGGAAACCCTCTTAATGTATTTTGGTTCACTACCTAAGTAACGTCGATCCTTGATCAATGACGACTTTCTCCTTACATGGAGATTTTATGTGCCAAGGCTTTATCTCCATAACTGTTTGGAGGTTATGTATTGTTTTGTAGGGCTTTTAATTAGGCATTTCGATAATTTTCTTTCAAGTAGAGTTTTTTCACGTGTAACAATTTATAGTCTCTTAACAGGGTTGAGAGGGGTAGAGAAACAGCTAGGTTGCAATATTTTTCATCTTTTCATCATAATGAAACACCTCATGTGCTTGACTGTCGATGTGTTACACTCTTATATTTAAATGTGCGATGCTTTTATATTTATGCCAAAAAAATTACACTAAAACAAATTATTTACTACTTACATCTGCAAAAGGCATTTGGGAAAACAGATCTAAGAGCCAAAGAGAGGCAAGCTATGCTAGCTTACTTGCAACTGACACAGCCCACCGAGCTAAAGAATCCACAACCAAGTTATATGGTTGAATCGCTAACAGCTCATGCATGGGTATATATCTTATTCTCTAAGATATTTAATCCTAAATCTGCTTGAATAAATGACAAATAGAAAGAGTTGTGAGATCGATATTGGGAGTCAGTGTCCGACACCATAGCAACTTGGGCCAGCTCTCTCTGGACCAACGCCGGGAGGGCAGGGTGGGTAAATGCGGCTTGGCTTAGCACCAGAGGTTAGATCCACTTTTTGTGGTGATCCAACAGGTAAGTTATTCAATTCCTCTTGCTTCTGATTTTGGTTCCGATTTTGGCTTTGCTTAGGAAAATTGGCCTTGTTGTTGGGATCGGCAAAGCTCCTCGGAGCAGCGTCAATGAAGGAAAAGACAAAGGTCGCCAAAAAGAGAGAGAGAAATAGAAGGAGGATCTGGGGAGATTTGAGATCTTTAGCCATTGCTGTCTAATGTCTCTGTCTACTTCTGAGCTTTTCTCCTTGAGATGTATGTATTTGTTACTTGTCAGCTATGTAAGTTAGGCCGTGAAGTTTGAATTTGTGAAAAGGCTTTTCATTTATATTCTTTAAAAGTGTGAGAAGTCAAGTGTTAAACCTTGAATTAAGGGTTGATTGATCTCCTTACTTGATTCCCCACCTTAACAAGCCAGATTAATAGTTCAAACCAACCCATTATGTGGTAATTGTAGCATGAAACTCTGACATTAAATCGTCTAACACCTCAAATTAGCACCGAGAAGCATGGGCTCAAGGGCCATTGTGAGATGATCAGTTTTCACCATGTAAAATGTTTTGGGAATCTGATTAAAGATCTAATTAAACATATTAAGATGAATGTCTTTTAAGTTAACCATCGCCAAATAGGTATGCATCGTGCTTTGAATTTGAGTTTTTTAAAATAATTGGTTGTGCACCCCTAATTTTTTGGAGGTGTTGTTTTGCCTTTTTCAACTATTTGGTATATGGAACTTAGGATTTTTCACCTATAACTACTTATATAGTCTCTTTACAAGGCTGAAAAGGGTAGAAAATCATCTTGGTATTATAATTCATCTTTTTCCTCATGGTGGAGCTTTTGCTTTTTTCAACCGTTTGGTATGGGCACTTTTGTTCAATTCGTCCTTGAAGTAAGATTCTTAACCAATAACTACTTATATAATCTTTTTACAAGGTTGAAAATGGTAGAGAACCAAGTTGGTATTACAAGTCATATAAACCTCATAGTGGAACACTATATCTACTAGGGGTGTAGCTTTCAAGAGAACTATGTAAAATCTTATCTCATCTGTGGGTGATTTTGCCCGTGAATCTAATAAGACCAAGAGAAGAGTAACAAAACATTCACATGAATTTATTATGATGACATTCTTTTTTCTTCGGTATATGTATATAAATCTATAATAAAAAGGTTATATCTAGATGGATTATTATAATGTTTTACTATTTTTGAGACCCTACCAATTAACTTCCTTCTCTCAAATTGAGCTTTTGAGATTGTGAATATTGTTGTGGGAAAGTTTACACTTTTATGGACATACCATGCACCCGACAAGATCATTGAGATGAGTATTTAAAGGGGAAAAAAATCATTCATTTTCAACGTCCTAATACATTAATGGTCTGTAATGTGTGTTTTGTCTTCCCCACCTGTGGTCTTATTAACCGATGAAAATGTGTTTCCTGAATGTGGTAAAGAAGCTTTTTTCTTTTTATGAAGGTTAGAAAAGATTTTAATATGAATACTTGGATTTTCCTTTCAACCTGAGTCCAACCTTAAAAACTTAGTCAAAGGTTGTATGTGGAGTAGGTTAACATGTGAAAATGTTTAGATTGTAATGTGCAAGTCTACAATTATTTTTTCTAAAAAGCTCAAAATCATGATAATCTTGGTGAGTTTTAGTCATTTTTTTATAACTTGTTATATGCTAAATTGTACGAACCGGAAGTAGACACTTGGACCAGGCTAGAGGTCAACACTCGAACCAAGGAGGTCTAGAAGGGACTTCTCGAAAAACTGCACTTCTCAGGAAGGTTGCTAATCTTAGGGGTTGACCAATACTTCTACTCAAAGGAATCTTCCCGGCGAAGATAAGATAGATTCTCAAATGTCTTTTCTCGTGTTTATTATGTATGGAAGATCTCGCATATCCCGCAGTGGATAAGGAAGCTTTTAATCCGACTTAGAACTTCCCTCGAGCCTAACGCCTGCTGCTCCTCTGACCAGACGGCTATGGGACACTGTCAGGACAAGCATTGACAGTCATCCAGTGACAAGACGATACTACGGCTGGGCGGTCAAGTCAGCAAGCTCGACACTTTTGCTTCCCTAAGAAGTCATCTCCACCCTCCATCTCATGAGATAAGCATCCAAGGGCTGTGAAACATCCACCATCTCTTTAGGTATGGATCAAATATATAACCATGACCTTTCCTAAAGAGGGAGAGGATCTGAACACTCCAGCCTCCACTCTCCTGCTTTTCTTACTCTTGAGGAGCATGATCTTCTTCATCTCTTTGGGTACTTTACCCCTCAATGGAGTCTTTGGTTTGCTGGCCTGCACTAACTTGATCGTCGGAGGTGGCTTCCTGTAACAATCCCTGTATTTCTAACCCGGAATCCGTATTGCAGGTCCGAGAACCCAAAGGTCTAGCGGAGTTAATTTGTGGAGTATCCGGATAGAAGTCCATGATCCATACCCTGAACCCATGGATCTAGATTCTCTTGATGAAGAACATGTCTTGCTAGGAAGTTGGATCTCTCGTATAAGGCATGTGATGTCTAGAGATTTTCGAAATGAAGGTAAGACCTCCCCTATGTGTTAATTAGGGTTACGTTGTGTTTGGGTTTCTACCCATTGAACAAAGCACCATTGTACAACAATGTATTAGGGGGTGATTGCTAGAGGCAGTTGATTGAACCAAGCAATTGCCTGGTTCTGGTTGCGGGATTTAACCCTAATTTCCCATCAGACCTCTATAAATAGCAACCCTCACCCTTTTGACAAATATTATATTCGGGATTGCTGTTTTTGGTGGTTAGGAGGCTGTGGAGACACTCTGGAAGGTGAGCAGAACGTGGTTTGAGATCTGGAGTAAATTCTTTTCCTTATTTGGTGATTTTGGGGTGTGGTAATTGGATATCCTTTCACCCTTTCTTTCCTTTAGCCTTTGTTTCATGTTACATCCCCATGTTGTTAGTGGTACCCAATTGGTTAGTTGTAGCTCTCTTTCCAATGTTCTTCATGGGATCTTGTCTGAAAACGAAACACTGCTTTCGTGAAAAGGATGGATCCAATCCAATCAAGGGAAGAATTTTGGGTGACTAATCTACGTTAGTTTTAGGGTTTCGTTTTACCCCTTGGTTATGGGTGTGTTAGGTTCGAAATTCGGATTGAGATCATCTCAAAAACGGATTGAAATCGGATGATCAAAAGCCTGAGTTTCTGATTTAAGCATTCTGTTTTTGGGGGTGGTCACTAGTGGCGGTCGCTTGACCCAAGCGACCGGCTGTATTACAGAGAGCATGTGGCTTTTGGGTTTTATACAATTTGACTATTTTGACTTATATGATCCTGTAACCCTGTTTATTGGTGTTCTCTGTTTCTACTAAAAATCTTATAATTATTTGTGAATTATATTTTAAAGGGAATTCTACTTATATGTATGATAGTTCGGTGACTAGTGTTAGAACAGTGGGGGGACATAGTAATGAATTCCTGATAACAGTTAGGCTACATCAAGGGTCAACTTTAAGCCCATATCTATTTGCACTGGTAATGGATGAATTAACTAAAGACATTCAAGATGAGGTCCCCTGGTGTATGCTTTTTGCAGATGATATTGTGTTGATTGATGAGAACCAAGTGGGGATTAATACCAAATTAGAATCATGGAGATTAGCTTTGGAATCAAAAGGCTTTAAACTTAGTAGATCGAAGACAGAATATTTATTTTGTAACTTTAGTCATTATCGGGCTGATGATGAGGTGCTGATACTTGACGATAAAGAGATTCCTCAGAGTGATTGTTTTAGGTACCTAAGTTCAATTATAAGTAAAAGATGTGATTTAGAAGAATAGGTTTCCCAAAGAATTAAAATAGGGTGGATGAAGTGGAGAGGTGCGTCCGGGGTCTTATGTGATCGGCGTATTCCATTAAAGTTTAAAGGAAAATTTTATAGGACCATTGTTTTACCAACTATGATGTACAGTGCAGAGTGTTGGGCTGTTAAAAAGAATCATATAGAAAAACTTAATGTAGCAGAAATGAGGATGCTAAGATGGATGAGTGGCAAAACTAGGATGGATAAGATAAGAAACGATCATATTATAGTTGGTCTGGGAGTTGCTCCCATAAGTGATAAGCTTAGAGAAAGTCATTTGAGGTAGCACGGCCACGTTAAACGGAGACCTATAAATGCTCCTGTATGGAGAAGTGATATAATCCATATTGAAGGAACTAGAAGAGCTAGGGGTAGACCTAAGATAACCTTAGGAGAAGTGGTGAGAAAGGATATGTATAGCTTAGGCCTTGTATCTAGCATGGGCTCGAACAGAACTGATTGGAGGGCAAGAATCCATGTAGCCGACCCCATTTAGTCTATCAACAATATTAAATACAAATAAAGATAATCAAGTCAATAAATGTTTCAATAATTGAATTAAAGGAATTACAGGAGTCCAAATACTCCAATAACAATAATAAACGAAAGAATAATGAATAAAATGAATATGAGTTTAACGGAAGCAATCAAAAGAAGTATATCAGTTTCTTTCCAGTTTCCTTTTCTAAGGCTAAATAGTGTTTTTCATGAATCTCAAGATAGGTTGTCCTCCAGTTCTTTTCCATTCGCTGAGCGAACTGTTTAATCACTTTTCGTCTCTGACCATCAATAGGTGCGATAAGCGCACTCCATGCACCCACAGGAGCTCCCGCACAGACTATCTCCATTTCCCACTGACAATGCCACATCCTCTTCATACGGGATGGTTCCTTCATAGGAAACCACTCTATCTTCCTGTACAATTCCTTCTTCGTTGCAGGCTAATAAACATATACAAAATAAAGGAGTGAGTTCTAAAGAACTCAGTAAGAAACAATCACAAATCCCATCAATTATCCAACAAAGCATATATGCATAAATGATATGAATGAGTGCAAGGTATGAATGATACTATGATTTCTAACTATGCAAGTCTCTAATAGCTGACATGCTTTAAGATATACACCAGCTCTCCTCTGGGAAGTCTAGTCACATTGATCCGGCAAGGACTTGTTACCTCTGTAGGGATCCTGGGCAAAAAGGGAAAGTCCACACCTGGCTCTAGAACCATGGCTGGGGTTAAGTCAACACTCTCTCAACACGACCATTGGTAATGAGTATTGACGCATGTCGGGGTTTCTAATCCAATGCAAGGTCATACTGGTAACATGTCTACATGAAGTCCAGATACATCCCCTATGACACCAACCAACTTGGTTCAGTATCCTTCGCAACCTAGGAATGAGAATCTTCACGGAATGGTTACCGCTGTTGGACTCCACTCCTTAACCCTATGGTCATCCACATATTATTGGGGCGGAAGCTCTGATGACTCCCCACGACACCCGGTCCGTTCCTTGGACTTCCATGAGCCCAACCCTAACATATGCAACCCTACCATTTATATGAATAACAGTGGACCAACGTCACATCACTTTCATCACGGGTCACTCGATTTCAATCCCCCTACCAAAAGGGTAGTAGCATGTGGGGTACCTAGCCATGCAATTCTACACTCTACCTAATAATGACATCAAACAGTCGTCATTGATGGAGATAGCCAGTGCTTTTTTAGGCCTCCAAACACCGCATGCCATCCCTTCTGGTATCTTCACTGCAAACCTAATAAAAACTCAATCTTGTAGATTAATAGAATACTTTGATGTAAATAGCAAAAAAAAAAAATTTAGACTAGTTATTTACTTCTGATCGACGACAATGGCACCGGCAAAACCCCCGAGTTGGTTTTCCGTCTAAGTATACATCATTGTAGGACTAGATCTTCTTACTGCAATATTGTTCGATGTTTGATTTGCAAGGAGAGCATTGTCTGCAACATCTGATGATGCAACCCACCCCAACTCGATCTCCTACTTTGAACTTGGTCACATCAGAACCAACTTCCATTACTTCACCAACGACCTCGTGTCTTTTGAGAAATTGGAAGGAGACAAACAAGTTAGATACTTGAGCAACCAAATATCCGAAAACCCATTAATGGCGAGGAGTGAGGAGTGAGGAGTGAGGTAATGAGTACCCAGGAACCATGGGGTAGTTGGACATGCCCACATCATTCTTGATTTGATGGAGATGGCTGTGGCAGATCCCACAACAGATCACCTTGATAAACACATCTTCTGGACCCTGATGGGTCTCTTGCTGCCCACCCTGTTGTCGTTCTCTCTCTCGAGGGTACCCATTTATCTCTGGATTGAATTCACGAATTAGAGGTAGGTGGAGAGGGATTAGAGCTTCGACTTCACTGATCAGGTTACAACAGGGAAGAGAAGCCAAGAAACTCCAATTAATAGCACTAAAGAGTAAAGACAGCGTACTAAGATAAAGGCGGCGATACATCACGATCCTTCCAAATCCACATTTTCACTATTAGATTTGGATCCAATTCACTAGATCACCAACTACGGAATCGGCAAATAAATTCCAAATTTCCAATACCCATTTCCAGAAGAAAAGAAAAAAAACCACAAATACTTATTGCGATGAGATTTGATGTGGTTTCTAAATTCTAATGAATTGAAGGAATTGATCACAGAATGGAAAGAAGCATATGTCGCATAATTCATTCATATTGATAAAGAACTCGGATACTCATCTATAGCTATCTTATAACTTTACAATATTTATTTATTCATATGCACACACATGTATATATCAAACAGGAAGAGCTGTGAGTTTGGGTATTGGGAGCTAGTGAATGTCAGCACAGCGGCTTTGGCCAGTTCTCTGTGGACCATTGCTGGAAGGGCAGGGCACGGGTTTGTGGCCTCGAGCTGCACCATGGTTTGGAACAGAACTCAGCTTCCGGGTAAAGGAATGGTAGTGGGTTCGACACTGTTCCATGGAGCAGCTTCAGTGAAAGCTCGCCAATAAGAGATAGAGAGAGAGGAGAAGGATCTGAGGAGACTTGAGATCTTTTCCCATTGTTGTCTCTCTCTGTAACACCCGCAACTAAAGCATAGGGGTAGTCTTGACATTTTGTATTGATATTCAAATAATTACTGTTAAAGGCCGAACTAGTATGGAATTAACATAGTTACGAGAATTTATTTGCTAAATTCAATCATAGGTTGAATTTGTGAAAAGGCTTGGTATTTCAACTCTAAAAGTAGGGTAAAAGTGAGTGTAAAACCTCGAATTCCGGGTGGATGTCATTACTTAATTCGCCTCCTTCAACAGAGTGAGACTTGAATACTTGAATGCCGCGTATTTAATGTGCAACACCTACTATCAATGGTTCAGATTTCGACCTCGACCGTGTGTCTCGCAAGTGGTTGAAAGCATTTAATTTGGAATATCAACTGCCTTTAACCAGTCCCACAAATAGTTTCATTCTTTTTCATTACAGAAAGCATGGGGTCAAGGGCTTTTGTAAGACTAATTTTCCCCATGAAAAATTTATAGGATCCATTTTGAGGTCTAAACGCACTTAGATGATCATTTTTTTTTACGTTGACCATTATCAAGTTGGGTATGGGCGTTGTTTTGGATTTCGAGTTCTTTAAAAAATTTTAGGCCCGTAACTGTTTGGAGGTCATGTATTGTTTTGTAGGGCTTTTAATTAGGCATTTCGATAATTTTCATTCAAGTAGAGTTTTTTCACGTGTAACAATTTATAGTCTCTTAACAGGGTTGAGAGGGGTAGAGAAACAGCTAGGTTGCAATATTTTTCATCTTTTCATCATAATGAAACACCTCATGTGCTTGACTGTCGATGTGTTACACTCTTATATTTAAATGTGCGATGCTTTTATATTTATGCCAAAAAAATTACACTAAAACAAATTATTTACTACTTACATCTGCAAAAGGCATTTGGGAAAACAGATCTAAGAGCCAAAGAGAGGCAAGCCATGCTAGCTTACTTGCAACTGACACAGCCCACCGAGTTAAAGAATCCGCAACCAAGTTATATGGTTGAATCGCTAACAGCTCATGCATGGGTATATATCTTATTCTCTAAGATATTTAATCCTAAATCTTCTTGAATAAATGACAAATAGAAAGAGTTGTGAGATCGATATTGGGAGTCAGTGTCCGACACCATAGCAACTTGGGCCAGCTCTCTCTGGACCAACGCCGGGAGGGCAGGGTGGGTAAATGCGGCTTGGCTTAGCACCAGAGGTTAGATCCACTTTTTGTGGTGATCCAACAGAAAGTTATTCAATTCCTCTTGCTTCGATTTTGGTTCCGATTTTGGCTTTGCTTAGGAAAATTGGCCTTGTTGTTGGGATCGGCAAAGCTCCTCGGAGCAGCGTCAATGAAGGAAAAGACAAAGGTCGCCAAAAAGAGAGAGAGAAATAGAAGGAGGATCTGGGGAGATTTGAGATCTTTAGCCATTGCTGTCTGATGTCTCTGTCTACTTCTGAGCTTTTCTCCTTGAGATGTATGTATTTGTTACTTGTCGACTATGTAAGTTAGGCCGTGAAGTTTGAATTTGTGAAAAGGCTTTTCATTTATATTCTTTTAAAGTGTGAGAAGTCAAGTGTTAAACCTTGAATTAAGGGTTGATTGATCTCCTTACTTGATTCCCCACCTTAACAAGCCAGTTTAATAGTTCAAACCAACCCATTATGTGGTAATTGTAGCATGAAACTCTGACATTAAATCGTCTAACACCTCAAATTAGCACCGAGAAGCATGGGCTCAAGGGCCATTGTGAGAAGATCAGTTTTCACCATGTAAAATGTTTTGGGAATCTGATTAAAGATCTAATTAAACATATTAAGATGAATGTCTTTTAAGTTAAACATCGCCAAATAGGTATGCGTCTTGCTTTGAATTTGAGTTTTTTAAAATAATTGGTTGTGCACCCCTAATTTTTTGGAGGTGTTGTTTTGCTTTTTTCAACTATTTGGTATATGGAACTTAGGATTTTTCACCTATAACTACTTATATAGTCTCTTTACAAGGCTGAAAAAGGTAGAAAATCATCTTGGTATTATAATTCATCTTTTTCCTCATGGTGGAGCTTTTGCTATTTTCAACCGTTTGGTATGGGCACTTTTGTTCAATTCGTCCTTGAAATAAGATTTTTAACCAATAACTACTTATATAATCTCTTTACAAGGTTGAAAAAGGTAGAGAATCAGGTTGGTATTACAAGTCATATAAACCTCATAGTGGAACACTATATCTACTAGGGGTGCTGCCTTCGAGAGAACTATGTAAAATCTTATCTTATCTGTAGGTGATTTTGCCCGTGAATCTAATAAGACCAAGAGAAGAGTAACAAAGCATTCACATGAATTTATTATGATGACATTCTTTTTTCTTCGGTATATGTATATAAATCTATACTAAAAAGGTTATATCTAGATGGATTATTATAATGTTTTACTATTTTTGAGACCCTACCAATTAACTTCCTTCTCTCAAATTGAGCTTTTGAGATTGTGAATATTGTTGTGGGAAAGTTTACACTTTTATGGACATACCATGCACCCGACAAGATCATTGAGATGAGTATTTAAAGGGAAAAAAAAATTCATTTTCAACGTCCTAATACATTATTGGCCTGTAATGTGTGTTTTGTCTTCCACACCTGTGGTCTTATTTACCGATGAAAATGTTTTTCCTGAATGTGGTAGAGAAGCCTTTTTCTTTTTATGAAGGTTAGAAAAGATTTTAATATGAATACTTGGATTTTCCTTTCAACCTGAGTCCAACCTTAAAAACTTAGTCAAAGGTTGTATGTGGAGTAGGTTAACATGAGAAAATGTTTAGATTGTAATGTGCAAGTCTACAATTATTTTTTCTAAAAAACTCAAAATCATGATAATCTTGGTGAGTTTTAGTCATTTTTTAAAAATTGTTATCTGCTAAATTGTACGAACCGGAAGTAGACACTTGGACCAGGGCTAGAGGTCAACACTCGAACCAAGGAGGTCTAGAAGGGACTTCTCGAAAAACTGCACTTCTCAGAAAGGTTGCTAATCTTAGGGGTTGAACAGTACTTCTACTCAAAGGAGCCTTCCCGGCGAAGATAAGATAGATTCTCGAATGTCTTTTCTCGTGTTTATTATGTACGGATGATCTCGCATATCCCGCAGTGGATAAGGAAGCTTTTAATTTGGAATATCAACTGCCTTTAACAAGTCCCACAAATAGTTTCATTCCTGTTCATTACAGGAAGCATGCGGTCAAGGGCTTTTGTAAGACTAATTTTCACCATGAAAAATTTATAGGATCCATTTTGAGGTCTAAACGCACTTAGATGATCATTTTTTTTTTACGTGGACCATTATAAAGTAGGGTATGGGCGTTGTTTTGGATTTCGAGTTCTTTAAAAAATTTTAGGCCCGTAACTGTTTGGAGGTCATGTATTGTTTTGTAGGGCTTTTAATTAGGCATTTCGATAATTTTCATTCAAGTAGAGTTTTTTCACGTGTAACAATTTATAGTCTCTTAACAGGGTTGAGAGGGGTAGAGAAACAGCTAGGTTGCAATATTTTTCATCTTTTCATCATAATGAAACACCTCATGTGCTTGACTGTCGATGTGTTACACTCTTATATTTAAATGTGCGATGCTTTTATATTTATGCCAAAAAAATTACACTAAAACAAATTATTTACTACTTACATCTGCAAAAGGCATTTGGGAAAACAGATCTAAGAGCCAAAGAGAGGCAAGCCATGCTAGCTTACTTGCAACTGAAACAGCCCACCGAGTTAAAGAATCCGCAACCAAGTTATATGGTTGAATCGCTAACAGCTCATGCATGGGTATATATCTTATTCTCTAAGATATTTAATCCTAAATCTTCTTGAATAAATGACAAATAGAAAGAGTTGTGAGATCGATATTGGGAGTCAGTGTCCGACACCATAGCAACTTGGGCCAGCTCTCTCTGGACCAACGCCGGGAGGGCAGGGTGGGTAAATGCGGCTTGGCTTAGCACCAGAGGTTAGATCCACTTTTTGTGGTGATCCAACAGGAAAGTTATTCAATTCCTCTTGCTTCTGATTTTGGTTCCGATTTTGGCTTTGCTTAGGAAAATTGGCCTTGTTGTTGGGATCGGCAAAGCTCCTCGGAGCAGCGTCAATGAAGGAAAAGACAAAGGTCGCCAAAAAGAGAGAGAGAAATAGAAGGAGGATCTGGGGAGATTTGAGATCTTTAGCCATTGCTGTCTGATGTCTCTGTCTACTTCTGAGCTTTTCTCCTTGAGATGTATGTATTTGTTACTTGTCAGCTATGTAAGTTAGGCCGTGAAGTTTGAATTTGTGAAAAGGCTTTTCATTTATATTCTTTTAAAGTGTGAGAAGTCAAGTGTTAAACCTTGAATTAAGGGTTGATTGATCTCCTTACTTGATTCCCCACCTTAACAAGCCAGTTTAATAGTTCAAACCAACCCATTATGTGGTAATTGTAGCATGAAACTCTGACATTAAATCGTCTAACACCTCAAATTAGCACCGAGAAGCATGGGCTCAAGGGCCATTGTGAGAAGATCAGTTTTCACCATGTAAAATGTTTTGGGAATCTGATTAAAGATCTAATTAAACATATTAAGATGAATGTCTTTTAAGTTAAACATCGCCAAATAGGTATGCGTCTTGCTTTGAATTTGAGTTTTTTAAAATAATTGGTTGTGCACCCCTAATTTTTTGGAGGTGTTGTTTTGCTTTTTTCAACTATTTGGTATTTGGAACTTAAGATTTTTCACCTATAACTACTTATATAGTCTCTTTACAAGGCTGAAAAAGGTAGAAAATCATCTTGGTATTATAATTCATCTTTTTCCTCATGGTGGAGCTTTTGCTATTTTCAACCGTTTGGTATGGGCACTTTTGTTCAATTCGTCCTTGAAATAAGATTTTTAACCAATAACTACTTATATAATCTCTTTACAATGTTGAAAATGGTAGAGAATCAGGTTGGTATTACAAGTCATATAAACCTCATAGTGGAACACTATATCTACTAGGGGTGTTGCCTTCGAGAGAACTATGTAAAATCTTATCTTATCTGTGGGTGATTTTGCCCGTGAATCTAATAAGACCAAGAGAAGAGTAACAAAGCATTCACATGAATTTATTATGATGACATTCTTTTTTCTTCGGTATATGTATATAAATCTATACTAAAAAGGTTATATCTAGATGGATTATTATAATGTTTTACTATTTTTGAGACCCTACCAATTAACTTCCTTCTCTCAAATTGAGCTTTTGAGATTGTGAATATTGTTGTGGGAAAGTTTACACTTTTATGGACATACCATGCACCCGACAAGATCATTGAGATGAGTATTTAAAGGGAGAAAAAAAAACATTCATTTTCAACGTCCTAATACATTAATGGCCTGTAATGTGTGTTTTGTCTTCCACACCTGTGGTCTTATTTACTGATGAAAATGTGTTTCCTGAATGTGGTAAAGAAGCCTTTTTCTTTTTATGAAGGTTAGAAAAGATTTTAATATGAATACTTGGATTTTCCTTTCAACCCGAGTCCAACCTTAAAAACTTAGTCAAAGGTTGTATGTGGAGTAGGTTAACATGAGAAAATGTTTAGATTGTAATGTGCAAGTCTACAATTATTTTTCTAAAAACTCAAAATCATGATAATCTTGGTGAGTTTTAGTCATTTTTTAAAAATTGTTATCTGCTAAATTGTACGAACCGGAAGTAGACACTTGGACCAGGGCTAGAGGTCAACACTCGAACCAAGGAGGTCTAGAAGGGACTCTCAAAAACCGCACTTCTCAAAGGTTGCTAATCTTAGGGGTTGAACAGACTTCTACTCAAAGGAGCCTTCCCGGCGAAGATAAGATAGATTCTCGAATGTCTTTTCTCGTGTTTATTATGTACGGATGATCTCGCATATCCCGCAGTGGATAAGGAAGCTTTAATTTGGAATATCAACCGCCTTAACAAGTCCCACAAATAGTTTCATTCCCGTCATTACAGAAGCATGCGGTCAAGGGCTTTGTAAGACTAATTCACCATGAAAAATTTATAGGATCCATTTGAGGTCTAAACGCACTTAGATGATCATTTTTTTACGTGACCATATAAAGTAGGGTAGGGCGTTGTTTGGATTTCGAGTTCTTTAAAAATTTTAGGCCCGTGAATCGTTTGGAGGTCATGTATTGTTTGTAGGGCTTTTAATTAGGCATTTCGATAATTTTCATTCAAGTAGAGTTTTCACGTGTAACAATTTATAGTCTCTAACGGGGTTGAGAGGGGTAGAGAAACACTAGGTTGCAATATTTTCATCTTTTCATCATAATGAAACACCCTTGCGAGTGTACACTCTTATATTTAAAGTGCGATGCTTATATTTATCCAAAAAACACACAAAACAAATTATTTACTACACACTGCAAAGGCATTTGGGAAAACAGCAGAGCCAAAGAGAGGCAGCCAGCTAGCTCGAATGTGGTAAAGAAGCCTTTTCTTTTTATGAAGGTTAGAAAAGATTTTAATATGAATACTTGGATTTTCCTTTCAACCTGAGTCCAACCTTAAAAACTTAGTCAAAGGTTGTATGTGGAGTAGGTTAACATGAGAAAATGTTTAGGTTGTAATGTGCAAGTCAACAATTATTTTTCTAAAAAACTCAAAATCATGATAATCTTGGTGAGTTTTAGTCATTTTTTAAAAATTGTTATATGCTAAATTGCACGAACCAGAAGTAGACACTTGGACCAGGGCTAGAGGTCAACACTCGAACCAAGGAGGTCTAGAAGGGACTTCTCGAAAAACTGCACTTCTCATGAAGGTTGCTAATCTTAGGGGTTGAACAGTACTTCTACTCAAAGGAGCCTTCCCGGCGAAGATAAGATAGATTCTCAAATGTCTTTTCTCGTGTTTGTTATGTACGGAAGATCTCGCATATCCCGCAGTGGATAAGGAAGCCTTTAATCCGACTTAGAACTTCCCTCGAGCCTAACGCCTGCTACTCCTCTGACCAGACGGCTATGGGACACTGTCAAGACAAGCATTGACAGTCATCCAGTGACAAGACGATACTACGGCTGGGCGGTCAAGTCAGCAAGCTCGACACTTTTGCTTCCCTAAGAAGTCATCTCCACCCTCCATCTCATGAGATAAGCATCCAAGGGCTGTGAAACATCCACCATCTCTTTAGGTATGGATCAAATATATAACCCATGACCTTACCTAAAGAGGGAGAGGATCTAAACACTCCAGCCTCCACTCTCCTGCTTTTCTAACTCTTGAGGAGCATGATCTTCTTCATCTCTTTGGGTACTTTACCCCTCAATGGAGTCTTTGGTTTGCTGGCCTGCACTAACTTGATCGTCGGAGGTGGCTTCCTGTAACAATCCCTGTATTTCTAAACCGGAATCCGTATTGCAGGTCCGAGAACCCGAAGGTCTAGCGGAGTTAATTTGTGGAGTATCCGGATAGAAGTCCATGATCCATACCCAGAACCCATGGATCTAGATTCTCTTGATGAAGAACCTGTCTTGCTAGGAAGTTGGATCTCTCGTATAAGGCATGAGATGTCTAGAGATTTTTGGAATGAAGGTAAGACCTCCCGTATGTGTTAATTAGGGTTACGTTGTGTTTGGGTTTCAACCCATTGAACAAAGCACCATTGTACATCAATGTATTAGGGGGTGATTGCTAGAGGCGGTTGATTGAACCAAGCAATTGCCTGGTTCTGGTTGCGGGATTTAACCCTAATTTCCCCTCAGACCTCTTTAAATAGCAACCCTCACCCTTTTGACAAATATTATATTCGGGATTGCTGTTTTTGGTGGTTAGGAGGCTGTGGAGACACTCTGGAAGGTGAGCAGAACGTGGTTTGAGATCTAGAGTAAATTCTTTTCCTTATTTGGTGATTTTGGGGTGAGGTAATTGGATTTTCTTTCACCCTTTCTCTCCTTTAGCCTTTGTTTCATGTTACATCCCCATGTTGTTAGTGGTACCCAATTGGTTAGTTGTAGCTCTCTTTCCAATGTTCTTCATGGGATTTTGTCTCAAAACGAAACACTGCTTTCGTGAAAAGGATGGATCCAATCAAGGGAAGAATTTTGGGTGACTAATCTACGTTAGTTTTAGGGTTTCGTTTTACCCCTTGGTTATGGGTGTGTTAGGTTCGAAATTCGGATTGAGATCATCTCAAAAACGGATTGAAATCGGATGATCAAAAGCCTGAGTTTCTGATTTAAGCATTCTGTTTTTGGGGTGGTCACTAGTGGCGGTCGCTTGACCCAAGCGACCGGCTGTATTACAGAGAGCATGTGGCTTTTGGGTTTTATACAATTTGACTATTTTGACTTATATGATCCTGTAACCCTGTTTATTGGTGTTCTCTGTTTCTACTAAAAATCTTATAATTATTTGTGAATTATATTTTAAAGGGAATTCTACTTATATGTATGATAGTTCGGTGACTAGTGTTAGAACAGTGGGGGGACATAGTAATGAATTCCTGATAACAGTTAGGCTACATCAAGGGTCAACTTTAAGCCCATATCTATTTGCACTGGTAATGGATGAATTAACTAAAGACATTCAAGATGAGGTCCTTTGCTGTATGCTTTTTGTAGATGATATTGTGTTGATTGATGAGAACCAAGTGGGGATTAATACCAAATTAGAATCATGGAGATTAGCTTTGGAATCAAAAGGCTTTAAACTTAGTAGATCGAAGATAGAATATTTAGTTTGTAACTTTAGTCATTATCGGGCAGATGATGAGGTGGTGATACTTGACGATAAAGAGATTCCTCAGAGTGATTGTTTTAGGTACCTAAGTTCAATTAAAAGTAAAAGAGGTGATTTAGAAGATGAGGTTTCCCAAAGAATTAAAATAGGGTGGATGAAGTGGAGAGGTGTGTCCGGGGTCTTATGTGATCGGCGTATTCCATTAAAGTTTAAAGGAAAATTTTATAGGACCGTTGTTTTACCAGCTATGATGTACAGTGCAGAGTGTTGGGCTGTTAAAAAGAATCATATAGATAAACTTAATGTAGCAGAAATGAGGATGCTAAGATGGATGAGTGGCAAAACTAGGATGGATAAGATAAGAAACGATCATATTATAGTTGGTCTGGGAGTTGCTCCCATAAGTGATAAGCTTAGAGAAAGTCGTTTGAGGTGGCACGGCCACGTTCAACGGAGACCTATAAATGATCCTGTATGGAGAAGTGAAATAATCCATATTGAAGGAACTAGAAGAGCTAGGGGTAGACCTAAGATAACCTTAGGAGAAGTGGTGAGAAAGGATATGTATAGCTTAGGCCTTGTATCTAGCATGGGCTCGAACAGAACTGATTGGAGGGCAAGAATCCATGTAGCCGACCCCATTTAGTCTATCAACAATATTAAATACAAATAAAGATAATCAAGAGCAATAAATGTTTCAATATTTGAATTAAAGGAATTACAGAAGTCCAAATACTCCAATAACAATAATAAACGAAAGAATAATGAATAAAATGAATATGAGTTTAGCGGAAGCAATCAAAAGAATTATATCAGTTTCTTTCCAGTTTCCTTTTCTAAGGCTAAATAGTGTTTTTCATGAATCTCAAGATAGGTTGTCCTCCAGTTCTTCTCCATTCGCTGAGCGAACTGTTTAATCACTTTTCGTCTCTGACCATCAATAGGTGCGATAAGCGCACTCCATGCACCCACAGGAGCTCCCACACAGACTATCTCCATTTCCCACTGGCAGTGCCACATCCTCTTCATACGGGATGGTTCCTTTATAGGAAACCACTCCATCTTCCTGTAAAATTCCTTCTTCGTTGCAGGCTAATAAACATATACATAATAAAGGAGTGAGTTCTAAAGAACTCAGTAAGAAACAATCACAAATCCCATCAATTATCCAACAAAGCATATATGCATAAATGATATGAATGAGTGCAAGGTATGAATGATACTATGATTTCTATTTATGCAAGTCTTTAACAGCTGACATGCTTTAAGATATACACCAACTCTCCTCTGGGAAGTCTAGTCACATTGATCCGGCAAAGACTGGTTACCTCTGTAGGGATCCTGGGCAAAAAGGGAAAGTCCACACCTGGCTCTCAAACCATGGCTGGGGTTAAGTCAACACTCTCTCACCACTACCATTGGTAATGAGTATTGGCGCATGTCGAGGTTTCTAATCCAATGCAAGGTCATACTGGTAACATGTCTACATGAAGTCCAGATATATCCCCTATGGCACCAACCAACTTGGTTCAGTATCCTTCGCAACCTAGGAATGAGAATCTTGACGGACTGCTTACCGTTGTTGGACTCCACTCCTTAACCCTATGGTCATCCACATATTATTGGGGCGGAAGCTCTCATGACTCCTCACGACACCCAGTCTGTTCCTTGGACTTCCATGAGCCCAACCCTAACATATGCAACCCTTCCATTTATATGACTAACAGTGGACCAACGTCACATCACTGTCATCACGGGTCACTCGATTTCAATCCCCCTACCAAAAGGGTAGTAGCATGTGGGGTACCTTGCCATGCAATTCTAGACTCTACCTAATAATGTAATCAAACAGTCATGACAGTGCTGGAGACATCAGCAGGCATGTGTCCCATTCCACAGCCTTCTGATATCCCAAGCTAAGATATCCCAAAGGAATACCTCATCCATCAGAACCATATACTAACCATCATCAGTACATAACATTCATAATCAACAAAGTATATATGTAAACAAGACAAACAGTACTGATATAACAAGATTAATATATAAGACATGACTACAGCAACATATATAAAGAAATACTAATTCTAACAGACACTGGACTAGCATGTTCAAGTCTATTCAAAAGATAGGATTGAATGTCCTTACCTTCATATAAGTAAACTGTCCGTAAAAAGAGATCCGTTAACTATTGCAAGACTTTCTTTTCAAACAGAGTATACCTAAACATAGGGTCACAATAATATATAAGTTAATTGAATCAAGGTGGATCAAAACCAAAAGTCAATTGGTCACTATTTACCAGCCGGTGGCTCGGGCCGGTCACATAGGTTGAGCGACCGCCACTAGTGACCGCCCCAAAAATAGAGAGTTTCAATCCGAAACTCAGGCTTCTGATCACCCGTTTTCAATCCGGATTTCGAGTGATCATGGCCTAAGTCTCGAATCTAACACTCCTATAGCCAATGGGTGAAGGAATCCTAACCATTACCATCATTGGGTTACCCAGAACACTCCCCTTGACTGGATTATCTTTTTCACGAAAGTAGGGTTTCGTTTTCGGATGAATCACATCTGGTAGATTGGAAAGAGAGTCACAAATGAATCAAAAGGGTAACCACCATGATGAGGGGATGGGTTAACACTAAATTAAAGACAAAGGAGATAAAGAATGAAGGGTGAATTCATTACCTCACTTCAGAACACCAGAAAAAGGGAAAGATTGATCTCTAGATCACTGCCTAGCACTTCAGATCCACTTACTTTCGGCACTTCTCTGCAGCCGTCTAACCTCCAAAATCAGTAACCACGAATAAAATATTCGTTACTTGGAGGAGGGTTACCTTTTATAGAAGTTAGGGGGCAAAATAGGGCAAAACCCCGAAAACCGACCGGGCGGTCACTCTAGGAGGTCGCTTGGTTTGATCGACCGCCACTAGCAACCGCCCCCATTTAATTTGCCATACAAGGGTGCTTTTGCTAGGGGGTTGATATCCAAGTACAACCTAGCCCTAAAGAAGATATGGGGGAGATCTTACCTTCATTCCGGATATCTCCGAACAACACTTGTCTTCCAGAAGACCAACTACCAAGCAAGGCAGGCTCTTCAGACAGGGGATCCAGATCCATGGGTTCAGTGTATGGATCATGGACTTCTATCTGGACATTCCAAAACTTTACCCGACTAGATCTTCGGGTTCTTGGGCCTGCAATACGGATCTCAGGTTAGAAATACCGGGGTTGTTACAAGTACTCATACCAATGATTGTGGTAAGAGAGTGTTGACTAAAACCCCAACCATGGATTGTGAGCCAGGTGTGGACTTACCCCTTTACCCAGGATCCCTATAGATGTATCCAAGTCCTTACGGGATCAGAGTGACTAGACCTACCTAAAGGAGGGTTGGTGTATATCTTAAAGCATGTCAACTGTTAGAGACTTGCACAATTAGATCTTAATAGCATTCATATTTCTGCATATCATTCATATCATATTTGCATTCTTGATTGTGTTGACATATGGATGAGAATTATGTTATCCTTATTGAGTTTGTCAGAACTCATTCCTTTCATTTGTATGTTATATTAGCCTGCACAGAGGAATGCCATTCGTCAGAAGATGGATTGGTTCCCCATGAAGGAGCCTTCTCCTATGAAGAGTATATGGCAACGACAGTGGAAGATGGAGATAGCCAGTGCGGGAGCTCCTCCGGGTGCATGGAGTGCGCTTACAACACCCATTAATGGATGTAGGAGGCAACTTGCAGATCGTATGGAGAAGAACTAGAGGACCCCTTATCTTGCGATTCATGAGAATTATTACTTAGCTTTAGAGAAAGAAACTGGAAAGAAACTTATTTGATTTATTTTGTGTGCTTTTGCTGAATTCTTTATTCTTTTTTTATCATTGATTCATTCTTTCCTTAATTATTTTATTGGAGTATTTGGACTCCTGTAATCCTTTTATTAATTATTGCATTTATTATTGTTCATGATTATTTATTAGTTGCATTTATTATTATTGATAGTAAGACCGTCAATCCTGTGACGGTTTACTCCTACGGGTTGTCGGGCGGGTAACCGAGACCAGCAGGTGGGATGTGACACTTCTTGTCCTCTGTGGCGACCCACTTTCACCCTATTTTGGTCGCAGGAATCAGGTATAGGTTCAACACGAACCATTGAGCTAGGATCATATTTTTCTCAACAACATAAATGATAGAGTCAATTACTTTGTAATTGAGTTGAGCAAGTTATAAAGGAGTCCCTTTCCTTTACTTCATCGATGTGATTTCTACTTGTTTTTTTTTCTTCTTCTTTTTGGCTAGTTTTTCCATATAGGTTCACTAATCTACAATTTATGCATATTCATTACAATGAAAAAAATAAAAAGATGTGACTCGCTTTGAACTAGTATGATAAGATCCAGTCGTCAAGTTTTCTGAATGGCGAGTCTGGTGAAATTGTGATTTTCCAAGTATGTATAACATAATTGAAACAATTTGTCTTTTCTTTCTAAAAGCCTCAAAGAATTCATAAAATTAAATTTGTATATAATCTTACATATACGAGCTGTTAAATTCATAGAATTTTTATATGATCTAACATGAGCTACTGATATGGCCTTCACCAGACATTGGGCCGGCCACATTTCTTGATAAGGCTGTTAGAAACTGTTTATCTCGATCTCTCTTGTAATTGAATAAAACTAATAGATGATAAATTCAAAGAAAATTAAATTTTATTGAAGAAATTATAGAACATTCAACTTAGAACTTCATTTTCAAAGTCCATTAAGAAAATATTTTTTCCTAAAAATCTAGAGCTCTAAGATAATATAGACCTAAAAAAGAATGAATTATTTGTGTGTATTAAGAACACCCATGCACGGGTTGTCAATCACAGTTCTCGTATATATACTTTTACAGTTTGAATATCATGTATTTGAATAAATGAATGTGAAGTAAGAATTTGTGATTTAATTGGGAATCACTAGCTTGAACCCATCAAGAGTAGGGCTTGGCTTGGAAGTCTTCTTCCCTCCGAGTTTCTTTACATATTTATAATTCAAATATTCAATTATAGTTAGAAGAATGTAGTAAGTACCAAATGGAGCATGAGATAGCGAAGCTGATGGTTCATACGAAAGTAACCCTCTTTGAAGTTCCTCCCTGGAGATAGATATTTCCTTTGTATAACTCAGTTTGTCACCATTTATTTTTATTTTATGTGCCAAGGCTTTATCTTGTCTAATTGATCATGCAGTGGAGGAGAAGATTAATTAAAGTCTGAATTGAGGTAGAGAGGTAATTTGCCTTTAAGTTTGTAGATGCTTGTTTGCTCTTTTTGAAGATAAAGTCAGACTTGGTTGACAATCTCAAAGCGTGCTTAGATTTATATTGCCATGCAATTGGTCAAGTAATCAACTTATCCAAGTTTAGAACTGGGCTTTAGTACAGATGCACCATAAAAAATTTTAATGCTAAATTTCTCTAGGGTGTTCATATTCCATACAGAGACGACCCACCAAAGTATTTGGGCCTCCCAACAGATTTTGGGTTGTCTGAATGTTTTCCAAAATGTTGAAGAGAAAGTATGCAAGAAAATTCAAAGCTGGAAGCATATATAGCTTCCTCTCCCATGCTAGCCAGGAAATCCTATTAAAATCAGTATGCATTTGCAGTCTTGGCCTCTGCTGTTTTCGAAGATATCTTATCCAGGGAAGCAACCGCGAGGCGCCAAGCTTTGATCCATGCATGCAATTGGTGAATGTAGGTGGAGGTGGAGACTGACAACTTAATCTTGGCAAAGGCAATACAGGATACACAGAGCAGTCCCATCTCTTGATGGAGAGATGATTTGGCCAAATTCCACTCCTTGGATATAGAATCTATTCAACCTGGACTCCTTGGCTGTTACCCTTGCTTCTAAAATAAATATGAGTCTTAAAAGCTTCATTTTTCACTAGCTAAGTGATCAGAAATGTATGTATCAGAATCTTCCATCGGATTCGATGTGTGCAATACAGTATTTCAGAATCTATATCAATCTTACGACAAACCAGTAACTAATCAAATGTGAATTTTCTGTGTCCACTCACTAAACTGTAACAACAAACCAGAACCCAACTTGCATAAATCCTGAAACTCCCATGACCTAGGACAGCAAGCTCTTGATACTTCATCTCAATCCATCTTCTTCAACCTATTTGTTAGGTTTTTTATTAAAATCTATATTATCTATATATTAAGTTTCGAAATTAGTTTTTGCATTTCTTTTATTTAATTGTTTTGTTTGTGTGTGGGACCCTTGAGGTAAGGGTGGTAATGAGGCACCATGAGTAAAGGAGGCCCTTCATGACTTTGGTTATGAGGCTCTTCATGACATTGGTCATGGGTCTTAAAGGTCTTGATCATGGTGATGAGGTGGGCTAACTTGAATGGTGGAATTACTCAAATTCTAACTCTTGATCTTTAATTCTCATTTCAACTTCATGACCATTCATGGCCATTACCATGAGTGGGGGTTAAGGTCTTTGAATGGGTTAAAGCCTATCCATTCCAAAGAAGTGAATATGAGAGTTACTTCCCCAAGTAATGGGGAGGTTAGGTCAAGGGGGTTTATTCACATTAGTGGAGGAGGGACAAACCATTGATTCTCCATTAGTGGAGAATTGATTCTCCCCTTGTGGGGAGGTGTGGTTTGGGCCTATATAAACCCAACCCTTCCTTGCATATTGTGTGCTATAGTGACTCTCCTCACTCACATTATTTGTTTTACAAAGTTCATTTCTTTCTTGAGTTGTCTAAGTGTTGTGCTCTAGCTTTTGGCTCCTTTAAGGGACTAGAAGAACTACCTCATCTTCTAGTTGGAGGTTGCTTTATCTTGGAGGTGGTGGTGCGAAGAACCCTTGGTAGTAGGGTGCATCAATTACCTTAAAGACAGCATCAAGGTGTGACTCAACCTCATCAATCAGTGGTTCGTTCGGTTGCTACTTCAAGCTCTTCAAATTTGCTAAAGATCTTCATCTCTCAATTGTATTGCAATTTCACTTTTATATGTTTGAAGAATTTGTAATACAATTACCCCAACACTATTGCAAGGTTTTTCAACAAAGGAACTCCAGGAACACGAGTGCAACAGCAACCAAGAAGCTCCTTCTCAATCGTTCATCAAATCACCATTAGAGCACAAAGAATGAACTCAATGAGAACAGCATTCCAAGGATTCTATATTTTCTTTTCTGACTGGGTTCTGTTATTCCTCACACCTTATTGGAGCTTCATAAGATCTCCAAAAAGACATTAATGAGTACACCTTCTTTCTTCTTCAGATTGGCATTAAAGCCACACTGGAAGAAGTCCCAGCATCCAAAACTTCTCTCCTATTTTATCTTCTCTTAACCTCTTAAAAATCTTAAAAAGTATATATATAAAAAAAAAATTCTGTAATTTTCTCAATATTTTCCCTGTGAAATTACAAATACTTACTACTTGGCCAACAAGAAACAAAATTTTGTGTTAAATCCTCGTTTTGGATGGAAAAACCACAGCTACCCAGATATTTATCGTGCATATGAAATTATAAATCCGAAATTTCTAACACTTCATCATCACATCCACAATGCTGCTGAAACTTCTACCATTAGCTGACGAGATTTGGTTAATGGTGAACCATTAAACCTTTCCGTGTCAAACACAGAATCATCAACTCAGGCTCACAAACCTCATTCTGTAGTCATATTTTTCATTGGCCTTCAAATGCGTACCCCATCGATTATTCAGATGTATGACACTCACAAAACTTCAGAATGACCAGAAACATGAACCATTTCAAATAAGACTTAAAGACCTAAAATTTTATATTCTAAGCTTCCAAATCAAAATCTGCCAATGATGCACCTAAAAATTCTGGGCAGACAGTGCAGCAAGTGAACAATATGTCATAGCCTTCAACTGAAATATCTGATTGATCTAATAAAAATATGGATGGAAAGTTAACTCATTGATAAGACATTTTTCCTGCTTTAACCTTCCACAGATTCTTACAAATTGATGAGACAAAAAATCTATGAAGTTGACACAGATACTACAAAGAAAAAAAAAACATTCTAGACATTATGTGTGACTACGAATGGACTATAAGCTGTCAGCCTGCACACAGAAGCAGCGCATCTTCTTCTGATGCCATCCCTTCTGGTATCTTCACTGCAAACCTAATAAAAACTCAATCTTGTAGATTAATAGAATACTTTGATGTAAATAGCAAAAAAAAAATATAGACTAGTTATTTACTTCTGATCGACGACCATGGCACCGGCAAAACCCCCGAGTTGGTTTTCCGTCTAAGTATACATCATTGTAGGACTAGATCTTCTTATTGCAATATTGTTCGATGTTTGATTTGCAAGGAGAGCACTGTTTGAAACATCTGACAATGCAACCCACCCCAACTCGATCTCATACTTTGAACTTGGTCACATCAGAACCAACTTCCATTACTTCACCAACGACCTCGTGTCTTTTGAGAAATTGGAAGGAGACAAACAAGTTAGATACTTGAGCAACCAAATATACGAAAACCCATTAATGGCGAGGAGTGAGGAGTGAGGAGTGAGGTAATGAGTACCCAGGAACCATGGGGTAGTTGGACATGCCCACATCATTCTTGATTTGATGGAGATGGCTGTGGCAGATCCCACAACAGATCACCTTGATAAACACATCTTCTGGACCCTGATGGGTCTCTTGCTGCCCACCCTGTTGTCGTTCTCTCTCTCGAGGGTACCCATTTATCTCTGGATTGAATTCACGAATTAGAGGTAGGTGGGGAGGGATTAGAGCTTTGACTTCACTGATCAGGTTACAACAGGGAAGAGAAGCCAAGAAACTCCAATTAATAGCACTAAAGAGTAAAGACAGCGTACTAAGATAAAGGCGGCGATACAGCACGATCCTTCCAAATCCACATTTTCACTATTAGATTTGGATCCAATCCACTAGATCACCAACTACGGAATCGGCAAATAAATTCCAAATTTCCAATACCCATTTCCAGAAGAAAAGAAAAAAACCCACAAATACTTATTGCGATGCGATTTGATGTGGTTTCTAAATTCTAATGAATTGAAGGAATTGATCGCAGAATGGAAAGAAGCATATGTCGCATAATTCATTCATATTGATAAAGAACTCGGATACTCATCTATAGCTATCTTATAACTTTACAATATTTATTTATTCATATACACACATATGTATATATCAAACAGGAAGAGCTGTGAGTTTGGGTATTGGGAGCTAGTGAATGTCTGCACAGCGGCTTTGGCTAGTTCTCTGTGGACCATTGCTGGCGGGGCAGGGCACGGGTTTGTGGCCTTGAGCTGCACCATGGTTTGGAACAGAACTCAGCTTCCGGGGAAAGGAATGGTAGTGGGTTCGACACTGTTCCATGGAGCAGCTTCAGTGAAGGAAAAGATAAAGCTCGCCAATAAGAGATAGAGAGAGAGAGGAGAAGGATCTGGGGAGACTTGAGATCTTTACCCATTGTTGTCTCTCTATGTAACACCCGCAACTAAAGCATAGGGGTAGTCTTGACATTTTGTATTGATATTCAAATAATTACTGTTAAAGGCCGAACTAGTATGGAATTAACATAGTTACTAGAATTTATTTGCTAAATTCAATCATAGGTTGAGCATTAGTTAATCGGTAAACAAACACCTTGAATAAAGAAAGAATTCCAGGGTTCAATGCCTCATTGCTACATAAATTATATTACACATTTTGATATTGTTTTAATCCCACCCGGATCTAATTTAGAATTTGGGGGATTTCATGCGTGGAAGTCAAAAAGGTTGCATAAATAAAAGAATGATTAAATGATAAAGAAAATATTGCATAAATAGGGAGATATGCATAAATAGGGAATAAAAGACAAATCAAATATTGCATGAGAGAGAAAATATGTAATCAAATAAAAAGAGGAATCCAATATTGAGGGAATCAAGTATTGAGAGAAACTAAGTATGGGAATATAAGGAAAACGTGGGAATTTAGGAGGAAATGGATGATGGAATCGTGGAGAGTTAGGAGGAGGGAATATTGAGGAGAGAGAAATGGATGGTAGGAGGAGGGAATATTGAGAGGAGAGACAAATGGATAGTGAAAGAAACGTGGAGTTTAGGAGGATTTAGGTGTAGTTTAGGAAGAGACAATATTGAGGAATATTGAAGGGAGAGATTGAGGGGAGAGAAGAAAGATGATGAGAATGTGGAGTTAATGGTGAGTATATTAAACAAGAGAATTGAGAGCCTACATTGGTTAAGCAAGAATAGAGAAGAAAGACAAGGGTGCAGAGAAAAGAAGAAGATAATTTAGAGCGTTGAAGGCCCTCTATCTAAGGGTGATATTCTTTTTGTGATTTCTCCACGGTAAGTACAATCTTCATACTTTCAGCATATTATTGTTTTCTTTTTCTACAATTAGATTTAAAGTTTTACATGACTTCTTAGTGATTGATTCTTTTCTTGAATTTATAATTTATCTTGATTATAAATAGGTTTTAGATGATGTTCGATTTACATAGTTTATTAGTATATGATTTATTCTTTTGATTTAATAATTTGATTTTGAGTATGAATACATTTTAGATTTTGTCTATCTTGATTTATTAGTATTTTGTCTTTGAGTATATAAATATGTATTCTTTTAGATTATGTTTTATGAAATTATTATGATCTACTAATAATTAATCTCTCCCTTGAATATATTAATCTTTTCTATAAGCATGAATGTATCTTTAGATTTGTGTTTTATTGGATTATTTATTATTGTATTATGCATCGATTTTATAATGTACTATATCCAAAATTCATCATTTTCATATGATCTTGCATTGTTTGCATATGATTCATCAAGACATATCATGATCATATTAGCATTATGTGTGATGTTGAATTAGTAGATGTTTTGGATGAGAATGTATGTTAAGGTTGTGTAACTCGCGCAGGCCATGTAACGGCATGGGACATTCGATCGACCTTAGACCATGTATGCATGTGAGATGGTAGTTGTGTTTTTTGATGAGAATGTATGTTAAGGTTGTGTAACGCGCGCAGGCCATGTAACGGCATGGAACATACATTGAATTTGGAAACATTTGGGTTAGGGTAGATGGATGTTGGGTTGTGTAACGCGCGCAGGCCATGTAACGGCATGGGGCATCCTATCGACCCTAGACCAGTGAGAGTATGGTTTATTTATATCTTCTTAGCATCATTGGGTCTCATCCATATCATTGGGCATGTCATGACTTTATTTTCTCATTTATACATGTTAGTTAATTTTATTTATATAAGATTCTGTTGAATTAAATATTATTTATAAAAAGAAAGGAAACTGTTGATATGTGTTAGGTTGTACTTGCTAAGTTTCTTCCCGAAACTTACCCCTTACTTCTACAGATGATGGACTTGATCAGAGGGATGATGGATATTCGGAGGATGAAGAAGAAGATCAAGTCTTCTACATCTCTTATGATAGATAAATATTGAAATTTCCTATTAGTTGTAAATCTTGGATTCTAGACCTTTACTTGGATTTCATTAAAATTATGAGACAATTCATGGAAGCATTTTGATTTATATTTGATTATGAGACCTTTACTTTGTAGTTTTGCTGGATTTTATTATTCACATTGTATGTGGAAACCCTCTTAATGTATTTTGGTTCACTACCTAAGTAACGTCGATCCTTGATCAATGACGACTTTCTCCTTACATGAAGATTGGGGCGTTACACTCTCTGCGTGTGGGCTTTTTCTCCTTTGTCAGCTGTGTGAGTAGAGCTATGAGATGTGAATTTGTGAAAAGGCTTGGTATTTGAACTCTAAAAGTAGGGTAAAAGTGAGTGTAAAACCTCGAATTCCGGGTGGATCTCATTACTTAATTCGCCTCCTTCAACAGAGTGAGACTTGAATACTTGAATGCCGCGTATTTAATGTGCAACACCTACTATCAATGGTTCAGATTTCGACCTCGACCGTGTGTCTCGCAAGTGGTTGAAAGCATTTAATTTGGAATATCAACTGCCTTTAACAAGTCCCACAAATAGTTTCATTCCTGTTCATTACAGGAAGCATGCGGTCAAGCGCTTTTGTAAGACTAATTTTCACCATGAAAAATTTATAGGATCCATTTTGAGGTCTAAACGCACTTAGATGATCATTTTCTTTTTACGTTGACCATTATCAAGTAGGGTATGGGCGTTGTTTTGGATTTCGAGTTCTTTAAAAAATTTTAGGCCCGTAACTGTTTGGAGGTCATGTATTGTTTTGTAGGGCTTTTAATTAGGCATTTCGATAATTTTCTTTCAAGTAGAGTTTTTTCACGTGTAACAATTTATAGTCTCTTAACAGGGTTGAGAGGGGTAGAGAAACAGCTAGGTTGCAATATTTTTCATCTTTTGATCATAATGAAACACCTCATGTGCTTCACTATCGATGAGTTACACTCTTATATTTAAATGTGCGATGCTTTTATACTTATGCCAAAAAAATTACACTAAAACAAATTATTTACTACTTACATCTGCAAAAGGCATTTGGGAAAACAGATCTAAGAGCCAAAGAGAGGCAAGCCATGCTAGCTTACTTGCAACTGACACAGCCCACCGAGCTAAAGAATCCGCAACCAAGTTATATGGTTCAATCGCTAACAGCTCATGCATGGGTATATATCTTATTCTCTAAGATATTTAATCCTAAATCTGCTTGAATAAATGACAAATAGAAAGAGTTGTGAGATCGATATTGGGAGTCAGTGTCCGACACCATAGCAACTTGGGCCAGCTCTCTCTGGACCAACGCCGGGAGGGCAGGGTGGGTAAATGCGGCTTGGCTTAGCACCAGAGGTTAGATCCACTTTTTGTGGTGATCCAACAGGTAAGTTATTCAATTCCTCTTGCTTTTGATTTTGGTTCCTGTTTTGGCTTTGCTTAGGAAAATTGGCCTTGTTGTTGGGATCGGCAAAGCTCCTCGGAGCAGCGTCAATGAAGGAAAAGACAAAGGTCGCCAAAAAGAGAGAGAGAAATAGAAGGAGGATCTTGGGAGATTTGAGATCTTTAGCCATTGCTGTCTAATGTCTCTGTCTACTTCTGAGCTTTTCTCCTTGAGATGTATGTATTTGTTACTTGTCAGCTATGTAAGTTAGGCCGTGAAGTTTGAATTTGTGAAAAGGCTTTTCATTTATATTCTTTAAAAGTGTGAGAAGTCAAGTGTTAAACCTTGAATTCAGGGTTGATCTCCTTACTTGATTCCCCACCCAGACTAATAGTTCAAACCAACCCATTATGTGGTAATTGTAGCATGAAACTCTGACATTAAATCGTCTAACACTTCAAATTAGCACCGAGAAGCATGGGCTCAAGGGCCATTGTGAGAAGATCAGTTTTCACCATGTAAAATGTTTTGGGAATCTGATTAAAGATGTAATTAAACATATTAAGATGAATGTCTTTTAAGTTAACCATCGCCAAATAGGTATGCGTCTTGCTTTGAATTTGAGTTTTTTAAAATAATTGGTTGTGCACCCCTAATTTTTTGGAGGTGTTGTTTTGCCTTTTTCAACTATTTGGTATTTGGAACTTAGGATTTTGCACCTATAACTACTTATATAGTCTCTTTACAAGGCTGAAAAGGGTAGAAAATCATCTTGGTATTATAATTCATCTTTTTCCTCATGGTGGAGCTTTTGCTTTTTTCAACCGTTTGGTATGGGCACTTTTGTTCAATTCGTCCTTGAAATAAGATTTTTAACCAATAACTACTTATATAATCCCTTTACAAGGTTGAAAATGGTAGAGAATCAGGTTGGTATTACAACTCATATAAACCTCATAGTTGAACACTATATCTACTAGGGGTGTAGCCTTCGAGAGAACTATGTAAAATCTTATCTCATCTGTGGGTGATTTTGCCCGTGAATCTAATAAGACCAAGAGAAGAGTAACAAAGCATTCACATGAATTTATTATGATGACATTCTTTTTTCTTCGGTATATGTATATAAATCTATACTAAAAAGGTTATATCTAGATGGATTATTATAATGTTTTACTATTTTTGAGACCCTACCAATTAACTTCCTTCTCTCAAATTGAGCTTTTGAGATTGTGAATATTGTTGTGGGAAGGTTTACACTTTTATGGACATACCATGCACCCGACAAGATCATTGAGATGAGTATTTAAAGGGAAAAAAAATCATTCATTTTCAACGTCCTAATACATTAATGGCCTGTAATGTGTGTTTTGTCTTCCCCACCTGTGGTCTTATTTACCGATGAAAATGTGTTTCCTGAATGTGGTAAAGAAGCCTTTTCTTTTTATGAAGGTTAGAAAAGATTTTAATATGAATACTTGGATTTTCCTTTCAACTTGAGTCCAACCTTAAAAACTTAGTCAAAGGTTGTATGTGGAGTAGGTTAACATGAGAAAATGTTTAGATTGTAATGTGCAAGTCTACAATTATTTTTTCTAAAAAACTCAAAATCATGATAATCTTGGTGAGTTTTTGTCATTTTTTTATAAATTGTTATCTGCTAAATTGTACGAACCGGAAGTAGACACTTGGACCAGGCTAGAGGTCAACACTCGAACCAAGGAGGTATAGAAGCGACTTCTCGAAAAACTGCACTTCTCAGGAAGGTTGCTAATCTTAGGGGTTGAACAGTACTTCTTCTCATAGGAGCCTTCCCGGCGAAGATAAGATAGATTCTCAAATGTCTTTTCTCGTGTTTATTATGTACGGAAGATCTCGCATATCCCGCAGTGGATAAGGAAGCTTTTAATCCGACTTAGAACTTCCCTCGAGCCTAACGCCTGCTGCTCCTCTGACCAGACGGCTATGGGACACTGTCAGGACAAGCATTGACAGTCATCCAGTGACAAGACGATACTACGGCTGGGCGGTCAAGTCAGCAAGCTCGACACTTTTGCTTCCCTAAGAAGTCATCTCCACCCTCCATCTCATGAGATAAGCATCCAAGGGCTGTGAAACATCCACCATCTCTTTAGGTATGGATCAAATATATAACCCATGACCTTACCTAAAGAGGGAGAGGATTTGAACACTCCAGCCTCCACTCTCCTGCTTTTCTAACTCTTGAGGAGCATGATCTTCTTCATCTCTTTGGGTACTTTACCCCTCAATGGAGTCTTTGGTTTGCTGGCCTGCACTAACTTGATCGTCGGAGGTGGCTTCCTGTAACAATCCCTGTATTTCTAACCCGGAATCCGTATTGCAGGTCCGAGAACCCGAAGGTCTAGCGGAGTTAATTTGTGGAGTATCCGGATAGAAGTCCATGATCCATACCCTGAACCCATGGATCTAGATTCTCTTGATGAAGAACCTGTCTTGCTAGGAAGTTGGATCTCTCGTATAAGGCATGTGATGTCTAGAGATTTTCGAAATGAAGGTAAGACCTCCCCTATGTGTTAATTAGGGTTACGTTGTGTTTGGGTTTCTACCCATTGAACAAAGCACCATTGTACATCAATGTATTAGGGGGTGATTGCTAGAGCCAGTTGATTGAACCAAGCAATTGCCTGGTTCTGGTTGCGGGATTTTACCCTAATTTCCCATCAGACCTCTATAAATAGCAACCCTCACCCTTTTGACAAATATTATATTCGGGATTGCTGTTTTTGGTGGTTAGGAGGCTGTGGAGACACTTTGGAAGGTGAGCAGAACGTGGTTTGAGATCTGGAGTAAATTCTTTTTCCTTATTCGGTGATTTTGGGGTAAGGTAATTAGATTTCCTTTCACCCTTTCTCTCCTTTAGCCTTTGTTTCATGTTACATCCCCATGTTGTTAGTGGTACCCAATTGGTTAGTTGTAGCTCTCTTTCCAATGTTCTTCATGGGATCTTGTCTGAAAACGAAACACTGCTTTCGTGAAAAGGATGGATCCAATCAAGGGAAGAATTTTGGGCGACTAATCTACGTTAGTTTTAGGGTTTCGTTTTACCCCTTGGTTATGGGTGTGTTAGGTTCGAAATTCGGATTGAGATCATCTCAAAAACGGATTGAAATCGGATGATCAAAAGCCTGAGTTTCTGATTTAAGCATTATGTTTTTGGGGTGGTCACTAGTGGCGGTCGCTTGACCCAAGCGACCGGCTGTATTACAGAGAGCATGTGGCTTTTGGGTTTTATCAAATTTGACTATTTTGACTTATATGATCCTATAACCCTGTTTATAGGTGTTCTCTGCTTCTACTAAAAGTCTTATAATTATTTGTGAATTATATTTTAAAGGGAATTCTACTTATATGTATGATAGTTCGGTGACTAGTGTTAGAACAGTGGGGGGACAAAGTAATGAATTCCTGATAACAGTTGGGCTACATCAAGGGTCAACTTTAAGCCCATATCTATTTGCATTGGTAATGGATGAATTAACCAAAGACATTCAAGATGAGGTCCCCTGGTGTATGCTTTTTGCGGATGATATTGTGTTGATTGATGAGAACCAAGTGGGGATTAATACCAAATTAGAATCATGGATATTAGCTTTGGAATAAAAAAGCTTTAAACTTAGTAGATCGAAGACAGAATATTTAGTTCGTAACTTTAGTCATTCTCGGGCAGATGATGAGGTGCTGATACTTGACGATAAAGAGATTCCTCAGAGTGATTGTTTTAGGTACCTAGGTTCAATTATAAGTAAAAGAGGTGATTTAGAAGATGAGGTTTCTCAAAGAATTAAAGTAGGGTGGATGAAGTGGAGAGGTGCGTCCGGGGTCTTATGTGATCGGCGTATACCATTAAAGTTTAAAGGAAAATTTTATAGGACCGTTGTTTTACCAGCTATGATGTACAGTGCAGAGTGTTGGGCTGTTAAAAAGAATCATATAGATAAACTTAATGTAGCAGAAATGAGGATGGTAAGATGGATGAGTGGCAAAACTAGGATGGATAAGATAAGAAACGATCATATTAGAGTTGGTCTGGGAGTTGCTCCCATAAGTGATAAGCTTAGAGAAAGTCGTTTGAGGTGGCACGGCCACGTTCAACGGAGACCTATAAATGCTCCTGTATGGAGAAGTGATATAATCTATATTGAAGGAACTAGAAGAGCTAGGGGTAGACCTAAGATAACCTTAGGAGAAGTGGTGAGAAAGGATATGTATAGCTTAGGCCTTGTATCTAGTATGGGCTCGAACAGAACTGATTGGAGGGCAAGAATCCATGTAGCCGACCCCATTTAGTCTATCAACAATATTAAATACAAATAAAGATAATCAAGAGCAATAAATGTTTCAATAATTGAATTAAAGGAATTACAGGAGTCCAAATACTCCAATAACAATAATAAACGAAAGAATAATGAATAAAATGAATATGAGTTTAGCGGAAGCAATCAAAAGAATTATATCAGTTTCTTTCCAGTTTCCTTTTCTAAGGCTAAATAGTGTTTTTCATGAATCTCAAGATAGGTTGTCCTCCAGTTCTTCTCCATTCGCTGAGCGAACTGTTTAATCACTTTTCATCTCTGACCATCAATAGGTGCGATAAGCGCACTCCATGCACCCACAGGAGCTCCCGCACAGACTATCTCCATTTCCCACTGACATTGCCACATCCTCTTCATACGGGATGGTTCCTTCATAGGAAACCACTCCATCTTCCTGTACAATTCCTTCTTTTGTGCAGGCTAATAAACATATACAAAATAAAGGAGTGAGTTCTAAAGAACTCAGTAAGAAACAATCACAAATCCCATCAATTATCCAACAAAGCGTATATGCATAAATGATATGAATGAGTGCAAGGTATGAATGATACTATGATTTCTAACTATGCAAGTCTCTAACAGCTGACATGCTTTAAGATATACACCAGCTCTCCTCTGGGAAGTCTAGTCACATTGATCCGGCAAGGACTGGTTATCTCTGTAGGGATCCTGGGCAAAAAGGGAAAGTCCACACCTGGCTCTCAAACCATGGCCGGGGTTAAGTCAACACTCTCTCACCACGACCATTGGTAATGAGTATTGGCGCATGTCGGGGTTTCTAATCCAATGCAAGGTCATACTGGTAACATGTCTACATGAAGTCCAGATACATCCCCTATGGCACCAACCAACTTGATTCAGTATCCTTCGCAACCTAGGAATGAGAATCTTCACGGACTGGTTACCGCTGTTGGACGCCACTCCTTAACCCTATGGTCATCCACATATTATTGGGGCGGAAGCTCTCATGACTCCTCACGACACCCAGTCTGTTCCTTGGACTTCCATGAGCCCAACCCTAACATATGCAACCCTACCATTTATATGACTAACAGTGGACCAACGTCACATCACTGTCATCACGGGTCACTCGATTTCAATCCCCCTACCAAAAGGGTAGTAGCATGTGGGGTACCTAGCCATGCAATTCTAGACTCTACCTAATAATGTCATCAAACAGTCATGACAGTGCTGGAGACATCAGCAGGCATGTGTCCCATTCCACAGCCTTCTGATATCCCAAGCTAAGATATCCCAAAGGAATACCTCATCCATCAGAACCATATACTAACCATCATCAGTACATAACATTCATAATCAACAAAGTATATATGTAAACAAGACAAACAGTAGTGATATAACAAGATTAATATATAAGACATGACTACAGCAAGCATATATAAAGAAATACTAATTCTAACAGACACTGGACTAGCATGTTCAAGTCTATTCAAAAGATAGGATTGAATGTCCTCACCGCATATAAGTAAACTGTCCAGTAAAAAGAGATCCGTTAACTATTGCAAGACCTCAAACGAGAACCAAACAAGGGCACAAAAATATAAGTTAATTGAATCAAGGTGGATCAAAACCAAAAGCAATTGGTCACATTACCAGCCGGTGGCCGGGCCGGTCACAGGGAGCGACCGCCACAGTGACCGCTCAAAAAAGAGAGTTTTAAACCGAACTCAGCCGATCACCCGTCAACGGATTTGAGGATCATGGCCTAAGTCTCAAACTAACACCCAAGCCAATGGGTGAAGGAACCTAACCAACCATCATTGGATTACCGAACACCCCTGACTGGATTATGCTTTCACAAAGTAGGGTCGCGGATGAATCACATCGGTAGATTGGAAAGAGAGTCACAAATGAATCAAAAGGGTAACCACCATGATGAGGGGATGGGTTAACACTAAATTAAAGACAAAGGAGATAAAGAATGAAGGGTGAATTCATTACCTCACTGACACGAAAAGGGAAAGATTGATCTCCGATCACCGCCAGCACTTCAGATCCACTTACTTTCGGCACTTCTCTCGCAGCCGTCTAACCTCCAAAATCAGTAACCACGAATAAAATATTCGTTACTTGGAGGAGGGTTACCTTTTATAGAAGTTAGGGGGAAAATAGGGCAAAACCACAACCCAGAGACCAAGGGCGGTCGCTCTAGGAGGTCGCTTGGTTTGATCGACCGCCACTAGCAACCGCCCCCATTTAATTTTCCATACAAGGGTGCTTTTGCTAGGGGGTTGATATCCAAGTACAACCTAGGCCTAAAGAAGATATGGGGGAGATCTTACCTTCATTCCGGACATCTCCGAACAAACCTTGTCTTCCAGAAGACCAACTACCAAGCAAGGCAGGCTCTTCAGATAGGGGATCCAGATCCATGGGTTCAGTGTATGGATCATGGACTTCTATCTGGACATTCCAAAACTTTACCCGACTAGACCTTCGGGTTCTCGAGCCTGCAATACGGATCTCAGGTTAGAAATACCGGGGTTGTTACAAGTACTCATACCAATGATCTTGGTAAGAGAGTGTTGACTAAAACCCCAACCATGGATTGTGAGCCAGGTGTGGACTTACCCCTTTACCCAGGATCCCTATAGATGTATCCAGTCCTCTTGGGATCAGAGTGACTAGACCTACCTAAAGGAGGGCTGGTGTATATCTTAAAGCATGTCAACTGTTAGAGACTTGCACAATTAGATCTTAATAGCATTCATATTTCTGCATATCATTCATATCATATTTGCATTCTTGATTGTGTTGACATATGGATGAGAATTATGTTATCCTTATTGAGTTTGTCAGAACTCATTCATTTCATTTGTATGTTATATTAGCCTGCACAGAGGAATGCCATTCGTCAGAAGATGGATTGAATCCCCATGAAGGAGCCTTCTCCTATGAAGAGTATATGGCACCGACAGTGGAAGATGGAGATAGCCAGTGCGGGAGCTCCTCCGGGTGCATGGAGTGCGCTTACAACACCCATTAATGGATGTAGGAGGCAACTTGCAGATCGTATGGAGAAGAACTAGAGGACCCCTTATCTTGCGATTCATGAGAATTATTACTTAGCTTTAGAGAAAGAAACTGGAAAGAAACTTATTTGATTTATTTTGTGTGCTTTTGCTGAATTCTTTATTCTTTTTTATCATTGATTCATTCTTTCCTTAATTATTTTATTGGAGTAGTTGGACTCCTGTAATCCTTTTATTAATTATTGCATTTATTCTTGTTCATGATTATTTATTACTTGCATTTATTATTATTGATAGTAAGACCGCAATCAATCCGTGACGGTCCGCTCCTACGGGTTGTCGGGCGGGTAACCGAGACCAGCAGTGGGATGTGACACTTCTTGTCCTCTGTGGCGACCCACTTTCACCCTATTTTGGTCGCGGGAATCCGGTATAGGTTCAACACGAACCATTGAGCTAGGATCATATTTTTCTCAACAACATAAATGATAGAGTCAATTACTTTGTAATTGAGCTGAGCAAGTTATAAAGGAGTCCCTTTCCTTTACTTACTGATGTGATTTCTACTTGTTTTTTTATTTCTTCTTTTTGGCTAGTTTTTCCATATAGGTTCACTAATCTACAATTTATGCATATTCATTACAATGAAAAAAATAAAAAGATGTGACTCGCTTCGAACTAGTATGATAAGATCCAGTCGTCAAGTTTTCTGAATGGCGAGTCTGGTGAAATTGTGATTTTCCAAGTATGTATAACATAATTGAAACAATTTGTTTTTTCTTTCTAAAAGCCTAAAAGAATTCATAAAATTAAATTTGTATATAATCTCACATATACGAGCTGTTAAATTCATAGAATTTTTATATGATCTAACATGAGCTACTGATATGGCCTTAACCAGACATTGGGCCGGCCACATTTCTTGATAAGGCTGTTAGAAACTGTTTATCTCGATCTCTCTTGTAATTGAATAAAACTAATAAATGATAAATTCAAAGAAAAGCAAATTTATTGAAGAAATTATAGAACATTCAACTTAGAACTTCATTTTCAAAGTCCATTAAGAAAATATTTTTTCCTAAAAATCTAGAGCTCTAAGATAATATAGACCTAAAAAAGAATGAATTATTTGTGTGTATTAAGCACACCCATGCACGGGTTGTCAATCACAGTTCTCGTATATATACTTTTACAGTTTGAATATCATGTATTTGAATAAATGAATGTGAAGTAAGAATTTGAGATTTAATTGGGTATCACTAGCTTGAACCCATCAAGAGTAGGGCTTGGCCTGGAAGTCTTCTTCCCTCCGAGTTTCTTTACATATTTATAATTCAAATACTCAATTATAGTTAGAAGAATGTAGTAAGTACCAAATGGAGCATGAGATAGCGAAGCTGATGGTTCATACGAAAGTAACCCTCTTTGAAGTTCCTCCCTGGAGATTGATATTTCCTTTGTATAACTCAGTTTGTCACCATTTATTTTTATTTTATGTGCCAAGGCTTTATCTTGTCTAATTGATCATGCGGTGGAGGAGAAGATTAATTAAAGTCTGAATTGAGGTTGAGAGGTAATTTGCCTTTAAGTTTGTAGATGATTGTTTGCTCTTTTCGAAGATAAAGTCAGACTTGGTTGACAATCTCAAAGCGTGCTTAGATTTATATTGCCATGCAATTGGTCAAGTAATCAACTTATCCAAGTTTAGGACTGGGCTTTAGTACAGATGCACCATAAAAAATTTTAAAGCTAAATTTCTCTAGGGTGTTCATATTCCATACAGAGACGACCCACCAAAGTATTTGGGCCTCCCAACAGATTTTGGGTTGTCTGAAGGTTTTCCAAAATGTTGAAGAGAAAGTATGCAAGAAAATTCAAAGCTGGAAGCATATATAGCTTCCTCTCCCATGCTAGCCAGGAAATCCTATTAAAATCAGTATGCATTTGCAGTCTTGGCCTCTGCTGTTTTCGAAGATATCTTATCCAGGGAAGCAACCGCGAGGCGCCAAGCTTTGATCCATGCATGCAATTGGTGAATGCAGGTGGAGGTGGAGACTGACAACTTAATCTTGGCAAAGGCAATACAGGATACACAGAGCAGTCCCATCTCTTGATGGAGAGATGATTTGGCCAAATTCCACTCCTAGGATCTAGAATCTATTCAACCTGGACTCCTTGGCTGTTACCCTTGCTTCTAAAATAAATATGAGTCTTAAAAGCTTCATTTATCACTAGCTAAGTGATAAGAAATGTATGTATCAGAATCTTCCATCGGATTCGATGTGTGCAATACAGTATTTCAGAATCTATATCAAGCTTACGACAAACCAGTAACTAATCAAATGTGAATTTTCTGTGTCCATTCACTAAACTGTAACAACAAACCAAATCCCAACTTGCATAAATCCTGAAACTCCCATGACCTAGGACAGCAAGCTCTTGATACTTCATCTCAATCCATCTTCTTCAACCTATTGCAAGGTTTTTCAACATAGGAACTCCAGGAACACGAGTGCAACAGCAACCAAGAAGCTCCTTCTCAATCGTTCATCAAATCACCATTAGCTCACAAACCTCATTCTGTAGTCATATTTTTCATTGGCCTTCAAATGCGTACCCCATCGATTATTCAGATGTATGACACTCACAAAACTTCAGAATGACCAGAAACATGAACCATTTCAAATAAGACTTAAAGACCTAAAATTTTATATTCTAAGCTTCCAAATCAAAATCTGCCAATGATGCACCTAAAAATTCTGGGCAGACAGTGCAGCAAGTGAACAATATGTCATAGCCTTCAACTGAAATATCTGATTGATCTAATAAAAATATGGATGGAAAGTTAACTCATTGATAAGACATTTTTCCTGCTTTAACCTTCCACAGATTCTTACAAATTGATGAGACAAAAAATCTATGAAGTTGACACAGATACTACAAAGAAAAAAAAAACATTCTAGACATTATGTGTGACTACGAATGGACTATAAGCTGTCAGCCTGCACACAGAAGCGGCGCATCTTCTTCTGATGCCATCCCTTCTGGTATCTTCACTGCAAACCTAATAAAAACTCAATCTTGTAGATTAATAGAATACTTTGATGTAAATAGCAAAAAAAAAATATAGACTAGTTATTTACTTCTGATCGACGACCATGGCACCGGCAAAACCCCCGAGTTGGTTTTCCGTCTAAGTATACATCATTGTAGGACTAGATCTTCTTATTGCAATATTGTTCGATGTTTGATCTGCAAGGAGGGCACTGTTTGCAACATCTGACAATGCAACCCACCCCAACTCGATCTCATACTTTGAACTTGGTCACATCAGAACCAACTTCCATTACTTCACCAACGACCTCGTGTCTTTTGAGAAATTGGAAGGAGACAAACAAGTTAGATACTTGAGCAACCAAATATACGAAAACCCATTAATGGCGAGGAGTGAGGAGTGAGGAGTGAGGTAATGAGTACCCAGGAACCATGGGGTAGTTGGACATGCCCACATCATTCTTGATTTGATGGAGATGGCTGTGGCAGATCCCACAACAGATCACCTTGATAAACACATCTTCTGGACCCTGATGGGTCTCTCAATGCCCACCCTGTTGTCGTTCTCTCTCTCGAGGGTACCCATTTATCTCTGGATTGAATTCACGAATTAGAGGTAGGTGGAGAGGGATTAGAGCTTCGACTTCACTGATCAGGTTACAACAGGGAAGAGAAGCCAAGAAACTCCAATTAATAGCACTAAAGAGTAAAGACAGCGTACTAAGATAAAGGCGGCGATACATCACGATCCTTCCGAATCCACATTTTCACTATTAGATTTGGATCCAATCCACTAGATCACCAACTACGGAATCGGCAAATAAATTCCAAATTTCCAATACCCATTTCCGTAAGAAAAGAAAAAAACCCACAAATACTTATTGCGATGCGATTTGATGTGGTTTCTAAATTCTAATGAATTGAAGGAAATGATCGCGAGAATGGAAAGAAGCATATGTCGCATAATTCATTCATATTGATAAAGAACTCGGATACTCATCTATAGCTATCTTATAACTTTACAATATTTATTTATTCATATACACACATATGTATATATCAAACAGGAAGAGCTGTGAGTTTGGGTATTGGGAGCTGTGAGTTTGGTTAATTATTTATTTAAATGCCACATGGCACAATCCTAGGAGGGAATTGCAAGGAAATGAATTACAGAGGATGTGAATCCATTGGTAGCTAGTGAATGTCAGCACAGCGGCTTTGGCCAGTTCTCCGCGGACCATTGCTGGCGGGGCAGGGCACGGGTTTGTGGCCTCGAGCTGCACCATGGTTTGGAACAGAACTCAGCTTCCGGGGAAAGGAATGGTAGTGGGTTCGACACTGTTCCATGGAGCAGCTTCAGTGAAGGAAAAGATAAAGCTCGCCAATAAGAGATAGAGAGAGAGGAGAAGGATCTGGGGTGACTTGAGATCTTTACCCATTGTTGTCTCTCTCTGTAACACCCGCAACTAAAGCATAGGGGTAGTCTTGACATTTTGTATTCATATTCAAATAATTACTGTTAAAGGCCGAACTAGTATGGAATTAACATAGTTACTAGAATTTATTTGCTAAATTCAATCATAGGTTGAATTTGTGAAAAGGCTTGGTATTTGAACTCTAAAAGTAGGGTAAAAGTGAGTGTAAAACCTCGAATTCCGGGTGGATCTCATTAATTAATTCGCCTCCTTCAACAGAGTGAGACTTGAATACTTGAATGCGGCGTATTTAATGTGCAACACCTACTATCAATGGTTCAGATTTCGACCTCGACCGTGTGTCTCGCAAGTGGTTGAAAGCATTTAATTTGGAATATCAACTGCCTTTAACAAGTCCCACAAATAGTTTCATTCCTGTTCATTACAGGAAGCATGTGGTCAAGGGCTTTTGTAAGACTAATTTTCACCATGAAAAATTTATAAGATCCATTTTGAGGTCTAAACGCACTTAGATGATCATTTTCTTTTTACGTTGACCATTATCAAGTAGGGTATGGGCGTTGTTTTGGATTTCGAGTTCTTTAAAAAATTTTAGGCCCGTAACTGTTTGGAGGTCATGTATTGTTTTGTAGGGCTTTTAATTAGGCATTTCAATGATTTTCTTTCAAGTAGAGTTTTTTCACGTGTAACAATTTATAGTCTCTTAACAGGGTTGAGAGGGGTAGAGAAACAGCTAGGTTGCAATATTTTTCATCTTTTGATCATAATGAAACACCTCATGTGCTTGACTGTCGATGTGTTACACTCTTATATTTAAATGTGCGATGCTTTTATATTTATGCCAAAAAAATTACACTAAAACAAATTATTTACTACTTACATCTGCAAAAGGCATTTGGGAAAACAGATCTAAGAGCCAAAGAGAGGCAAGCCATGCTAGCTTACTTGCAACTGACACAGCCCACCGAGCTAAAGAATCCGCAACCAAGTTATATGGTTGAATCGCTAACAGCTCATGCATGGGTATATATCTTATTCTCTAAGATATTTAATCCTAAATCTGCTTGAATAAATGACAAATAGAAAGAGTTGTGAGATCGATATTGGGAGTCAGTGTCCGACACCATAGCAACTTGGGCCAGCTCTCTCTGGACCAACGCCGGGAGGGCAGGGTGGGTAAATGCGGCTTGGCTTAGCACCAGAGGTTAGATCCACTTTTTGTGGTGATCCAACAGGTAAGTTATTGAATTCCTCTTGCTTCTGATTTTGGTTCCGATTTTGGCTTTGCCTAGGAAAATTGGCCTTGTTGTTGGGATCGGCAAAGCTCCTCGGAGCAGCGTCAATGAAGGAAAAGACAAAGGTCGCCAAAAAGAGAGAGAGAAATAGAAGGAGGATCTGGGGAGATTTGAGATCTTTAGCCATTGTTGTCTAATGTCTCTGTCTACTTCTGAGCTTTTCTCCTTGAGATGTATGTATTTGTTACTTGTCAGCTATGTAAGTTAGGCCGTGAAGTTTGAATTTGTGAAAAGGCTTTTCATTTATATTCTTTAAAAGTGTGAGAAGTCAAGTGTTAAACCTTGAATTCAGGGTTGATCTCCTTACTTGATTCCCCACCCAGACTAATAGTTCAAACCAACCCATTATGTGGTAATTGTAGCATGAAACTCTAACATTAAATCGTCTAACACCTCAAATTAGCACCGAGAAGCATGGGCTCAAGGGCCATTGTGAGAAGATCAGTTTTCACCATGTAAAATGTTTTGGGAATCTGATTAAAGATGTAATTAAACATATTAAGATGAATGTCTTTTAAGTTAACCATCGCCAAATAGGTATGCGTCTTGCTTTGAATTTGAGTTTTTTAAAATAATTGGTTGTGCACCCCTAATTTTTTGGAGGTGTTGTTTTGCCTTTTTCAACTATTTGGTATATGGAACTTAGGATTTTTCACCTATAACTACTTATATAGTCTCTTTACAAGGCTGAAAAGGGTAGAAAATCATCTTGGTATTATAATTCATCTTTGTCCTCATGGTGCAGCTTTTGCTTTTTTCAACCGTTTGGTATGGGCACTTTTGTTCAATTCGTCCTTGAAATAAGATTTTTAACCAATAACTACTTATATAATCCCTTTACAAGGTTGAAAATGGTAGAGAATCAGGTTGGTATTACAAGTCATATAAACCTCATAGTGGAACACTATATCGACTAGGGGTGTAGCCTTCGAGAGAACAATGTAAAATCTTATCTCATCTCAGTGGGTGATTTTGCCCGTGAATCTAATAAGACCAAGAGAAGAGTAACAAAGCATTCACATGAATTTATTATGATGACACTCTTTTTTCTTCGGTATATGTATATAAATCTATACTAAAAAGGTTATATCTAGATGGATTATTATAATGTTTTACTATTTTTGAGACCCTACCAATTAACTTCCTTCTCTCAAATTGAGCTTTTGAGATTGTGATATTGTTGTGGGAAAGTTCACACTTTTATGGACATACCATGCACCCGACAAGATCATTTAGATGAGTATTTAAAGGGAAAAGAAATCATTCATTTTAAACGTCCTAATACATTAATGGCCTGTAATTTGTGTTTTGTCTTCCCCACCTGTGGTCTTATTTACCGATGAAAATGTGTTTCATGAATGTGGTAAAGAAGCCTTTTTCTTTTTATGAAGGTTAGAAAAGATTTTAATATGAATACTTGGATTTTCCTTTCAACCTGAGTCCAACCTTAAAAACCTCAACATCTGACGATGCAACCCACCCCAACTCGATCTCCTACTTTGAACTTGGTCACATCAGAACCAACTTCCACTACTTCACCAACGACCTCGTGTCTTTTGAGAAATTGGAAGGAGACAAACAAGTTAGATACTTGAGCAACCAAATATACGAAAACCCATTAATGGTGAGGAGTGAGGAGTGAGGAGTGAGGTAATGAGTACCCAGGAACCATGGGGTAGTTGGACATGCCCACATCATTCTTGATTTGATGGAGATGGCTGTGGCAGATCCCACAACAGATCACCTTGATAAACACATCTTCTGGACCCTGATGGGTCTCTTAATGCCCACCCTGTTGTCGTTCTCTCTCTCTCGGGTACCCATTTATCTCTGGATTGAATTCACGAATTAGAGGTAGGTGGAGAGGGATTAGAGCTTCGACTTCACTGATCAGGTTACAACAGGGAAGAGAAGCCAAGAAACTCCAATTAATAGCACTAAAGAGTAAAGACAGCGTACTAAGATAAAGGCGGCGATACAGCACGATCCTTCCAAATCCACATTTTCACTATTAGATTTGGATCCAATCCACTAGATCACCAACTACGGAATCGGAAAATAAATTCCAAATTTCCAATACCCATTTCCAGAAGAAAAGAAAAAAACCCACAAATACTTATTGCGATGCGATTTGATGTGGTTTCTAAATTCTAATGAATTGAAGGAATTGATCGCAGAATGGAAAGAAGCATATGTCGCATAATTCATTCATATTGATAAAGAACTCGGATACTCATCTATAGCTATCTTATAACTTTACAATATTTATTTATTCATATACACACATATGTATATATCAAACAGGAAGAGCTATGAGTTTGGGTATTGGGAGCTGTGAGTTTGGTTAATTATTTATTTAAATGCCACATGGCACAATCCTAGGAGGGAATTGCAAGGAAATGAATTACAGAGGATGTGAATCCATTGGTTGCTAGTGAATGTCAAACACAAATGCTTTGGCCGATTCTCTGCGGACCATTGCTTTGGCGGGGCGTGGAACGGGTTTGTGGCCTCGAGCTGCACCATGGTTTGGAACAGAACTCAGCTTCCGGGGAAAGGAATGGTAGTGGGTTCGACACTGTTCCATGGAGCAGCTTCAGTGAAGGAAAAGTTAAAGCTCGCCAATAAGAGATAGAGAGAGAGGAGAAGGATCTGGGGAGACTTGAGATCTTTATCCATTGTTGTCTCTCTCTGTAACACCCGCAACTAAAGCATAGGGGTAGTCTTGACATTTTCTATTGATATTCAAATAATTACTGTTAAAGGCCGAACTAGTATGGAATTAACATAGTTACTAGAATTTATTTGCTAAATTCAATCATAGGTTGAATTTGTGAAAAGGCTTGGTATTTGAACTCTAAAAGTAGGGTAAAAGTGAGTGTAAAACCTCGAATTCCGGGTGGATCTCATTACTTAATTCGCCTCCTTCAACAGAGTGAGACTTGAATACTTGAATGCGGCGTATTTAATGTGCAACACCTACTATCAATGGTTCAGATTTCGACCTCGACCGTGTGTCTCGCAAGTGGTTGAAAGCATTTAATTTGGAATATCAACTGCCTTTAACAAGTCCCACAAATAGTTTCATTCCTGTTCATTACAGGAAGCATGCGGTCAAGGGCTTTTGTAAGACTAATTTTCACCATGAAAAATTTATAGGATCCATTTTGAGGTCTAAATGCACTTAGATGATCATTTTCTTTTTACGTTGACCATTATCAAGTAGGGTATGGGCGTTGTTTTGGATTTCGAGTTCTTTAAAAAATTTTAGGCCCGTAATTGTTTGGAGGTCATGTATTGTTTTGTAGGGCTTTTAATTAGGCATTTCGATAATTTTCTTTCAAGTAGAGTTTTTTCACGTGTAACAATTTATAGTCTCTTAACAGGGTTGAGAAAGGTAGAGAAACAGCTAGGTTGCAATATTTTTCATCTTTTGATCATAATGAAACACCTCATGTGCTTGACTGTCGATGTGTTACACTCTTATATTTAAATGTGCGATGCTTTTATATTTATGCCAAAAAAATTACACTAAAACAAATTATTTACTACTTACATTGCAAAAGGCATTTGGGAAAACAGATCTAAGTGCCAAAGAGAGGCAAGCCATGCTAGCTTACTTGCAACTGACACAGCCCACCGAGCTAAAGAATCCGCAACCAAGTTATATGGTTGAATCGCTAACAGCTCATGCATGGGTATATATCTTATTCTCTAAGATATTTAATCCTAAATCTGCTTGAATAAATGACAAATAGAAAGAGTTGTGAGATCGATATTGGGAGTCAGTGTCCGACACCATAGCAACTTGGGCCAGCTCTCTCTGGACCAACGCCGGGAGGGCAAGGTGGGTAAATGCGGCTTGGCTTAGCACCAGAGGTTAGATCCACTTTTTGTGGTGATCCACCAGGTAAGTTATTCAATTCCTCTTGCTTCTGATTTTGGTTCCGATTTTGGCTTTGCTTAGGAAAATTGGCCTTGTTGTTGGGATCGGCAAAGCTCCTCGGAGCAGCGTCAATGAAGGAAAAGACAAAGGTCGCCAAAAAGAGAGAGAGAAATAGAAGGAGGATCTGGGGAGATTTGAGATCTTTAGCCATTGCGGTCTAATGTCTCTGTCTACTTCTGAGCTTTTCTCCTTGAGATGTATGTATTTGTTACTTGTCAGCTATGTAAGTTAGGCCGTGAAGTTTGAATTTGTGAAAAGGCTTTTCATTTATATTCTTTAAAAGTGTGAGAAGTCAAGTGTTAAACCTTGAATTCAGGGTTGATCTCCTTACTTGATTCCCCACCCAGACTAATAGTTCAAACCAACCCATTATGTGGTAATTGTAGCATGAAACTCTGACATTAAATCGTCTAACACTTCAAATTAGCACCGAGAAGCATGGGCTCAAGGGCCATTGTGAGAAGATCAGTTTTCACCATGTAAAATGTTTTGGGAATCTGATTAAAGATGTAATTAAACATATTAAGATGAATGTCTTTTAAGTTAACCATCGCCAAATAGGTATGCGTCTTGCTTTGAATTTGAGTTTTTTAAAATAATTGGTTGTGCACCCCTAATTTTTTGGAGGTGTTGTTTTGCCTTTTTCAACTATTTGGTATTTGGAACTTAGGATTTTGCACCTATAACTACTTATATAGTCTCTTTACAAGGCTGAAAAGGGTAGAAAATCATCTTGGTATTATAATTCATCTTTTTCCTCATGGTGGAGCTTTTGCTTTTTTCAACCGTTTGGTATGGGCACTTTTGTTCAATTCGTCCTTGAAATAAGATTTTTAACCAATAACTACTTATATAATCCCTTTACAAGGTTGAAAATGGTAGAGAATCAGGTTGGTATTACAACTCATATAAACCTCATAGTTGAACACTATATCTACTAGGGGTGTAGCCTTCGAGAGAACTATGTAAAATCTTATCTCATCTGTGGGTGATTTTGCCCGTGAATCTAATAAGACCAAGAGAAGAGTAACAAAGCATTCACATGAATTTATTATGATGACATTCTTTTTTCTTCGGTATATGTATATAAATCTATACTAAAAAGGTTATATCTAGATGGATTATTATAATGTTTTACTATTTTTGAGGCCCTACCAATTAACTTCCTTCTCTCAAATTGAGCTTTTGAGATTGTGAATATTGTTGTGGGAAAGTTTACACTTTTATGGACATACCATGCACCCGACAAGATCATTGAGATGAGTATTTAAAGGGAAAAAAAATCATTATTTTTCAACATTCTAATACATTAATGGCCTGTAATGTGTGTTTTGTCTTCCCCACCTGTGGTCTTATTTACCGATGAAAATGTGTTTCCTGAATGTGGTAAAGAAGCCTTTTTCTTTTTATGAAGGTTAGAAAAGATTTTAATATGAATACTTGGATTTTCCTTTCAACCTGAGTCCAACCTTAAAAACTTAGTCAAAGGTTGTATGTGGAGTAGGTTAACATGAGAAAATGTTTAGATTGTAATGTGCAAGTCTACAATTATTTTTTCTAAAAAACTCAAAATCATGATAATCTTGGTGAGTTTTTGTCATTTTTTTATAAATTGTTATCTGCTAAATTGTACGAACCGGAAGTAGACACTTGGACCAGGCTAGAGGTCAACACTCGAACCAAGGAGGTATAGAAGCGACTTCTCGAAAAACTGCACTTCTCAGGAAGGTTGCTAATCTTAGGGGTTGAACAGTACTTCTTCTCATAGGAGCCTTCCGGCGAAGATAAGATAGATTCTCAAATGTCTTTTCTCGTGTTTATTATGTACGGAAGATCTCGCATATCCCGCAGTGGATAAGGAAGCTTTTAATCCGACTTAGAACTTCCCTCGAGCCTAACGCCTGCTGCTCCTCTGACCAGACGGCTATGGGACACTGTCAGGACAAGCATTGACAGTCATCCAGTGACAAGACGATACTACGGCTGGGCGGTCAAGTCAGCAAGCTCGACACTTTTGCTTCCCTAAGAAGTCATCTCCACCCTCCATCTCATGAGATAAGCATCCAAGGGCTGTGAAACATCCACCATCTCTTTAGGTATGGATCAAATATATAACCCATGACCTTACCTAAAGAGGGAGAGGATTTGAACACTCCAGCCTCCACTCTCCTCGCTTTTCTAACTCTTGAGGAGCATGATCTTCTTCATCTCTTTGGGTACTTTACCCCTCAATGGAGTCTTTGGTTTGCTTGGCCCGCACTAACTTGATCGTCGGAGGTGGCTTCCTGTAACAATCCCTGTATTTCTAACCCGGAATCCGTATTGCAGGTCCGAGAACCCGAAGGTCTAGCGGAGTTAATTTGTGGAGTATCCGGATAGAAGTCCATGATCCATACCCTGAACCCATGGATCTAGATTCTCTTGATGAAGAACCTGTCTTGCTAGGAAGTTGGATCTCTCGTATAAGGCATGTGATGTCTAGAGATTTTCGAAATGAAGGTAAGACCTCCCCTATGTGTTAATTAGGGTTACGTTGTGTTTGGGTTTCTACCCATTGAACAAAGCACCATTGTACATCAATGTATTAGGGGGTGATTGCTAGAGGCGATTGATTGAACCAAGCAATTGCCTGGTTCTGGTTGCGGGATTTTACCCTAATTTCCCATCAGACCTCTATAAATAGCAACCCTCACCCTTTTGACAAATATTATATTCGGGATTGCTGTTTTTGGTGGTTAGGAGGCTGTGGAGACACTCGGAAGGTGAGCGAACGTGGTTTGAGATCTGGAGTAAATTCTTTTTCCTTATTCGGTGATTTTGGGGTAAGGTAATTAGATTTCCTTTCACCCTTTCTCTCCTTTAGCCTTTGTTTCATGTTACATCCCCATGTTGTTAGTGGTACCCAATTGGTTAGTTGTAGCTCTCTTTCCAATGTTCTTCATGGGATCTTGTCTGAAAACGAAACACTGCTTTCGTGAAAAGGATGGATCCAATCAAGGGAAGAATTTTGGGCGACTAATCTACGTTAGTTTTAGGGTTTCGTTTTACCCCTTGGTTATGGGTGTGTTAGGTTCGAAATTCGGATTGAGATCATCTCAAAAACGGATTGAAATCGGATGATCAAAAGCCGAGTTTCGATTTAAGCATTATGTTTTTGGGGTGGTCACTAGTGGCGGTCGCTTGACCCAAGCGACCGGTCTGTACTGAGAGAGCATGTGGCTTTTGGGTTTTATCAAATTTGACTATTTTGACTTATATGATCCTATAACCCTGTTTATAGGTGTTCTCTGCTTCTACTAAAAGTCTTATAATTATTTGTGAATTATATTTTAAAGGGAATTCTACTTATATGTATGATAGTTCGGTGACTAGTGTTAGAACAGTGGGGGGACAAAGTAATGAATTCCCGATAACGGTTGGGCTACATCAAGGGTCAACTTTAAGCCCATATCTATTTGCATTGGTAATGGATGAATTAACCAAAGACATTCAAGATGAGGTCCCCTGGTGTATGCTTTTTGCGGATGATATTGTGTTGATTGATGAGAACCAAGTGGGGATTAATACCAAATTAGAATCATGGATATTAGCTTTGGAATAAAAAAGCTTTAAACTTAGTAGATCGAAGACAGAATATTTAGTTTGTAACTTTAGTCATTCTCGGGCAGATGATGAGGTGCTGATACTTGACGATAAAGAGATTCCTCAGAGTGATTGTTTTAGGTACCTAGGTTCAATTATAAGTAAAAGAGGTGATTTAGAAGATGAGGTTTCCCAAAGAATTAAAGTAGGGTGGATGAAGTGGAGAGGTGCGTCCGGGGTCTTATGTGATCGGGCGTATACCATTAAAGTTTAAAGGAAAATTTTATAGGACCGTTGTTTTACCAGCTATGATGTACAGTGCAGAGTGTTGGGCTGTTAAAAAGAATCATATAGATAAACTTAATGTAGCAGAAATGAGGATGGTAAGATGGATGAGTGGCAAAACTAGGATGGATAAGATAAGAAACGATCATATTAGAGTTGGTCTGGGAGTTGCTCCCATAAGTGATAAGCTTAGAGAAAGTCGTTTGAGGTGGCACGGCCACGTTCAACGGAGACCTATAAATGCTCCTGTATGGAGAAGTGATATAATCTATATTGAAGGAACTAGAAGAGCTAGGGGTAGACCTAAGATAACCTTAGGAGAAGTGGTGAGAAAGGATATGTATAGCTTAGGCCTTGTATCTAGTATGGGCTCGAACAGAACTGATTGGAGGGCAAGAATCCATGTAGCCGACCCCATTTAGTCTATCAACAATATTAAATACAAATAAAGATAATCAAGAGCAATAAATGTTTCAATAATTGAATTAAAGGAATTATAGGAGTCCAAATACTCCAATAACAATAATAAACGAAAGAATAATGAATAAAATGAATATGAGTTTAGCGGAAGCAATCAAAAGAATTATATCAGTTTCTTTCCAGTTTCCTTTTCTAAGGCTAAATAGTGTTTTTCATGAATCTCAAGATAGGTTGTCCTCCAGTTCTTCTCCATTCGCTGAGCGAACTGTTTAATCACTTTTCATCTCTGACCATCAATAGGTGCGATAAGCGCACTCCATGCACCCACAGAGCTCCCGCACGAGACTATCTCCATTTCCCACTCGACATTGCCACATCCTCTTCATACGGGATGGTTCCTTCATAGGAAACCACTCCATCTTCCTGTACAATTCCTTCTTTTGTGCAGGCTAATAAACATATACAAAATAAAGGAGTGAGTTCTAAAGAACTCAGTAAGAAACAATCACAAATCCCATCAATTATCCAACAAAGCGTATATGCATAAATGATATGAATGAGTGCAAGGTATGAATGATACTATGATTTCTAACTATGCAAGTCTCTAACAGCTGACATGCTTTAAGATATACACCAGCTCTCCTCTCGGGAAGTCTAGTCACATTGATCCGGCAAGGACTGGTTATCTCTGTAGGGATCCCGGGCAAAAGGGAAAGTCCACACTGGCTCTCAAACCATGGCCGGGGTTAAGTCAACACTCTCTCACCACGACCATTGGTAATGAGTATTGGCGCATGTCGGGGTTTCTAATCCAATGCAAGGTCATACTGGTAACATGTCTACATGAAGTCCAGATACATTCCCTATGGCACCAACCAACTTGATTCAGTATCCTTCGCAACCTAGGAATGAGAATCTTCACGGACTGGTTACCGTTGTTGGACGCCACTCCTTAACCCTATGGTCATCCACATATTATTGGGGCGGAAGCTCTCATGACTCCTCACGACACCCAGTCTGTTCCTTGGACTTCCATGAGCCCAACCCTAACATATGCAACCCTACCATTTATATGACTAACAGTGGACCAACGTCACATCACTGTCATCACGGGTCACTCGATTTCAATCCCCCTACCAAAAGGGTAGTAGCATGTGGGGTACCTAGCCATGCAATTCTAGACTCTACCTAATAATGTCATCAAACAGTCATGACAGTGCTGGAGACATCAGCAGGCATGTGTCCCATTCCACAGCCTTCTGATATCCCAAGCTAAGATATCCCAAAGGAATACCTCATCCATCAGAACCATATACTAACCATCATCAGTACATAACATTCATAATCAACAAAGTATATATGTAAACAAGACAAACAGTAGTGATATAACAAGATTAATATATAAGACATGACTACAGCAGCATATATAAAGAAATACTAATTCTAACAGACACTGGACTAGCATGTTCAAGTCTATTCAAAAGATAGGATTGAATGTCCTCACCTGCATATAAGTAAACTGTCCGTAAAAAGAGATCCGTTAACTATTGCAAGACTTTCTTTTCAAACAGAGTATACCTAAACATAGGGTCACAATAATATATAAGTTAATTGAATCAAGGTGGATCAAAACCAAAAGTCAATTGGTCACTATTTACCAGCCGGTGGCTCGGGCCGGTCACTTAGGTTGAGCGACCGCCACTAGTGACCGTCTCAAAAACAGAGAGTTTTAAATCCGAAACTCAGGCTTCTGATCACCCGTTTTCAATTCGGATTTCGAGTGATCATGGCCTAAGTCTCAAATCTAACACTCCTATAGCCAATGGGTGAAGGAATCCTAACCATTACCATCATTGGATTACCCAGAACACTCTCCTTGACTGGATTATGCTTTTCACGAAAGTAGGGTTTCGTTTTCGGATGAATCACATCTGGTAGATTGGAAAGAGAGTCACAAATGAATCAAAAGGGTAACCACCATGATGAGGGGATGGGTTAACACTAAATTAAAGACAAAGGAGATAAAGAATGAAGGGTGAATTCATTACCTCACTTCAGAACACCAGAAAAAGGGAAAGATTGATCTCCAGATCACTGCCAACACTTCAGATCCACTTACTTTCGGCACTTCTCTGCAGCCGTCTAACCTCCAAAATCAGTAACCACGAATAAAATATTCGTTACTTGGAGGAGGGTTACCTTTTATAGAAGTTAGGGGGCAAAATAGGGCAAAACCCCGAAAACAGACCGGGCGGTCGCTCTAGGAGGTCGCTTGGTTTGATCGACCGCCACTAGCAACCGCCCCCATTTAATTTTCCATACAAGGGTGCTTTTGCTAGGGGGTTGATATCCAAGTACAACCTAGGCCTAAAGAAGATATGGGGGAGATCTTACCTTCATTCCGGACATCTCCGAACAAACCTTGTCTTCCAGAAGACCAACTACCAAGCAAGGCAGGCTCTTCAGATAGGGGATCCAGATCCATGGGTTCAGTGTATGGATCATGGACTTCTATCTGGACATTCCAAAACTTTACCCGACTAGACCTTCGGGTTCTCGGGCCTGCAATACGGATCTCGAGTTAGAAATACCGGGGTTGTTACAAGTACTCATACCAATGATCTTGGTAAGAGAGTGTTGACTAAAACCCCAACCATGGATTGTGAGCCAGGTGTGGACTTACCCCTTTACCCAGGATCCCTATAGATGTATCCAGTCCTTACGGGATCAGAGTGACTAGACCTACCTAAAGGAGGGCTGGTGTATATCTTAAAGCATGTCAACTGTTAGAGACTTGCACAATTAGATCTTAATAGCATTCATATTTCTGCATATCATTCATATCATATTTGCATTCTTGATTGTGTTGACATATGGATGAGAATTATGTTATCCTTATTGAGTTTGTCAGAACTCATTCATTTCATTTGTATGTTATATTAGCCTGCACAGAGGAATGCCATTCGTCAGAAGATGGATTGAATCCCCATGAAGGAGCCTTCTCCTATGAAGAGTATATGGCACCGAGAAGTGGAAGATGGAGATAGCAGGTGCGGGAGCTCCTCCGGGTGCATGGAGTGCGCTTACAAAACCCATTAATGGATGTAGGAGGCAACTGCAGATCGTATGGAGAAGAACTCAGAGGACCCCTTATCTTGCGATTCAGTAGGAGGCAACTTGCAGATCG